>NC_134195.1:7421857-7763524 GCF_964188355.1 Buteo buteo | reverse complement strand
GTTGCAGCTAGACAAAGCTTTTCAGTGCTTTCGAAGCTGATGTGGAAGTGGGAAAATAGAAATTGTGTAGTTCATGTAGACCGATGATCTGGCCTTAAATGGACCAGCATTAACTGCTTGCAAAGAAGATAGAGGGACCTCAGAGAAAGATGTGGGATAATCTACCCCTATAGAAACATAATTTTAATTCTCCCATAGTCAGGTACTGGCTTAAACTCTGAAAGCCTGTCTTTTTACTTCTTCCAAAGTTTAGCATAATTGTTCCAACTGGAAATTCCTGTGATCCATATATCTGTCCAATCCTTCTTTGAATCCTGCACAGTTCTTGACCTCAGTGCTTCCTGTGGTGATATCTTCCACTGTCCAATTACACATTATGTGAAAGAGAATTTCCTTTGATCAGCTTTGAATACATGAGCTCTTCATTTCATTGAATGTTCCTATGTTCCTTTATTCTTATGTTATGCAGCAAGGTAAAGAGAAGTGTCAGATACCTCTTCTCTAGAGTATTTGGTATTTTATCTTACTGTGTGCTTTCTTATCTCTCTCCTTTCTGAGATAAACAAATCTCATTCCTTTCAATCTCTTCCTGTGATAGTCCCTGCCTCTGCCTCCACCCCCCACTTGCTTATTCTCATTCTTACTCTCTGACCTCCACTTGTTTCTGCAGGATCTTTTAGAGCTCGGGGAGGGGCATGGACAGTATGCCAGAGGAGAATTCAGCACTGATTGGTATAAAGGGAGAATATTTTCTGCATTATTCACCATCTCATTCACTGAGTAGCCGAATATCTTGTTAGCTGTTTGGATTGCAGCTGTACCCTGAGCAGATGTCTTCGTTGAGCTGTCTGTAATGTTTTTTAGGCAGTTGGTGCTGAGCTCATCACCTCCAACCTTAATTACTGTAACTAGCTCCTCTCTGGCATCTCTAATATTCATGCTGTCTCACTTCATTTGGCAGATACCGTGCTACCCAGGAAGTCTGCATTATCCAGTAACCTGACCTTATCTCACCTTCCTAAATCCTTTTTTCTACCACGTCAAGAAGAAAGGTCTTACCCTTATTTTAAAAAGGTCTTTTTAATGCTTCTTTTTACTGTCTGCTTTTATGCCATCCTTAAGCTTTCCGTGGCTTCCTTTTCATGTATTAGTAGTTTTGACATGCTTTGCCCACACTGCCCATGCAGTCTCCGTGGTAAGAGCTTTTCCGTGCCAGTCTAGAAGACTTCTTACTATTACCACTTTGTAGTCATTCAGATAATCCTTAGAGTCTAGTTTTCTGGTTATACCTCCAAGACGCAGTGAAGGGCGGTAATGCAGGGTCACCTGGAATTCCATGGTATGCCTGTAAGACATGCCTAGATGTGAAAGCATGTGCAGGACAATGAAGGTGGAGCTCCCTTGGATATTTAGCAAGAGGTGTATCCCTTCCAACCCACTCAGCCCAGGTTGATACATGGAGTTCTAACAAAAGCGAAGCCAATTTGTGCCTTCTGTGTCAAAAGAGCCACAACTACTTCACCATATATGTGTTTCCCTGTATGTACTAAATAGTCCGATGCTGAGGTGCTCCATTTTCTGGCTTTGTTTCCTTGCTCGTGTGGATTGCTTGTTGGAAAGTTACAAATAATCATGTAGGATTAGACAGTGACCTCCAGGGCTGTCAGGGGAGCCAGGCACTCAAACACATCTCAGTTACATAGATTATCTCACCCCCCGTCCCCTTACAACTCAGTGCAGAAAGCTTTCTTGGAGTTTTGGAGCTAAAGGTGTCTCTTCCATGCAGCTCTTGTGAGCTGTGGTTTTTGTATAGGAGCCCTGTTTGCAAAGTCCTGTCTTCTAGAACTAAAACCCAAACATTCTTGGAGCAGAAAAAGGAATTGACTTTCAAGTGTTTCTTGTTTTTTTGAGCCTACTTCATACTACAGTGCTGTTTTGCTGTGTTGGCTAGATAAACCAAGGTCTCTTTCATATTATTGGAAATGAGTAAATTCTCAAAGGTAGGAAGTTGGGAGTGAATTGGAAGTTGACTGAGTGAAGTTCAGGAGGTATCTGAAGAATATTACCTGGGAAAGTGCCACTGAGAGGATTTAGTGCTGAGGTCGTGGCAAATTGTGCTGAAATCCACAAAGCATTTTTTTCTGTAGTCTTACCTGAAAAAGAGCAGTAGAGGTATTAGGATCTGTCCAGTTAATTTTAGAGAGGGCAACTAGGATGGTGAACAATTTGCAACACTACTTAAAATTAGGAAGGCACCAGTTAGTGGAGTCTTTCTATTACTTTAATAAATGCAATGTAATCCGAGCGTCATCTCTTCCTTCATTATGAGCCAGTTGTTCCTGACCCACATGTTTTAAATTGGCACTTGTAAGGCAAATGGAAAGGTGAATAGAATAGCTGAGCTGAAGAAGCAAACTCAGTTGGGTCACTTCTGTTTCTTTAGTACAAAACTTGCAGAACACACGCACAATAAAGGTATAATCAAAAATGAGTTTTGGATTGCTTTTAGGGTTCCAACTGCCTTCCATCTTCTCAAAGCACCTATTCATGCTTTCACAGGAGCTTTATGAAAGCATGTGAAGTGGGTATCAATTTACCCCTATCTTATGCTTGCAGACAGACAATATAGCTTTATCCTCTTCTTGTGGCTTTGTGCTTTGTGTGGATAGTGAGGAGGAGTTTTGTGAGACTGAACTAAAGCAGCAAGACAAGGAAAAATAATTTTTTTGTATACACCTCATTCAGTGAGTTTAAACTTAAATCCTCCACTCTTGCAGTGTTTTAACTCAAACAACTTAATACACAGCAGAGGGTACCTTGTTTTGATTAGAAACTATTAGCTCAAGCCAGATAACAGGACCTAAGCCTACTTCCTTAAATCCCTCCCTAGTCAAAATTTGTGTTCTGATGAAGCAAGAACAAATTAAGTCTGCTCCATCCAAACCTTTTTGAAGCTTTTACTCCATGCAGCATCATGAAGAGAGCTATAAAAACAATCCACTGAGTCCAAATTGGCCAGGTTGCAGCCGCTTGCCAGAACAGATAACACCTTTTTTGTTGTTTTGTGTCCTTGAAGTTTAAAGAACTTTTATCACTTTTAACTTCCTCTCTTTTTGGTTTATCAGTGAGTTTAGGATGCCAGCAAGAGCTACTCTGTTGATCACATCAAAGGACCATTTAGCCTAATGAATTTTTTTCTGACTGCTGCCAGTATGGGATGTGCAAGAACGGACATAAGGATAGAGCACACATGCTGTGGTGGTGCATGTCCCAGGCCCTTGGCAGAGGGTGTGCTGTGGCTGGTGCTGGGACTGCGGAGCCTGTCTTGGGAGTGTGAGTTTCCACTGATTTGATTTTCTGTAGTCATTTTTCAAACACCACTATTACAAATAAGTACTTGGTCACAACCTGCAACTTGGAGTAGGGTCTCTTCCTGAGAGAGGACCTATTTATGTTAAGAAAGGCTTGCTTCCAGGTTGTAACAAATAACCTGCTATATTGACCTGCAAAAAAAATAAAAATACCAGAACTATTGCTTCCTGGCTCACTCGTTTCCTAAAAAGTTTGCTCAGTACCCTGAAGAATGCCTGTAGGAACATACTTTGCCCAGATCCGTCTGGGTGGAAAGGCTTGTCTGGTGCCCTGCGTCAGGTGCTGATGCTTTAGAAGGGACTGGAGTTTATTGCCCTGCTCAGGCACTGCTACTTGCCTGGATCCAGGAGCTCTTCCCTCAGGTGAAGTTTCATCCACATCATCCAGATCCCTCCTCATAGTGCATAGGGTGGCTTGGGGCCTGGCAGAGGGTTTTATACTCTGTTTGGGGCCAGGCACGTAAAATGATGTGCCTTGTTACAATGCCTAAACCCTTAACTAGCCATAGCTGCAAAAGCTTGCTTTTAGTACTTTTTGAGAAGCATGCTTGCAGTGAGAAGGCTGGGGACATCTCTCAAGGCAGTCTTTCAAAGATGGGTACCCTTTCCCCAGCTGCTTTTCAAAATGGATATACTCCTTGTGCTAAGTGTCCATTCGCTCTGATTTACCTGGAGGGATTTGTAAATCATAAGCTGTCCATAGCACTGTGGGACTGAGAAGTTCTTTTCTGGGGAACAGGAAAAAAGAAGAAGAAGAAAGATATGCATCTGTAGGATTGGGTTCTCCATTATTTTAAACGACATGCAGGGATATGTGCTATCAAGTCATAGTTCTTGACATATGTAACCTTAGCTTCTTATAGCTGATTTGTAATATTGGTGTTTGAAAAATGACTACAGAAAATCAAATCAGTAGAAACTCACACTGCTCACACTGTCAGGAGTTGCATAAATGGTCGTAGGAGACACTATAACAGTACATCTCTTGATTTGTAATTCCTTGTAGTCCAGGAGATTTCACGCTAATAATCCCCATCCAGACAGATAGAGCAGAAACTCCCCTAAACTGCAAAGTTTCCCCTTAATTTTTTTTCCCCTTTATTTCAGTACACATATTCCACCTTCAAGTTTTGAGTTTTCTTTTTTGCTGTTTGGCTTTGCAGTTGGCTTTGACACCATTCAAAGTTAAGCCCTGGGGCAGAATTTTTAGCAAATAGCAGTCCAAGAGCTGTGGTAAATTCTTCATTGCTCTGGGTCTTTAAATCAAGATTGGGTGCCTTAATAAAAGGTTAGGCTTCTCTTCATCAAGTTATTAGCCTTTCATAAAGGAATCCCTTGATGAAATGTTATGGCCTGTGTTTTCCTGGGATGTAAGACTAGATCATCATAATGGGCCCTCCAGGTCTTCAGCTCGGTGGTGCCTGATTTCTTTCCTGACCTTGAATTACGCTGAGAAGAGGAGGTTTTTGAGGAACAAATCAGGAAGTAAAATTCTGCATGAATATTTTGCAGGATTACCAGCAAACCACTGAGGCATTCAGGGAGAGAGGCAGTGCTGAAGCGAGCAGGTCCAACCCAGCAGAAGTTAATGGAGCTGCATGTGGTGTGTAGGACTGAACCGGCACTAGTGTGGGAGATCGCAGTGGGCTCACTCTGAGCCTTGGTGGTCTCGGAAACACAGCTACACCTAACTGTCCCTCTGGTGCACGGTATGTCAGCTCCTCAGCTGCTGCAGGCAATGCCTGGGGAAGCTGTCTCCATCCTTTGAGGATGGCGGTTCTTGGGGAGACCATTCATTGCCTGTTCTCCTGTCCCAACAGGAGACTTGTGGCAGTGACGGGAGCAGCGATGTCTTGTGTCAGCCCATCATGAATCATGGCACATCATAAGCCAGAGCTTGTTCTTGAAATACATTCCCCACCCTCAGTAGCAAAAGCTCTCCATTTGTGCGCTTCAATTTGCGATGGTTACAGTCCATTAAAGGTACATATTCATGTATGGTGGTGAGTCACTAAAGTGCAGAACATCTTTTGGGAAGCTCATCTCTTCTGGCCTGCCCCTGAGATGTTCAGCCAGTACCTGCCCTGGCTGTCAGATGCTGTTTGGGAAAACATGATTTCCCCAGTAAGAAGCAGGAAGACATTGAGGCCCCAACTCCCCAGGTATTGATCGAGCAGAAAAGAACCACCAGAAGCTACCACTTGCAAAATGGTCGTGTTAAAAGAGCAGCACTTAGGTTTTGGTCCCCAAAAGCATTCTGGAATAAGTACTTCCGAGAGACAGCAATCCTATATGGGAAGAAGCTGTAGGAATTGGGACATAATTGGTGAACAATATGTGTGTGTGTGTGCACGCATGTGTGTGTGTGGACAGGGCAAGGCAGGATGGAGAGAGACTTGGTACTTGCATTTCTTGTGGTTTTATCATAATACTGGCCTATAGATTGTGAACTGCTGCTCTGCAACTGCTGAGATCATGGCTCTCTTGGCACTACTTACAGACGTTAATAGTCTTAAGGTACAGGGGCTTGTCTTCTACATCTAAATAAAGAAAAGTTTGGATTGGTTATGTGCTCATCCTGTGCCTCACTAAAAAGTAACAGTGACTCAGTTCTCCTTTCCCCAGAGCTGCCTCTTTTCACATCTTTAGTTCTGTCAGACACTCCGGTTAAATCCAGTGCCTTGTTAATGAGATCTGCTGTGATGAATGAGCCTTTCCTCCTTCCTTGTACGAAGGTTTCAAAAGAGCTCACCCATGAAGGAAGTGTGGAGAAGGGTGGGTGGCTTAGGCAGGAGCACAGGCAGCTGCGATGGGACCCGAAAGCTGTAACACAAAACCATGCAATTTTTTCCCTCAGAAAAAGGTTTAAGAAAGAGACAGATGAGGCATAATTGAGACAGAAGGATGTTGATTTCATGGTTTATTGTCACATTAAAAAAGTAATCTTACTGATGAATTAATATTTGCTTTTTAATATAAAAGTGCTTATTCTTACAAATCCTTAAGGCTCATTCTGTTACATTACAGTAGGATTTTTCACCATCCCAGAAACTGTGCTACATGAGTTTTGTATGAACTGTGGACATAGCAAAATCTCCAAACAGTAAAACAAGTCATTAAGAATTTCATTGCCTTTGTACACATGAACCTGTTTAATTGTGTAACATAATTTAACATGAAAACAAACAAAAGCAGAATTTTCTTGCATTATCTAGTTTGACTTGGAACTGATCCCCCAAAGATTTCTATTTTGATTGAGCGAATGGAACAAATACAATTGGTTTTGAATCTCAATTTTTTACTCGTACAGCAAAAAGGAAGGAGTGAGACAGGAGCGAGACAGGAGTGTTACAGATGTAGCGTTTACCCTATGTTGCTTACTAAAGAGAAAAGGAATGACTACAAAGCACAAGTACTGTTCATACGTGATATATTTATTTTTGTAATGTTCCTGTGTTGTACTTTTACTTAGGTAAAGCTCCCACTGAAGTCAATATGAGTTTTGCCTGAGGGAGGAATAAGGCCAGGGCTCACATGGGGAACATTTTAGATTAAGTAATTTATTATTTTTTTTTGTCTCACAATGGAAGAATGAAATAGGTGAAAGTTACTAAAGCTTTTGTTTGTATTGATCACAAGTGGAATATGATTTCTGGCATATATTATGATACACAGAGTATGCCATGTTTAATTTTAATCATAATCAGAGCTGTATTAGTTGGATGGGCAGTGAATTTGCTATTTCCACCTAAGTTTTAGATACCTACTTACTGTAAAGACCAATTTCTTTTTTTTTTGTCAATAATTGGGTCAAAATGCAGTAACTAAAAAAAAATACCTAATGTGAAAGGTAAAAATAATTTAAAGTATTCTGGAGCACAGGGGGAAATGCTAACCGATCTAATAAATAAGGCAGTTTAAAGCATTTGTGACTGCTACCGTGATATATGTACATACTTTACAGCATAAATTACTGTACAGAATACTCTGTTTATTAACCTGTGTAAACAATATTGCCTGCTGTATGGGGACATATTGTGGGATTATGGTCAGTGGAAAGATAAACTACTGTAGCTTTGGCTGGGTGGGGGAGGCCTCAGGTAGCACACCCTCGGAGAGAAAGATCAGTGATATTTTATAAGCTGCAAATAAAGCCATCCTGACTAGAATAATTTTACAAAAAAGTCTGCTGACATTTGTTGCTGTAAATGAAATATGGAAATGCATTTCTGCAGTTCGTAACGAAAACAATTCTGGTCATAAGCTGACCTTTGTGTACCTCATCTGGCCAGGGACGCTCGCGTAGAAGTTTGCTGAGTGAAAAGGGGAGGTGGGGAAGAGTCACAAAGTGCCAGTATCCCACCATGCACCGTCTGTGCTGCCAGCGCGCCCGGCAGGACGGTCGGTGGCTGGACCCCGCACTGGGAAGGCCGCATTGCCTTTTCAGCCACTGGTGCTACACGCGGCGTGGGAAATGGGGAGGGAATTAGGACTACTGCAATTAATGCAACTGGCTGGAGAAGTAATGAAAAATTTAAGAATCTTGTTATTTTGGCTGCCCTGTACTGTCTTCCCCACCCACCCGCAGCGTGGTTTGGTTTTGGCTTCTGCATGGTGGCAACTCCATGGAAGAGAGTCTCTGTAGGATGCCTACCAATGTGGCCCTGGTCAGCGAACACCACCGCAGTCCAGGGTTTCATTAATAATACACCCAGGAAGGCAGGGAGTTGCTGTGAGCAGTAAGTGTGTGTGCAGCCGTGATTTGTTACAGCAGTTATCGTCTCCATCTGCCATGGTCAGCACGGAGCGATGTCCCTGCACAGGAGGACCAGGGGTCAGCCTGGGGCTGCCCGGAGAGCAGCTCTCACACTGCCTGGATCCTCTGCCTCGGCTCCCGCCCCTCCGGTTGCCATCTGCAGAAAGAGACAGCCTACCAGTGGCACCTCAAGCACACCTTAATTTGGCTGCTCTGAAGTTCTCAACACCGCTCTTTCTGCCTCCACTGGCAGCAAGGGACACTGCCTGGCCAGCCCTGGGAGCTGCTGTGGGTCTGCTGGTCTGCAGGCTGGCCACAAGCTTTAGGTGGTCCGGGGTGGCCTACAGGCTGTTCATCATGGAGAAAATTGCCATTTTCACATAATGAATTGAAAAATGCTGTTGAATTTCCATAAAAAAGAGTAATATTGGCCTCATGTGGGCTCACAGCCAATCTCTTCTCTTTCGCCATCTACAGAAAAACTGTTTCTTCTGTTTAAGGGAAGCCAGCTCTACTTCCAGAACACATACGGAAAAAGTGCCTGTGAGTGTTAAGTAAACTGTAAAATATATTTTCTTGATATTTCAGTAATCTTAATAGAAGAAAGGTGCACATTCAGTCCTCAAGGAACTACTTACTTCTTTGGATTTGGGCGCAGTGAATTAGAGAGTGGGCAAGAGATGGTCCAAGTCTAAAATGTATGCTTTAAACAACTCAGAAATAAATGTATTTACCACATACCTATTTTCCTGCATATCTGCTCCCTCCCAACGTGATCTCAGCCCCATCCTACATCAGCGCATCCTAAGATATTTACCAGTTTCAGCAGGCACTCTTGTTAGCTGGGGTGGGATTTATAGCATCCCTATATTTGAGCTTATCACCAAAATTCCCTTTGTAGCCAGTGGACAGAAACAAGCCTTTCTAGGGTGTGATTCATTGTGCTTATTTTAGACCTTCAGTACAAGATGAGGTGAATCCCAACTTCTGTGTTTAATTCAGGACCTTGTTTCTCTCCCATTCCACCTTCTCTTGCTATTTAACCCCAGTGAATTGTTACAAGGCTGATTTTGTGTCCTTAATGGCCTAAAAAAGGTCCTTGCACAGGTGCGAGACCACCAGTTCCTGCTGGTTCTACTGCAGGGCCATAAAGCAGCAATGCTCATTCAAGCAGATCAGTAACACGAGAAGAACGCAGAAAGGTCTCGAGCTGCTCGGAGCACCTCTGCACTGCCCTCCATCTTCTTTCCTGTGAGTAATTTCAGCTCTACCTTGTCCTGTATGTCACAAGCCCAGGCTGGGAGATGGGGTTGAGGAAGAATATGTCTAGAACTGCAGGAAGAGCTGACTGTGGGGCCATGAAGGCAAAATGAAAGGCCGGGGAGCTAATAAATGAATTACTGTATTGATATGACACTAGTTAGCTATGTGTGATTTGCTGGAGAAAGCCAGAAGTTCCCATCTTCCCATACAGCACCTTATGCAAATGGAAGATGGACTTGTTTGTGAAGGCAGACCCCCAAAGGGACCTTGACATCCAGAGAGGCCTTGACAGACTTGAGGAGGGGACCCGTGTGAACCTCATGAGGTTCAACAAGGCCAAGTGCAAGGTCCTGCACCTGGGTTGGGCCAAGCCCCAATATCAATACAGACGGGGGATGTACTGATTGAGGGCAGCCCTGTGGAGAAGGACTTGGTGGTACTGGTGGATGAAAAGCTGGACACAAGCTGGTAACATGTGCTTACAGCCCAGAAAGCCAGCCGTATCCTGGGCTGCATCACAAGCAGCATGGCCAGCAGGTCGAGGGAGGGGATTCTCCCCCTCTGCTCCATTCTTGTGAGACCCCACCTGCAGTTCTGCGTCCAGCTCTGGGGTCTCCGGTACAAGAAAGACAGGGACCTGTTTGAGCAGGTCCAGAGGAGTGCCACCAAGATGATCAGAGGGCTGGAACACCTCTCCTATGAAGACAGGCTGAGAGAGTTGCTGTTGTTCAGCCTGGAGAAGAGAAGGCTCCGGGGAGACCTTATTGTGGCCTTTCAATACTTGAAGGGAACTGATAAGAAAGATGGAGAAAGACTTTTTACCAGGGCCTGTAGTGACAGAACAAGGGGCAACAGTTTTCAACTGAAAGAGGGTAGATTTAGATTGGACATAAGGAAGAAATTCTTCACTATGAGGGTGGTGAGGCACTGGAGCAGGTTGCCCAGAGAGGTTGTGGATGCCCCATCCCTGGAAGTGTTCAAGACCAGATTGGACGTGGCTCTGAGCAATCTGGTCTGGTTGAAGTTGTCCCTGCCCATGGCAGGGAGCTTGGACTAGATGATCTTTAAAGTCCCTTTCAACCCAAACCATTCTCTGATTCTCTCATGCTACGATAAATCCAAACTGCAAATGAAAATATCCTTTTTCAAGACAAATATTTTCCAAAATGGAAGTGAGAAAATGACTAAGAAGGGCCTGTCCTTTGCTAATGTTTGGTAAATGTTATCTATGTCTAGCTTGTTCCTGCAGGAAGTATTTCCTTTCATGTCTGTTGACAGGGTGAGAATTCCATATCTAAGAATGCCAAGTGGAGGAGAAAAGGATAACTGGTGCTAAGGAAGGAAGAATTTGTTAGTATTGCCTGAATAACATGAACAGCAATAGAAACATTTTGTTGACTTGACTGGTGTTCAATCCTTCGTGAAGTGCTTTATTGATGACTTCTAGAGGTAATGTGCCAGAACAGAGCTGGGAGTATGACCTGGGGGTGCTGGCTAACGATGGTGTGATTTGGGAAGGCAACTCCCTGAACATTGTGCTCCCAACATATCTTCCCAGCTCAGTTACTGGTAATGTGCATCACAGACACTTATTTTGTTATGAGAGACAATTTTTTTTTATGTTTTGTTAAGTCCCCTCTGCAGTGCACCATTCTAAAAGAAAATTTCCATTGATTTGAAGCTATTTGAAGCTGGATTTGGAATAACAAATGATTTGAATACTTCTGAGGCTGTTATGAGAAACACACTTGGAACAACTGGGGAGGCAAATTTCTTTCACAGAAAGACAAAGTGGCTCAAAGACACAAAAAGATTTGAAATTCTTAGGATGGCTACACAGCGCTTGGTTAACCTATGCTGCTTGTCCCATTATGTACTGTTGTGATTCTTGTTCTCTACCAGGATCAAAGTTATAGATACTCTGGGAACGGCAATTTCACCTAGGCTGTGACTCCCCTCAGCGCTAAGCACAAGTTATATATACTCTGGTGCTTACATTGAGAGCTTACATGGTATTTAAGGATTTTGAGGGTCTTGCAGCTCTGGACTCAGGGGTGAAATTCATCCAGTGTACTTAGCAGTTTTTTCCATAGCTCTTCTACAGCACTTTCCTTCTGAGGATACAAAGTGATTTGCAAACATTAATTAATTCTCATAAAGCCCTATGAGGCAGATAAGTGTTAAGTATCCCTGTGTTAGTACATATGAGAAACATGAGACCTGAGTGCCTTATGATCCATGCTGTTCTCTATATTCACTCCCAAAAAGGAATATGCGCCTTGGGACAGAGGAAATCCCCATTTTTTTCGTCATTCTGTTGCTTTCCTTGGACCCTCTGGAGTCCTTCAAGGGCAGCAGGGATGAGGCTGGGATTCAAGCTTCAGTGTGTGAGATTCAAGCTACACAGATCAGAAAAGAGAAGGAGCCTTGCTGTATTTGCTGCCAGTTTTGTGGGGGAAAGCAAGGCCCTTTAAGCAATCTGCGGGTTACTTGCTCCATGCTTTAGCATCCTGTTTGAAAGGTAGGTTGGGCTGCCAAAGTAGAAAACACCCCTGAAAGTGCAGGCATACTTGTGGAATACCAAGAGCAATAGAGCCAGGCAGCAAGCGGAGGCAGAGGAATTACATGAATAAATAGCCCCAGCTGAATCCTGCCTGTCTCACTGAGGAAAAACCATAGTCTTGAAAGAACGATGGAGCCTTGGATGGTCCAAATCTTAGTGTTTTTCCTCTATGTAGCTTTAGTGAAGTAAGCACAAACAGGGCCTAAAGTGACCTTCTCAGTTTGTTAATTAACCTTAAGAAGAATTTACATCATGGCAACCAGTGACACTGGAAATGGAGTCTTGGCCTTATTGAGAGCAAATGGTAGGTTTATGAGAGACAATAAAGTAGCCAAATTTTCATGTTAACAATATTGGGTGAAAGACATTGTTCTCCAGTTTTTGAGACAGACTAGACATAAGATCATCCAAATGCTTTTCTGAATGCATTCTGACAAATTTATCTATGGTTACATGCCTTCCCAGCCCTCAGTGCACAGCACATAAGCTAATGTAACAATTATAATTACGATAGTGATCAGACCTACCAGGTCTTTTTAAGACATGAAAATCAGACTAATTCTCTAGTTCAAACACAATGAGTTCAAATATGTGATGTAAATGCTCACAAAAAGATACCAAAACGAGAGGCATGTTAGGTCTGTGCCAGCCAAACTTCTATTGTTATCTTAACAAGTCCATATTCTTCAGGCATTGTTTGTATTTCTATTGTGCCAAGAGATTTTATTCTTTAGTTTGAGGATTCTCCCTGAATGGGGAAGGGAAACGTTGCTATCGCTGTGAAAAAGAAACATTTCTTTCTGACATATTAAGCATTAAGAGGATTATGTAAAGGCAAGGCATATTGCAGAAGGAGATGTTCTTAATATAGCTTTGACCATGAAGCCATGACCCTCCAGAAAATTTAGGAGAGTTAAAATACCTATTGCTTTGACAATATTTTCATTTAAAAAAAACCTTCTTGTAAAAAGATTAAGGAATTCATCCACTGTTATTTACATAAAATTCAACTTTTCCTGCTTAAAATCATGAATCATTTAATGTCACATCTGCAGGATATCTGAGGCAGATGCCATTAATCCAAGTCATTTCACAAATTCCAATTTCATTCGGATTAAAACCTACAACTAAACCAGTGAATAGTGTATACTGTACATGCGTTAAGGCTGGTGACTACTAAAGTCTCTTGGGTAGATAAACTAAGCACAGATTAGCCAGGTCTAAGTATATGTCCTCATCTAGGGAAAAAAAGATATCCTGACATTTCAGTGTTGTAGATTTGAATCAGTAGCCATGAAAAATGGTTGAACATTTGTATTACAAGAGAGATACTATGGCACAGTCCCAAAGGTGCATTTCTTATAAATTAATTAGCCACACAAATTATTTTGATAACAGCTACTGCACTTCTGAGGTGGTATGGCTGCTCAGTGATGAGTACTTGATGATCAATGGTAGGCACTAGTAATATCCTTCATGCTGAGTGACTTTTATTACTATTTAGATTTACAGTATATACATATGTGTTTGTATCTACACTTAGGGCTTGATCTTCTTAACCTCCTTTACCTAAGGTCCTCTGTTCACTATAATCTCTTCCTTTGGAGCCCTGCGATATTTGGATAAAAGAATAGGCAAACAAGGGGTTGGGATATCCTGCCATGCGACAGGGAGGACTATGCTTGGCTTTTGGCCACACTTGAACCTCTGCATACGTTTTGTTCTTACCTGTCACTCATGCCACCACAGAATACTATAAAGGATTAAGGCCAAGGGGCCTCTATGATCTTGCTGTCTGTGAGGATCCTATAGGCTGCTCTGTATTTTTTGCATCCACCTGCAATACATAGTTCCTTTGAATTCATTCTCATTGCTTTACCAACCCTGACTGATTCAGAAGCCTCTGTTTGAAAGAAAAACTCTTCCTCCAGGCATAATCCTTCTGGATTTGTACAGAATGACTTCTTACTTTCCCCAAATGAACCTGAACATTGCTATGGCGTAAAGAAGCCTGCATGTTCCTGGACTTTTACAACAGATTAAAACAAACCAGTGTCTTTCATGGAACCCCAAAGGACAGTCTCCTCTGGTCCCATCCAGAACACACAGAGCACCTTTGACTCATGGTGAGGTGCCTAAGACTATTCAGGTTCTTAAGGTGGAGCATATGCTTAATTGGACCAGACCTAAAAGCCACATGCACTTTTCCAGACCAGGCCCTAAGAAGATGAAATGAAGTATTTGTTGTCACCATGCCACATTCAGTCATCTAAACAGCAGCAACCGTATACAGCAAATAGTCTGCACAAAAGAGTATTCTAAGTAACCTCACCAAAAGAGTATAGCTGCAATAAACCCTATGGGGAGAAGGCCAAAAGCCCTAATCCATTTATACATCTAGTTGGTTTAAATGGCTGCTATTTCATCCTCTTACACCACCAGAAGTTAAGGCTCAATGTGCTCATCAGACAACACAGATGATGCCAGCACAAAAACTAAAACCCAGCGTGTTTTTCCATGGAAGTAATGGGTATTTTAGCTGGAATAATTCCATATAAGAACAAGGTACAAGAAAGGACAATCATCTACATGAGATCCTTAGTACTTGGAAATGTTACAACAGGACAGCATTAATTCTTGCATTTCTTTGAAGTTTCTTGACATATTACATCCATACAAAGAGTTCATCGTGATTAAGAAAAATATCCCGATCTTAGTAAAATAAACATGCTTCAAAGTTCCATATTTGAAACTCAAATGCCACATGTGCAATAAAACTAAACTCCATTTAAGGCAAGTAATATATGTAACTTCTAAAATTTCTCAACATTAAATAGCAGTAAGGGCTCCAAAACCCCCAAACTTATCTGAAGATAAACATCATAGGCACTGTCAAAGAAAACAGAAGCTAGTCTAACTGGAATTTCACTTTCCTAATCTGAGGAGAAATCCCACAGTACCTTCATATGGTATTGAAGCAGCTGACAGAATCCATTGCTACTAGTCTAGTAAATCACGACAGACTTCCACAGCTGAAGATCAGGCAAGTGATAAACAGAAAGGCACCGATCAAGTTCTCCATGATACTTGTAACCAAAAAAATTGTGTTCCTTCTGGGGTGGGTAGTGATGGGAGGACTTGGAGGATGTGTATTTTGTCATTTAAAGGCAGGTCCATGTTCACTCTTAAAGCCAGCCACACTGTAACACTCAAGACCATGCTAAGAGGTGACCACAGCCTGAGCTCAGGACTTCTCTTGTGGGAGAAGTATCTGAGCACCAATGGGCACATAAATATTGGCTCAGGATGGCTTGGGGCTGAGCGGTTCCTCAGTAGTTACCCCGCTGAGCTGCTTCAAAGAACAGGGTGAATGCTCTGAGTGACAGCTGGAGCTACGGTAACCAGCCTTGACCAAAAAATGCAGGTATGTGGGGCTCAGTGTGCTCTCAAGCCCACTCTTTACCACAGGGTACATACAGCCTGTGTTACCAAAGACATTTTACTGAGCAAACGTGCTGCACTGTTTGGTAACTTTTTTTCAAAATGCAGCTCTTCAAAAATGGGGGAGGAAAAAAAAAGGCAGCAAGGACCAATCAATCAACCATCGATATCAGTGGCTACTTCTACTTGTATCTTCTATTGAAAGAGTCTTTTGTACTCACATTTCCTTAAGATATAAGTAAATTAGTTTAGAAAACAACAATCAAAGGGTCCAACCACTGACTTGGACAAGAACAGTCCATTGAAAGTCACTGGAGCTGCTGACTTGAGTAAAGGCTGTAAATCTGATGCAAAACCCCTGTATCTCCGACACAGAAAAAGAAAACTAAATGTGTGAAAACCACTGAAAATGAACAAAAATGCACCGAATGCAAGCACAGTTGATATGAACTGGCCTTGACCCCAGCTGACCCAAATTAAACTCCAATTATTGTGGGATTAATTCTTCTGGCATGAAAAACACAGCCTGTCAACAGGAATTGAAAACATCCCATAAATCAAGAAACATTAAAGCCTAGTTGAGGATTATGCATGAAGAGTGAGAGGATTATGATAGGAAACAGTTCTTAGCCTGATGAGCAGCAAACTCAGCTTCCCAGATAAAGGAAATTGCATGTAATGCTCCCATACAGCCTAGAAGAAAATTCTGCAAGCTTCTGCTAGATGAAAAAGATATGAAAGTCAAAATCTGTGGGATGAAGCCTTCCCATGCAAAGCCAACAGCTGTTATAGATATCTCTCTGTCCCTCTGTGTGTACGCAGCTGAAATTAACACATTTTCTTTACTAAGTGGATAGCAGTTTGCCATATTTTTTCATTTATCTCTTTAGCGTCAGTAACAGAATGCAATTTTCGACCATCTCCTTTAAGTTCTTGCTATCAGCATATGTGTTTTCAGGCTTTTTGCTTGATACTGGTAGGTTATACTGTTGGTGAGGAGCTGAACAAAAGCTAAAGTTATTTAAAAAGACAGGAGATAAACAAATGCACGCAATTTGTTGAAACTTATTACACATGAAGGAATGCCGTCTTTCTCCAACTTGTTGTGGACTACACAACTCCTCTGTGTGCCCCAGTGGGGAAGTAACAGGTAGATGGCACATTAATTTTGAAACTTCTGTGGCGTGTCCATGCTCGCAGTAAAAGCTCTTCATGTCTATGATTTGCCCTCATTCATTCCAGTCCAGGAAAGCCCTTGTGTATGTGCTTAAGCTCTGCTGAAATCAATGGGATTTCAGTACAAGCTTAAAGTTAAGAATCTATTGAGAGCTTTCCTGAACAGGGATCTGTGCTTATTGCACTTCGTTCAATCAGCCCATGAGATTTTGGTTTCTGAGTTTTTCAGCACAAGAATAGAAAGGGTATGTTTTGTGCATTAAGATCAGTTCTTTCTAGTATTTCTAGTGTGTGAAGATGTTTGGAGAGTGGTACAGAACAATTCATTCTGAAGAGACATCATTGTATATTGTACATATGCACATGTCTACACTCAGAAAAATTTTGCTCAATGTTGAAGAAATATTCACCTTTGTTTGGATCAATGCTGTGGTTGACTATTTCTGTAGCACAGTGTCCAGAATAACTGAATTATCCATGGAAGGTATACTGTCCATGTGAATGGCACACAGTCATTATGACAAGTGAGCGCTATTCCGCACCCAGTGAAGTCCTTGTTGAGTGTACTGAACTAAATGCTCCATACTGCTGTGCAAGGTGATAGGTCCCATCAATGCGTCCAAGTCGTTAAAAAAATCTACAGGGAAAAAAAGATTCAGCATCAGAAGAGTGAAGCTGTATTTGCTACTTGTCACCCTTTAATAGATTTTATTCTCTTGCAAATTGAGTCAAGCTGAACATTTCATGGGAATGAAAGTTTAGTGCTGGTGAGATTAATTTTAAAGCCCTGTGGTTCATGATGTTACAGGCTGATGCACAACAATTTTCTTTTTAAAGAACAAAACAGTGAGTTCTTTGGCTTTGCTTTTCATTAATTTCCATTGAGTCTTGATAAAGAAAACAGATGCTGGGCAAGATTTATTTTGAGATTAAGGACAACTGCATCAAAAAGTCTACACACAAGTGTCTATCTGTACATATGCTAGATATTTAAGCTACTATGACAGAGAAATAGAGGCCTGTACAACATGGTCAACCCAGCCTACGGAGTAATTTGGCTAACTAGCCACTAGGGACTTAATTCAGTTGCCTGCTTGGAGGCATGTAGTGCCCATTTGAGGTGCTCTCAAAAGGCAGTTGATACATATAGCCTGGCATGGCAGATCTAACACAGGACGTACAAGAGACTTCTGGAGTGGCAGTGTAGGTAAGGATGGCATTTGGCAGCTATGGTTAGGCAATTGAATTGTATTCCTGTCTCCCCTTCAGGATGAACTGAACAGCTCTCTGAACTCTGCTGTTTGTATTGAACAAAGCTCCATCAACTGCAATGGGAGATTAGCCCCTCAACTCATATACGCACACCTACACTTAGGTGTCCCCATTTTGATTTGAATCCTGCCCATGCCCCTGCCGTAAATACATAAATTAGCTTGAAAACCAAGGAATACTTTACTATCAAGTCAAGTGCTGAGGCACTTGCTCATGGAAACCAGTTCAGCTGATAGAAGTTTGCTCTGAAGGTGGAGCAAGGTACCTCATTCCCATCTGTGTCTGCTCGGGTGGGGAAAGGGCTAGGGGTATGTTATTCCTTCTGCAGAAGGGAAGTGTGCTCCTGCTTTTTGACATGGTCTGGCTAAACACATCCCATCCAGCTCCACAACTTTGGGGGGCAGGAAGCTGCCTGACCTCCCACAAACCTTTCTCTCCAGAATGACACAGATGGCACTGAATGGTACCCACAGCTATGTCTGTGACCTCTCTGTCATCAGTCCTGACCAGCCAAACAAAGAAAAAAGTTACATGCTTCTGAGCGAGACAGCTATCAAAATTGTCTTTTGGGGCCGTTTTGGAACAGACTAGGAGCAGACTGAAGAAAAAAAATCACCTCTGCAGTCCTACTTTGCAGACAGGATTCCTATCAAAATAGTTATTTCCCTGATCAAAATCACGTGACAGTCTTCTCGAATAGTCCATTGCCTTGACTCACTCACCTCTGTTTTCCTTGGCCAGGTTGTCAGCCATCTCCCAGTAGTCATAGCTATGCAGGATGCTGTTGGTGATGCTGACGTGGTTGGCGGCCATCTGATGAATGCGCTGCGGGATGCTGATGATAGGAGATGGGGAAGGGGCCCCTGTGCTCCCCTGGGATCCTACAGAGCTGACTGGAGAAGGGCTAGGGGACATTGGTGATGGAGTTCCTGTGCTCCTGGAAACAGATGTTAATACAGTTACTTAAAAGGTGTTGGGATTAAAACCATGAGAGTATCAGAACATAATGCAGCTAAGAAAATATAATTTCTGACTGCCAATCTGACTGCCAATAATGTAAGTTTCTGTATGACTTACTTTCCACTGGCACCCCAAGGAGATGGGTTCTGGGCAGCTTTTGATGAATTCTGTAAAGGAAAAAATAATTCACAATGCCTATAATTTATATAAGACTATGAAATGAAGAACATTAAGCAGTATAAAAGTAAAGAAATGTAAAGAAAAAATTGCGCAGATAGAACTATTCAAGTCTCCTGATGCAATAAACCCACTCAGCCTAGTTTGGTGTTGTGATGAAGCAGTGCTGCAGCACAGACCCAAATCACAGTCTATTGGGGATGGGGGCAGATTAGGAAAACCTGTTAGTTGAAACGGAAACTTTTCACAGAAATCCTGGGAGTTCAGAAGAAAGTGCTGCTAGGACTCTTTGTGAGGTTTAGGCTGGAATTTCCTGTGATAGAGGAAACTAGAAAGATTTCCTCCTGCCCCCGAAGACAAATGTCTTTCCCCTAGGACCTGCAAGACTGTGCAAGTCTGCTCAGCCTGGCTGACCACAGGGATGTGAACAGGAGGCTCCCTCAGCTCAGATGGGTGTTTTAACCACCAGGCTGAAGAATGTCGTTCATGATTGCTCCTCTTGGAGCTGTTCTCCTTGGTCTGAATACGGCAGCATTCACAGGGTCAGAGAGACTGCCCTTGTACACTGGTGGTTGTTCTAGCTGAAGGGTTACCCAGACTGTCCCCAAAAGGGACATTAGATCATTTAGTGTGATCTCTTGTATACCTGCAGTCATTAAGACCCTCACTGGTATACATACTGTGCTTAGGCTAAAGAATTTTATTGCTTGAGGAGAGACTACCTTGTACAAGCACTATGTTTACAGAGCAGGAGAAATTCAGGTGTCTGCAATAATAGAAACTGAATAGCTAAAATGATTCTAGTAGTTAATCTGCAAGAGCTGGTGAGAATTTACTGGCATGTTCCTGCCCATTTGACCTGTGGAAAAACTTCTCCCCTTTCCCAAATGCAGTGACTGATTTAATCCTGGGCCTGTGAGAAAGAAGGATGTAGAAACCAGAAGTCTAAACCAAAACTTTTGTAGTCCAACCCATCCGCAGCCTCATATTCAGCAATGGCCAGTCTCTGACTCTTCAGAGCAAAGTGGCCTCCTTGTACTTTCCCCTGAAACCATACACACAGATAATTGTGTGCTGGAGAACAACCTTCCCTTCTTGACAACCACAGGAGACCAAGTGAAGTCCTGCAGCTCGAGATCTGTTTATGGATATTGTTTAAATGCAAGGCTGCAGGTGTTGCAAGCTGCAGGAGTTACAAGCATTAACAGCAGTACAAAAACTCTTGGCGTCCCATGGCTTAGGAAGGAAAAGTGATTAACAAGAGGCTTTGGAGCTTCACAGATTTCAAGGCCAGTAATTCCCCAGGACACTCAGTCTGCAGTTTCCCTTTCCACCAATCATGGAACTTTTAGCAGAAGATAAATTACTTTTAAAATTTATTTTATTTTATTCTTTTTAAGAAGGATAGCCAGTCATATAGAAATCTTAAGACACTATTTATCCTCCTTGTTCTCCTGTGTCCTGTTCTAATGAGGCCTAGCAGGCCTCATGGTTAGAAAAACAGATTCTGTTTCAGGGTTTCAAGATTTAATTTTCTGAACTTCAGTGCTAGCTTTTGGATTTTGTTGGTCCAATGCCAGCAAAACTGCATGTCTCCTGGTATTATCAGCTCTGTTTCCATATACACAATGATCACATCCTCTCTTAACCTGTTCTGCAGTAAGCTGGGCACATGTCCTGAGCCTCTCTTCAAAAAGTTTGTTTTCTCAGTTTTGATGTGTCCTCTGAACTTCCTCTTGTGTTCCCACATCTTTCATGTGCACACCAAAACTGGCTGTATTTTAGCAGTGATCACATCAGTGCTGTGTGTGCCCTGGCATTCTTCCTGCATTTTGATACTGATACTACATCCCATGTAAGTGGTATGAAAACTAAACTTTGGAGTGTCCCACAGGGGGCTCTTCCTTCGATGGGTTTTCTTTTTTTTTTGGCAGGAAGGGCTAAGGTGTGAAAGGAAAAAACCGAAAAGTTCTCATTTACCATCCTAAATAGAACCAACCTGTGAATCCTCAGCATTTGTTCCTCTTACAGAATAGTTTCTTTTTTTCTTTTTTTTTTCCTTTTCGTTTCTGATCTGTCTCAGAATTACTGGCCTTCATCTTTCTAGTGTAATGGAAACTGAGTACACATTATTTACTTACAGAGTTGGAGGCAGGAAAATATGAAAATCCAAGTGGAGTCAAGGATACTTCTGCTGTAAATGTAACCAGCCTCTGCCTTACTGTACCACTTCCCACACCTTTTTTCTCATGTTTTAGGTATATTACTCCAGCTTCCTCTCACTTCTGCACCAGAAAGGTGGGGGTAAGGATTCTAAAGAGTGTAATATTGTAAGGGACCATCTCTTATCCCACTTTGCTTACTGCTACTCATTACTCTGGTTTCTTTATGCTCTCAAATGTGTCTCGTCCCTGAATATCTGTGGCTTCTTTTTAATTCTCTGCTGCATTAATTTTTTTTTATAATGGAAATAAAATGCTTAAAAGGAGATTTAAATAATCATTTTTTCTTTTCTAAAAGAAAAGTGTGTCTAATTTTCCCTGCAAATGTGTGTGACAAGGTTTAAAATCTTTCATTGATTGATAATATATGTGGAAGTTCTTAATGCAGTCAGCATTTCACGTCACTTGGTTTTGAAAGCTTTTAGATACCAAATATGAAATGAGTGGAGAATTGGCTTGTTTTCCACTGAAAATTACAGCAAATGGATTTTTTTCCATTTTTACTTTCAAAGGTGAGAATACTTTCTAATGTGAAACTACGCTATCATTATATCAGCAGGAGCTCTGCAAAAAAACAAGCTCATCTTGGCTATAGCAGAGTATAAGTCCATTTTATGTTTGCTGTGAAACAGTTTCTGTCTGCTAGTAGGAGACATTTTACATGGTTGAGAGCCTGACCATCCTGTTCTTAATGCAGGTATTCTCTGAACTGGTAAAGAAAAATAAAGTACTGTAACAGGCACATATTTCTTTCCCCTGAAATCAAGTCTTTGTTAGAGAAACAACATGTTGAATTATATATTGCTAAATTTTTAGAAGCAATTACAGTGACTTCAATTTCAGTTTGACAATAACAGATCTGTCAATTTCCTTCACTGTCTTCATATGTTCAGAATCTGGTCATGAGCATTCGTGCTTGTATTTGAATTTTTTTATTAACAAAATGTCAAAGGATGGATGTTTTTCATTTCAAGGTACCTCCCTCTGCAAAAAAACCCCTAACAGCTGAGTCCTGTGTTCAAAGACAAGTCCCGCAAAGCAGCTTGTCTTAAAGCACTTGTATATTCATAGTATTTTTTTTAATTAGAAAGATAAAGGCTAATTTTGTGTTAGATCAAATGCTGGATGGACTGACTGCTAGGTGAGCTCCACCTGGAAGGTTTTGGTCTTGAGATACTTTCCAGAGAAAGGTTGCCTGTCATGTAAAATATATTAACATACTTTGAATGACTTCCTGTCTTATTCAAAATAACCAAGGTTTGGACCTGGCAGAGAGTGGAAAATGGAAGCAGTAGCAGGCAAAGCAAAGCAGGAAGGGGGAGCCAGCAGTGCCGTGCCAAGTACATGGCAGGCGGTTTCGTTGCCCTCTGATGCTTTCATACAACTCCCGCTGAAGTCAGTGTGGGCTGGTTGCCAGTTCCTTGGGTAAGAACATGTCCCACTGCACTGTCCTACCTAGTGATGGTGCTAAGTGGAAGCCCTGCAGTTGAGGACTGATCTAGATCAAAGTCTCCAACTCACAGGTAGTCTGGTGGGTTGTGGAAGCCTGGAGGGGATTCTTAGAGCAAAATCTGCAAAACCTATTCACAACAGAGCTGCATAGCACTAGACAATCGACCAAGAATGATCTGAAAGTACCTGCTTGTTAATACAATAAATTTCTCATCCTTCATGAAGAGACACAGTGTGTATTTTGCAAAGAGAGGCCCTCATGAACACAGAACTGACTCAATTCTAGAACTGACTAGACATCAGGTGTTGCCATGCGATTCTATGGTAAAACTCTACTGGCTTCATAGGGGAAGAACTAAGCCTAGCACAGCTACTTTTTTAGTAAGATGCTGTATTTCCCATAATGACACACCAATTTAAAAACATGTCATAAAGAATGCACCTTGAAATACTCAATAAGCGCTTTCGAATACTTGACTGCATGGTCTCTCTTGAGTCGGAACATCCTCCAGTACAGAAGGGCCAGGCAGCGGTAACTGGAACAAAAGGGAGAGCAGAAGGTAAAGTGTGCCCCCTGAACAGAAATCCCAATTAATTAGCTTAAATTCTCAAACTAACACAGTGGAATGCTGACAGTACCTTGCTTATGGTTTTCATCACCATTTGTTCACAGTACTTCACATTTTGCCATGGATTCATGAGCAAGACTAGGTATTGCAGCCAGGACAGGTCACACTGGCAAATGCTACCAGTGAGGTACTAAACTAACCATACTCAGAAGGGTTTGCAGGGTTGGGTTCCCAGGCCTTGGCTCTGACTTGAAGTCTGCACACTTGACCAAAGTCCTCTCTGTGAAAAGGTCATTACAGGCCTGGAACTCAACATATGCATTTTTTAATTTTTTTTATTCCTTTTTGTAAATGCAAAGGCAGCCTTTTGGTGTATCTCATCCTGGGCCTTTATTACAAGAGCCCGGAGCCTGTATAATGAACTAGAGTTATAATGGGTGTATTTTGTGTACACCCAGTGGTCTCTCTTCCAGCAGCTGGAGATAGCTGGGAAACAGGGAAACATTGGACCTGCCCAGATTTCACTGGCCAAGCTCCTCTGTGGGAAAGCAGAACAGAGATTGCGTTGGAGCCTGGAGGCTATTCCTAGGCCACCTGCCTGATTTGTTGCCCAGAGGAAACCAGGAGCGGGCTGAAAAACTCGATGTACTATAGTGGAACTGTCTGCCCTTGTGCTCCTTGTTAGTCTGCAGAGTGCTGCACACCTTTAATGCTATGTAATTAAATGAAAGTAATAGCTATTAACTATAATTATACATCACAATAACTGATAATCTGCATTCAGGACGCACAAACTCTTTTCTTCGCTATCGGCTTTAGGTGCACTGGTCTATTTTCTGAATAAGGGCTCGCCACCACCTTTTCCCAGCAAGCTTTTGGATTGGCAAGTGTGGGATTGCCCCTCGGTGACACAGCTTTGGAAGCAAAAATCTGGTGTGTTTTACTTCTCCTTTGGCAGCAGAGGCCTTATTTTTAAAAGCAGTTTTTAGTCTCGGAGCCAAGCCGAAGCACCAGAAGGCGACTTGAGTTTGGAAGCGCAGAGCTCTCCCCATCTCCCCGCACCCAGGAGCTGCCCAAACCCCAGCAAACCCTTCGAATGAACAAATTGCTCTTGGGGGAAAAAAAACCCCCAACCCCAGCCAGGCTTTCTCAGCCCTTGTCGCGTCCTGAAAGCAGCAAGGTGAATTTCTGCCTGTGGCCGCTGGAGGACAGCCTCTCCTTAGGAGAAGGGGAGCCGGGCGGGCCGGTGGGCTGGCAGCCTGCCCGGCGGGCGCGGGGAGCAGCCGGGGGACGCGGTGGCCTCGCAGCCACCATCACTCTCACTCTGTCACCTTCACAGGTACAGCACATATGCAAATGGTGTCAGCTCATCTGCTGGCTGGCAGACGGTGAGTTAAGATTGCTATTCATGGCCCAGAGAAGGCACCGGCTGCTTTCCCTCGCTCTGACCTTTCTGCTGGAACAGATGCAGCGGCTCTGTGAATTTGGATGCGGTTCTGCACACGCCGAAGCGCTCCGGCAGTTCTAAGCAACCCTTCATAATATTGCTTTTTCTTTTTTTTCTTTTTCTTTTTTTTTTTTTAAACCGTTCTTTAGTTGTTTTCCCACCTAAGGGTTTTTAAAGCAATTGCCGTGAATGCATTCTGGGCTCCTCCCGAAGGCACAGCAAAGCAGTGACAAAGAAAGGGCATTTAAAAAAAAAATAATTGCAGCTCTGAATATTTTGTTCTTTTTCGTACAAATGCTTAATTAGGACTCCTTATTTATGGAGGCTAAAGATGCATTTAATTTGGGTTTTTAACAGATGGTTAATAGATGTTAAAAACACACTTGCTGATTGTAAATGTCCACTTACTGAGAATCAGTAACCATGTAATAGGTATTTTATGTATTAACTACATAGATATTAATTAAAATTAGATTTTAATAACTTTTTAGTATTTTACTAGCAATCGGCAACCATCCTATAGAATCTAAGGTGCATGCATATATGTCTAGAAATCTCAATTTAGAAGGCAATCCAAGAGGCTTAATTACCACCATCACTGTATCTCCCTCCATATAATATAAATATAATTTATGATTATCGAGCCTAAAATGTCAGCCTCAAAAGAAATTACTGAGCTATTGGTACAAAAGTACATCACTCATAAAAACAACAAACCATCAGGCATTTAAAAATTAATTATGCTGACATACCATAGCTGACCTGTCACAGTCAATAGGTATGAATTGCTTATTTACAGAGACAGAATGCAGACCTGGTACAGTGATACAAGGGCTGGACCTTCACGGAGCAGAAAGAATTCTCTTAATTTCAATAGACAATATAATCCTACCTAGCTGCGTCCAACATCTGATTAAGAACTGTCTCACTGCAGAAAAGAAGCCTTCTGAGGAAATCTTGATCTACTAACCATAATGCTGCCAGCTGTTTGTCTTCTGGCGTGGCATTGGGGCCTGAGTGGGTTTTTAGTCTCACTGCGTACCTTAAACAAAAGGAAAAAGGCCAATGTGAGTTAACTGAGACAGCTTTATATTACTGGTCAGACAGCCAAGCTGGCCGATGTTATTTGATCTGCCCCCTTATAGATATTTGCTCAAGTTACCAGACATACAATGTGCTTTTTCTGGTTGTGTTTCAGAGCTGTTTTGCCATTAGCAGTGCCTCCTTGCACTCTTTAAACAGCAGTAACTTCCCTGAACATCCGTCAGTCCAGAGGGGAGCCCAGCTGGCAAGGTGATGCTGTCCTACCGAAATAACCTCTGCTGCTGTGGAGACCCAGTTACACAGAGTTCATGCAGAAAGGTTTTCACAGCAGTTGAAGGCAGACAGCCTGCCTTGAAGCTGGTGCTGCCCTCACCCTGCCAGTTCTGAGCATGTCTACCCAGATTTGCTCCTCCAAGCAGAGCACAGCAGAGGGGGAACATGTGGCTCAGAGCTATTTTTGCTCATATGACATTACATTCAAATTCTATAAATATTAAACATCCACAGAGGTAGCACTGCTGTTTCAAGAGTGTATGTGCTATGCAATCACAAATTAGTTTCTGGAAATCTCAGCTTCCAGCTGAATACCTGAACAATGGACAAGGTTAGGACAACACACAGCACTTCTGGGCTCGCTTCCAGAAAAATACCTGTTCCCCATAATTAGCTGCTTGTGTTTCTTCTTATCTTTGCTTTCAAACTTTAATCCTGATATCTGTGCAAAGATTCAGTATGAACATGTTGTTTCAACAGCCATACCTAGCAAACCACTTATTTTTCTGAGCTGCAGCAAGTGAGATCAACAGCAATTCACACTACAACACAACCACAGCTACACACATTATTGAAAGCTATGGATCTGCAAGCAAAATTCATTTCCAGAGTCAGGACCATATATTTGCTATCATGAGAAAAGATAGGGAAGACAAAGAAAGAGCTTTCTGCCTTTTCAAAAAAAGAAGGGAAGAATTGCAGAGATGGGATGTACTGTTTTCTTACTGAAAAAAATTCTTGATTTTGTTTAATAACCTTCCAGTTAGAAAGCTGGCCTCAATCCACTGAAATGCATAAGACAGCCCTAAGTGGAATAAAATGCCAGTGGAATTGTTAACATGCGAGAAAATCTTCACATCAACACTAAATCCAAAAGAATGCAATTGTTTTAGAAGCTTTGCTTCATTATGGATATGATTAAAAATTAAAATGTTTTACTTCCTAAGAACTTAGTCCTGATGAGAGCTGTGCGGTTGGCTGTCCTGAGGCATGATGCCATGGTCACTGACAGTGCAGCTTTCTCCACTAGCATGGCTGGGTTTGCTCTCTTGTGGAGAGAGTCACTCAGCTGCTGGGATGATTTTGACCTTTGTTTTCTCCACTGACACTGTCAATAATCTTAACTACTAGTACCAATTATAACAGGGAAAAGGACTTAAGAGACAAACTTTCTTCATAGGGACTGTGATGGGTTGACCCTGGCTGAACGCCAGGTGCCCACCAAAGCCGTTCTATCACTCCCCCATCCTCAGCTGGACAGGGGAGAGAAAAATATAACAAAAACTTGCGGGTCGAGATAAGGACAGGAGAGATCATTCACTAATTACCGTCACGGGCAAAACAGACTCAGCTTAGGGAAAATTAGCTCAATTTATTACAAATCAGCCAGAGTAAGGTAATGAGAAATAAAACGAAATCTCAGAACACCTTCCCACCACCCCTCCCTTCTTCCCGGGCACAACTTCACTCCCGGATTTCTCCACTAAGCCCCCCCAGCGGCACAAGGGGGACAGGGATGGGGTTTACGGTCATCACACGTTATTTTCGGCCGCTTCACCTCCTCAGGGTGAGGGCTGATCACACTCTTCCCCCGCTCCAGCGTGGGGTCCCACCCACGGTGTCAGTCCTCCACGAACGTCTCCAACATGGGCCATTCCCACGGGCTGCAGTTCTTCATGAACTGCTCCAGCATGGGTCCTCTCCACGGTGTGCAGTCCTTCAGGAGCACACTGCTCCAGCGTGGGTCCCCCACGGGGTCACAAGCCCTGCCAGAAAACCTGCTCCATGGGCTCCTCTCTCCGCAGATCCGCAGGTCCTGCCAGGAACCTGCTCCAGCGCGGGGTTCCCACGGGGTCACAGCCTCCTTCGGGAACCCACCTGCTCCGGTGTGGGGTCCTCCACGGGCTGCAGGTGGAGATCTGCTCCACCGTGGACCTCCCTGGACTGCAGGGGGACAGCCTGCCTCACCAGGGTCTTCCCCATGGGCTGCAGGGGAATCTTCGCTCCGGCGCCTGGAGCATCTCCTCCCCCTCCTTCTGCACTGACCTTGGTGTCCGCAGGCTTGTTTCTCTTACATGTTCTCACTCCTCTCTCCAGCGGCTGTTTCTCACTCTCCCAACTTTTTTTTCCTTCTTAAAAATGTTATCACAGAGACGTTACCACTATCACTGATTGGCTCGGCCTTGGCCGGCGGCGGGTCCGTCTCAGAGCCGACTGGTATGTGCTCGCTCTCTCTCGAACACAGGGGAAGCTTCCAGCAGCTTCTTACAGAAGCCACCCCTGTAACCCCCCCCGCTACCAAAACATTGCCACATAAAACCAATACAGGGACTACGGGTAGGACTGAATTCTAGACTGTCCTGTTTGGAGAGCCATGAAGGTGACTAAATGTAGAGGTAGATTTAGTGTGAGCTGGACTGCTTTTGGGAGTCCGCTGGCTACAGTAGGAGCATACACAACAAATGGACCTTGAGTGTCCATTTTTCTATCACTGTTCACATCTTCTTTCAGGTAACCTTTAAACTGCAGTCTTAAACATGTTGCAACATTTTGCAAACTACCACTCCATGAGAATGTTTTGGTATTATGTATTATTATTTTTCTCTTTTGAGTAGCATGGGACTTATATAATGAAACTCTTGAAGAAATTTGCAACTCAAGTAATATGAAAAGCTTTGGTGGTTGTTTTTTTTTTTTTTTTTTCCATTCTACGCAATTTCCTGATTTAATTTCCATAGAAATCACAGATAATACTTATACATTATGTATCACTGACCAGGCACTTGGGAGAACCTCACTTCTCCCCTTTTACTGTATCTAGGGAATTATATGATAATGTAGATGAGCATGTTTGCACAGAGTGACCCCGAGGTCAACTCCTCCCTTCCTACCTGATGAGTTCAACTGTTTCCGAATACATTGTATAAGGGGATTTAGATTCCATTGGGCCTTGTTCCATTGCATTTCCACACTCAATGAACGATAGTGCTGCTTCTGCATAATTCAGTGCCTTTCCAAACTTTTCCACCTAGAGGGAAAAAATAAGGACACAGAGAAACAGTGTAATCATCAAGATATGGTTACATTTGATGGGATTTTCTCAGCATGAATTGTAAACTTGACACAAGTTGGTATACCTTCAGATTTACAATTTTTCCTATGAGAAAGCTAAAGCCCATCAAACTGTGTGTATCACTGAAAATCGTAAGATACAGAAAGTAGAGCTGAAAAAGGCTGTGAGTGTTATTTAGTCCACATTCTTGTGTCCAAAGAAGGATCAACTCTGCCTAGGACGTTCCTGACAAATGTTTGTCAAAGCTCTTCCAGGGCTGGAAATTCCACAAACTCATCAGGCTTGTTGTTCCAGCTTTCATTAAAAAGTGTTTCACACATCTTTGCAAATGTAGTTTTTCATCATTCAACAAAGAAAGATAATGATTAGCTTGAACTAAGAGAATGAAAATTAAATACTTTGACTACTAACTCTTACTCAAAGTCTCATCTCTGTTCTCATGTCTTCCTTCTCCCTACCATTTTCAGTACTGCTTGACCACACTCTCCTCTTGTCAGGAATTTTCTGCCTATATCCTCCTCCTCTTTCAGAGCCTGCTCTGCTCCTTCAGATTTTTCTGCCATCCTCCTTCCTTGCCCCTTTTCTTCTATTTTCAGTACTTCTTTGACTCTGTGTGTGTGTGTGTTTGTGTACTTACATAGATATACTTGCATATATGTCCTCAGTGACAGTCCATATGGACATAATGTTCATATATGCACACTTACATAATACTTATCTGCTCTCTGAATTTCATTTTTGGTGTGGATAGAGATGAATCATACTAATACCTTCCTGTCCTGACTTCTCTTTCCTTCAGTCAGAAATCCTGCGGTACATAAAGCCCATTAATGGACTGGATGCATTTGGTTGAAATCTGATGCACACAGTGAAAGGTTAATGGACCTTATTCTTTTCCAAGGGATAAAGGTTTTAAATAGTAACTTTGGAATGGCACACTGGCTTCAATCTATTTTAGGTTCTTATATGACTCCCATTGTGATCATACCGGCAAACTTCACAAACTTTTTATTATATTTCTCTCCCTGACACTCTTGTGCGGGTGGAAGTACTATTATCCCAATTTCACAGATGGGGGACTAAGGAGCAGAGAGACTTAGAGTAATTTTCAGGCTGCTCACTCTAAGTGCCTATGTTAGGTATTGCAGTGCCAAAATAGGAGGTATTGAGCCCAGTAAGGTGATTCAAAGTGCCTGGAGGCACTTTGGCAATATGGCAATTCCTCCAGGATCCCTACACAGTCAAGGAGGGAGAAGAAGTACCTGCGAAGGGCAATTCACAAGGTGTAAGGAAGGTGCTGGTCCACTGTGTAGGGAAGCTGAATGTGAAGGATATTTCAATAACCTAATACTGATGGGAGGCTATTTAAACTGTGCCTAAGTGACTTTCATGCAGGAAGCTTGTGGCAGAGCAGAGAATAATGCTTGCACCTCCTGTTTCTGGGAGTCTACCATAAAAACATTTCTCTTCAGGCTAAGAATTTCCTTTGCATATTAAGTAATCTTTTCCATTCTGTTTAAAGCAACACACTAAAATGTACCATTTGTACTTCTCCACAATATTTTCTGATTTAAGACTCACTTTAGAGTAATATGGAACTGAATAAACCATGGAAATTTGTGCTAATAAACTCAGGTAGAGCGTAAAACTCAGTGTTAGTGTCCTAAATTAAGGGCCTGCTTCTGCTTCCTTGGCCTTTTTACATTCTGCACAGCTGAGAAAAAGAGGTGAAGAAACAGACACTCTGAGCTACCTTTCTTCTTTCCTGCTGCTGTAACAACAAAGTGTCTGTCTGACAGAGCAAGGCAGGACTGCAGCTACTCCCACCTCCAAGACAGCCATATTAATGCAGTGTTCCATCCTGCATATTGTGTCTGCCATCCCATAGGCCTAACGTTTTTTAAGACTGTGTTAGCTTATTCATAGTGCTGGACAAATGTAGCCTTGGAGAAAGCTTGAGAGATGGCTAAGCAGAACATTCCTGGAGCACTGTGTACTTCGTTGCACCCATTTGTTTGGAAAGACAAGCACCTCCTTAGTGCTCCATATAACCTCAGATTCCCCCTTTTCTTACTGGCTGCATTTTTAACACGTCAAAGCCAGGGCCAAGAATCTGTTTGTTGCAACAGTCCTTTGTTCAAGGTGTTCCTCTGGGGTTACCCAGCTCTTTGTGTACTTCTGATTACGTTAGGAAATGTCTGCCATGAAACCAGGATTCTTTTGGCACTGAAGAGACAAAGCTCTTTAAAAAAAGTACAAATACCTCAACCACCAGACCAAATTTGGCAATACAATTATAGGACCTAGCCAGCTAGTTAAACTGAGAAGATAGGTATGTGGATCCCTTACACAGCCTCCATTACTATAGTTACTAATTAAAGCAAAGGAATAAATGGAAAGTTTTATTTATCCAGGCCTTTATCTCAGTAAGTCATTATTTGTTAAGTCATAGTTTATTGGGCTATGAACATTTGATTATATAAACATTTCTTAATTTAACAAGCCTAGCCATCCTTATAATAGATTTTATAATTACCCCAGCAATACTGCACTGATGAAGAAACTGCATTACAAAAATAATTTGGAGCAACATAACTGGAAAGAAAATGTTCTCACCATTGCATCTGCTTTATGCTTCTTCCGTTTAGCTTCCTGCATAAAGTAATCTGCATTGCGTGGCCTACCAGGGGAAAATAAGAAGACATTTTATTATTTTCTGAAGTGCAGAATATTTTAAAGTTATTTTTCCCTTATTTTAAACCTGATTTGCAAACATTTTTTTATGAAGAAAATACACTTATCATGTAACCATGCATCTTCTATTTCCAAATTGCTGCCTGTGGAGACAATAGCATTTATGGCTGTTCTCATTCTTTAGAAGTCAGTGATTCAAAGCAAAAAAAAGCTAATAAAATGCGTTTTTATGGATTATATAAACTGCTTCCCAAATTAGTGCAGTTTTGATCTGCAAAACGGATACAAGCGTTAAGCAGAACAAGCTATTCCGTCTTCTTCTCTCCCTGGTGCTTGCTTAACTCTTTTCTACTCCTCTCTGTACACTGTCATTTGCCTTGGCTTCTCCCTCCTCTCAAAACAAGTGTGTGTTTAATCTCTCCACTTTGAAAACACACATTGAACCTGCTTACCTCCACAACTACCATCTCACCCCCCTTCTCCCTCTTATCTGTAAGCATGCTGAGAGTGCTGTTTACTTTTGCTGCCTGGAGTTCATCTCCGACTCAGTGCTGGGCCACCTGCTGCAATTCCACCGGTGTTGCTCATGCCAATTTCTCCACTGATTTCTCCTCAAACAGATCTCAGAGACTCCATCCCTTCCTTAACCTACCTGAACTACTGACTGCACGGCACAAATTCAACTGCTGTGTCAGTGCTGAAATTCACAAGTCCGTTTCTGATCCAGACTTACCCACTTCCATTCAAACTGAAAACACAAACTGCTGTCACCTTGGCAATGTCTGGTGACCACCTCAGTGAGCTCCTCATGGCTGAAGGAACTTTCTTCATCTCCTCCCACAAGCTCTCCCTATTGCACCTTTTCCAGTCACTGTGGAGAATAGCCATTTGCCATGTCATTTCAGGCCATAACCTTACATCTTCAGTGGCTGCCTCTCATAAAAGTCTTCGCATTTCCTGACCCTGCAGATTCTTCCAGTCTCATATATGTAGGACATGGCTGCCTTCTTTCTCTACTCAGCTAAAACATGTTCTGGTTCTTCTCAGCTTATACTGTGGTTACTGCCATATCCTTGTCTCTCTCAGAGAAGGAAGTTTTGCCTTGCAAAATAGTTTTCTTACTATTGGTTAGAGTGTCATCCCTTTGCCCTTATCTCCTGAAAATGAAATATTCCTGAGTAGTCAGAGTATGAATTCTGATGTTTTTACCATTCATGCTTTTAAGTGCTTGGTGTTGTAAATGATATGGTATTATTGCCACTAAGCAATCTGTTATAGGTTAACCCCAGCTGACAGCTCAGCCCCACACAGTTGCTCACTCACATACCCTCCAGTGGGATGGGGGAGAGAATCAGAAGAGTAAAAGTGAGAAAACTTGTGCATTGAGATAAAGACAGACTAATAGATAAAGCAAAGCAGAACAAGGTATTCATCCACTGCTTCTCATCAACAGGCAGGTGTTCAGCCGTCTCCAGGACAGCAGGGCTCCATCATGTGTGACGGTGACTTGGGCAGACAAAAGCCATCACTCCGAACGTCCCCCCTTTCTCCTTCTTCCCCCAGCTTTTATTGCTGAACATGATGTCATATGATAAGGAATATCCCTTTGGTCAGTTGGGGTCACCTGTCCCGGCTGTGTCCCCTCCCAACTTCTTGTGCCCCCCCAGCCTGCTCGCTGGTGAAGTGGTGAAACAGAAAAGGCCTTGAGGGTGTGCAAGCACTGCTCAGCAGTAATGAAAACATCCCTGTGTTATCAACACAGTTTTGGTCACAAATCTAAAACAGAGCGCCATAAGAGCTACTATGAAGAACATTAACTCTATCCCAGCCCAAACCAGTACACAATCCTAACTAGTTTTTTTTTTTTGAAATTGGGATTTCTCAGCACATTTGTTTAAAAAAATGTTTTGTGTCAGATCTAAAAACCGAGGTCAGTGGAATGGATGAATAAAATATTATTGCTGATAGCAGTAAGAACATGGTGAGATCCTTAACTGAGATCAGTGGGAGCAAGAAGATCTTGGCAGAAGAGGACAGCCATATACACTTCCTTGAGACCATAAGGTTATTCGGCAATGCGTTTACTTAGTCTGTTTCCTTCTACTTATATGCACACAGTTTCAAGGACATTTAATTGCATCATGGAAGGTTAGTCAACCTTATTTTGAAAAGAAGGAAGGCTAAATATCACTAGATGGAAATAAAATTCAAAGTCTGGCTAATTTTGAATGACCTCTGCCTTAAAAATCTTGTTATGAAGAAAACCAGTTCTTTTGATACAACTTTCTTTAAAGTATTATTCTCCCTCAGAACGGAATTTCTCCCCAGCTTACTCTACCCAGTAGGTCAGAAAGGGGATTAAAGACAGGTTTGTGACCCAGTATCTCATAACCTAATACAGTGCAAATACCTCCTGTGCCCAGCAAGATACTAACATTATCTTGATAATAACAAACCATCTGGATTTAGTCTTGGTCAATTATGAAATATTAGACATTGAAACAGTGTTAGGTTGATATAGAAAAATAACTATGTTTTCAGAGCCATTGAAAGCTTAAAAAAAATGTTAAGACCTGTCTCTTCATCTTGTGCAACAACCTAGGTAAGATGGTTTACTGTGAAGTGCCAAAACCCAAAGCAAAGCAGAGCAAATCAACAAGACAGTGGTCTCATCTCTCTGAAATGATCAAAGTGATGAACCTTTACATGATCCTTTCAAACTCAGGTCATTAAAATACGTCCTCTGCAACATTCCCTCCCATATATCACCCAACACTGTATGTCTAATTTGCTTGTTTGAAGCATGATAAGGGGCTGTAAAAACAAAGAGAGATAACACAATGTAATTATTGTCTACTTATTTATAAGTTAATTGTAAAATGGTTTTCAACTTGTAGCAGGATTTATTCTCCCGAGTTATGATTAGCAATGAGGGTATTAGCAAGAGGCATGCACATTACTGAACCAAGAAGCCTGCTTTGAGAACCCTGCTATGGGGTGGTTAACCATAATGCAACATGCAAGAACCGAAGTAATTGGTTTGTACTAAGTCCAATTGTTATTTGGGAAGCCTAATATAAAAAAGAAACTATTAAAAGGCCATTTTAAAGCAAAGCATATATATTCTCAATGTGAATGTTTAGGTATTTCCACAGGAACAATACAAGATTGGTTTACAAATCAGGGGATGCCTAACAGAAATTAGAATTCATTGGGAAAAAATGGATAGGGTATGTTTTCTTCTAGTTTTTTAAACAGAGCTTGTTCAATAGCATTAATAAACACTCTGAGTCAAATTCTGATCTCTTTATGCCATCTATGAAATACTATTCTTCAATTTATCACTACATGTTAATAAACTTCCTATTCAGATTACTAATGTGCATGTTGAGTGAAAATGGAAAGCTGATATGTCCTTTAGATTTAACGTATGTTTATGTACATTGCATACATTTCTTATATCATTTTAGTAACACAATAAGGATGTGCTTGGATTTAATTTTTTCCTGATTTTTTAATAAGAAAGGTTTCAAATTCAGTTTTGTTTAGGCTCCCACTGCACATAAACATCATTTGCCTTTTTAAATCCAGTATACTAGTTTATATTATTATGTCATGAAGTAAAAAAAACAGGAAAAAAACCCTCTTCTATAAGCTCCTTGAAGATAACAGGTTACCTCAGCTCATGGACATATGAAGACACATGAGAAAGCTGATGCATAAATTAATTACTCAGGATAGCTCTTTTGCACACTGAATATTTCATATCTATGAAGTTCACAGAAGATTGTTAATCATGCTCTGATTTTACAGACCTTTATGTTATAGTGACTGAGAACCCATATCTGTTACAAATGTAAAGGTTCATCCGAATTTCCTCTGCAGCTTGGCCTATTTAGTTACACTGGTGATAATCTCAGACTGGAGAATTTGCAGGTAATCTCATTGGATGCTAATTTCAGATAACGTGTTATTGATGAGAGGCATCTTGAGGAGAAGCAAATCTGTTTTCCCACTGACGAGATTCAGAAAGATCTATGGCTAAACCCCTTTTCAGGTCTTTGGGTGAAGATTTGCAATCCTTCTGCAGATCACAGCCTTGCTACAGCCTGAGAAGCCAGAGAATAGAGAAAATTTCTGCAGTATTAAAATGGTACCAGACTACTGGTTGAACTGGAGTGCATGTGAGTAGCAGAAGAAGCACTGGAGTCTGTTAGGCTTACTGGTTATGAATGTAAACTGAAGTCCCACAGAAAGTTGTTCAGTGACTTCTGGTTTTCACATAATTGAGTCAGAGTCTCCTCTTAAGAAGTTATTTACAACTGTATGTATCTATTGGTGTCAGCACTGTCACTTCAGATTTACAAACAGAATTCAGACCTCTCTTTAAAAAAAAAAAAATTAAGAGAAGTCTGACTTCAAATTAACAGGTACAAACAAGTGTTTTATCTCTATTAATAATCTTGACTGCACAAGAAAGCCTTTTGTTTCCGAATATCTGATTGTTGGTACTTTTAGAAATATAGTCGTCTCCAACAAAGCCAAAAAGGAGTTCTAATACACTGCTCTAATGCATCTCATATATCTCTCTGAAAGGCAAGAGAAAGAGTGCAAAGCATCAGTGCCAACTAAGTCAGGCCGCTGGTGAATTCTCCCTGGGATCAAGTGTCATTATGTGAAACTGGCTGCTCTTGAGGAGAATTTACCCTACTATGTTGATTGGGGAAAGCAATCAAGTACCACTGGAACCATTTCAACGCATTCTCAGTCAACACTAGCCAGTCACCTAGGCACTGCAACAGAATCCAGCCTTTTACAGAATAACCCCCCCATGGCTAGATCTGATAGTACAAACAAGGCCAGGCTTCCTTTTCAGCAGCGGCATTCAAACCATTTATGACTTTGACAAGGGCAGCCTCAGTAGCATGGCTGTGGCTGAATCCAGGATGAAATTTATCAAACAATCTGCTACTGTCCAGAATTTCTCTCACTCGCCTTGCCACCACTTTCTCTGGGAGCTTGTCGAAAACCAGCAGGAAAGACAGCAGTTCCATTGCTTGTTATGTTGCGTGGGATCTCAGCGTGAGGTGAGATGCCTGCGGGCATCATAATTACTCCCCTTCCAGAAGCAGCCTTTCAGAATTTCCGGGCTGTTGAGCTCCTAAGAGTGGTGTTACCATTACCCAGGTGAAATGCTTGTGTGTGTATATGTTTCTCTCATCCTATTTAGCTCTATGCCATTACAGCGCATCTCTGCCACCTTTGTCTTTTGCTGCCTTCTCTGAATTTAATTTACTCCAGTTCAGCAGATAATTGCAAAAATGTAAACTCATGCAGTAAAAAAAAAGGGAAGAGAATCAAACAAAGTGAATCAATAAAAGCCTTACTTCGTACAGTAATTTATCAGCATCTACGGCAACATAATCTCCTTGGAACTCAGAGCAACCGCTGGTATTTACAGAGTACAGTGTAGCTTAGATTCCAATATACAATTTTAATTATAACTGCATTCAAAAACACATTTTTCATCTAATTTTTATATTTTATATGAACTAAATACTAAACTATAGTATTTTCTGCTTCATTTACATAATCTACCACTTGTACATTATTTCTTACTGTGGTATGGTGCTTTATGAGGATACATTAAAAAAAAACTAATAAAACTTCAATTAAACATCATAAATGTAGCCAAGTGCATATTTTAATACCCTTCAGAGATAATGCTGCTGAAGTGTTATAAAAAAAGAAACTAGTGCTTCCTCAGTGTACAACAATTGCATGTAATAAAAGCAGCTTAAATCATAATTCTAAATATAGGACCAGTTTCACAACTTTAGTAATCTAGACCCTAAAAAAGTGGGTGTGCTGGAAAGCAATAGAACAGCAAAATAAGCAACTTTAAAATTTGATCAGAGCTAGGGGCAAATCAGAAGAAACTGGCATAGCCAGGGTTAGCCCATGTCCAGTTTTGAAGCTGTGCCAGTAGGCCCTGAACTTTGAGTCCAAGAAGAGAAGAAAATCCTGTAAGAGCAAGTAAACCATGTAAAGTGAAAGATAGGTGTATACAGCCCTGCCTATTTGCTGTTTCATACTGGGACATGTGTCAGGAGCATGTCTGACGTTGAGTCACAGATAAAGGTGGTCATCTTGGGTTTAAAGGATAGAGCTGAGCAGATATTACAATACAAAACAGTGTTCTCCCCTGATGTATCATGGCCTCCTGCTCATTCCACAGCTTAAAAGAAATGCTGTTTTATGGGACATGGCATTGCTGTGTCTGGGCATGGCACATGTGGTGGCACACCAGGTGGGGGAGAGCCCATGGCCCTGCACAAGGTGCGTACCCAGTTATGGGAGTCTCATGCTCACTATGGCAGACCCAGCAGGTCTGGGAAGTTCAGCAGAGGAGCATACAAGTAAAGAGGGCAGAGAGAGTTATTTGTGACCTTTATAAATTATAGTGCTATAGGCATTTCAGAAAGACAAGAACAAAGGATCTGATTGGAGTCGGGCCAAATGTAAGAAAAGTTTACTCAGTTACACAACTACACAACTACTATCTTGTTGGGCTTAGTATAATAAGGTCAATAGCTTAGATTAGATGAATAGATGAATAGTACAGATACGTAGAGAGGGAGTTACTGTTGCAAAAAAATAGCAGACAAAATTAGAGCCTGGCACCTGATTCAAATGAAATGAAGAAGGATAAAATAAGTGGGGTTTCCTATTTTGGGAAAAATGCAAAATCCCCCAGACTAAACATGTCAATGTAGTGAAATACAAGAGACCATGAGAAAGAGTCAAAATCTAGTACAAATTCCTGGGCATGACCCAGATTCGTGACTTAAAAGATATCCATGTGAAATCAATATCCAGACTAAAATATGCAAGGGGAAAGTGTACAAGCAAAGAGAGAGGAATAAAGAAGTATTAACAATAGGGACTTGAGCTTTTGTATTAAAAGCAGAGGGAGTAAACATTACATCCTTGCAGATAAACTACAACTGTGTCTCTTTCAATGTATGCTAAATACGTATTCTGAAATCAACTAATTTCAGTTGAAGGTGGGGGTGAAAGCCTTTACAGTCAGACCTAGGGGGAGAGGGGAGGACCACAGCAGTCCAGGTCTATATTGTTTTAAAATACCATGGAATGACACCTTGAATTCTCAAGAGGCAGCTGAAAATCAAAGGCAGAAAGATCTTTCTGGGAGAGGGACTACCTGGCAGCCAGCTCTGATGTTCCCAGCTCTGATGAGCGAGAAGCCAAGGTGCGGGTGAAACTGTTGAGTGACAGTACATGTGAAACCTGAGTCAATGAATGAGGTACCTACACTGAAAGGAGCAGGCGAACCTGAAGCAAAGACTCTATCCAGGGTTCCTGTACTGCAATGCTTGTCTAAGAAACTTCAGTAATCACAGGATTTGAAAGTAATCATAATCAGGCACTAGGAGATCAGGGAAGCATCTGATAGAGATTTTGGGAATTCATATTTCTTGTGCATTAAGTCATCACAGCCCCTCTGCAGCTCCATGGCTCATTGCTGGTTCTCAAGATGAACAGGGTACTCTCAGGCTAAAAATGAGTTTGAACAGTCTACCTGTGATTCTCTAGGCTAAAGTGGTTACGATCATTTGCTAGTGTGGTTCATTATCACATTATCAAGATGAAAATATCTTTTCTATGTTGAAGGAATGATCAGGAAAGCTCCCAGATTTCCTTGGGGGATCACAGCCTTTGCACCCTAGGGCCATTACAGTGAGCTTTCTAGTCCAAAAGGGAAACTTCTGAGTAATTATATTGTGGAAAATGGACTTGAAGCACATTCTTCAAATGTATGTAAAGATATTTTCCACTGCCACAGGGACAGCAAAGCTGACTTAGGAATTATGCTGCAAATAGAGGCATTAGAGTATCTCTTACACACCACGCCTGTGAATCCTGGCATTGAGGGTGATGAAAACCCACACTGCTCTGTGATCCAGCACAAGACGACAAACCCTGAGTTACATTGGGATGGACTTCTAGCTCTTTGAGGAGAAACTAGTGTTTGCCACCAAACCTGAGGAAAACAAGCTCTGTCAAGAACCAGAAGTGTGGTACAACGGTAAACACCATGGGAGGTTAGATGAGACTTCTTCATATTCCGTACGAGACCTAGACTAGTCACAGAGCTGCAGGGTTTGGAGGGTGCCCATCACCTGCTGTAGGCATCTGCTCATTGCTCACCAGTTGAAGAGGTGAGGAAAGACTGGGAGAGACTGGTGGGAGAGTGTTCTCTCCTATCTGAGAGATTCAGCTTTGCTGCTGGGACCTGGAGGAGCGTTTGCTGAGCCCGATTAGAAGAACCTTGTCCTGCTCACTGTTACGATTCATTGTGGACCAAAGATAAATGCTAGTCAAGCTGCAGAGTAAGAAAAAGGCACATAAAAATCAATCGATGCAAACAAGTCCTCTTTCCTGAGTGGCAAAACTGTCAGAGGCTCTTTCAGATCGGAGTCTGTCAATAAAACCATTCCTTGGCTATGTCTGTGCAAGTGAAATAAGCAGGGCAAGGATACCAGCTCTATCGTTAGATCATCCATGCTCTTTAATTGCTAATACTCTTCCTGGCATAGTTTTGAGCTCAGTCTCAGACAATGCCTGGGCACAGCTCGGGGACAGCACAGGCCAGGGACTATTCTCAGCAGGCAGTAGCTGTTCTTTGTTTTGGGGAGCGAAGACAGTTTAATCATATAAACATAAGCAGTGCTGGACCACTTGCCCATAGGAACAGAGGAGGGGCATGGATGTAGCTTGTAAGTTCAAATGAGGTCCACAGCTCTGGCTTTCCTTTGATGACAGGGAATAGTGGCTATAAATTCTTTACCCTGTAAGAATCTCCTGCTAGAGCTGATTAAGCATCTATTTCCCACCAGACCAAGCTCTCACAAAGTGTCCTTAAAAAGAAAGGAAGTAGGTGGTCTTGCAGAGAACAGGCAGCTTAATTATTTAATCAGGGGAGGCAGTGTCTGCTGTCTAATAGTCTAATGTTATTTTCTCATAGGCAATGTACCCATGAGAAAATTCAGTGCCACAAGTAGGAAGGGAAGGTGAGGAAGAATGGGATGGTCAGATGAGGTCTTGAAATCCCCCAAAGCCAAGAAACTGGGAGCAGTGCAAAGTAAGTGTATGAATTTGTGAGGAACTTAGTGTAGTAGATGTTGGTCTATCTGACCAGTGATTTTTTAGATTGCTGATGAGAAGAAAGAGGAGCCAAGGTCTATTCCTTAACTGTGCTCCTGAGGATGTGCTTGGCACTACAAAAGTCTCTCTAAATACTTCAGAAGATCAGGAGTCCTTGAGGCATTTTGAGCATTGCAAAGTGAAGATGACTTCCAGATGTTGTATGGGAGTCACAACCCGAGAGCACCTTTTCATTTCCACTCTGAGGCAGAAGAACAAAGAAGAGGAAAATGAAAATGAGAGACTTGGGGTTCAAGCCAAAGTAAAGAGATGCACCAAGAAGTTTTATTTTGAGCTCTTTATGAGCTTTATGCATAACACCTTTACAGGTTGAATATTTCCTTGATATATGGCTTACTGGTTGACAAACAAACACAGGAATGCTATCTCACAACAGGTTATGTCTCTTGGACAATGTAAAGCTCGTGGCTGTGTGTAGCACCTAAATCCATAAGGCTGGAAAAAACATTCAATAAAATATGAATTAAAAAAAAAAACAACAAAACAACTGAAGAAGATGTATTATCTTGCTCCTGTAAGGCCAGAAAAAAAAGGAAAATAAATGTAAATGAAGAAAAACCACACCCCAAGTTTGAAAGGGTAACCCACAATGCAAGTGAGAAAATAATCCTGAGGAGCATGTTCTGATTTAGCCATAAGGAAAACTGGGAAGCTGGGAACGCTCTGCTCTTTTTTATACTGCACATGCAGTATTTTGAGGAGGGTGTGGGACTGTGCCCTCGGGCACTCACAGCGTGTCTGTGCTTATCAATTCAAGGACAACAGACTTTGCTCCTAAATGCGGTTATTGGGAATTCTATCATTCAGTGAAATTACAGCAGGACTGCATTTAGCTTGAAGCATTATTATGTAGCCTTGAAAATGTTCTCTTCATAGAGTCAGAAACGGCCCAAAATCCAGGAAATCTTGTTAAGAATTAATACTGGAAACAGCATTGATGTCACTTATACATGTGGCATGCTGGGTACCTCGAAGCATATTTAGAGCAGGCAGTAAATAATGGAAAACCAAGGGAAGTAGGATTTTGCCTCCTTTTGAAGGCTGTTAGCTATATTTACTTTTATATTGCGATGTAGGTGTATACAGCACTCTGCCAAGCAAGATATACTTTTTATTGACCTACTTGTGTTCCAATTTATTGCTAGTGACAGCTGTTGTCAATGATCTGGAGAAAATAAATTGAGAATAAAGCAAAGAGGCACTGATTGGTCAAAAATATTAGTTGTTGTTTTAAATCAAATATAAGGGATTTAGCCTCTTAAAAACTATGGAGTCTGATTAAAATGAAGACTTGAAAGCCATGGCTGGATTACAGTAATTCAGAACTTCATGGATTATGAGATGAAGTACTTCACAGGCATCATTTTAGACAAATGCTGCCATTAGGATTACTACATAATTTTAGACCTACTATATTGCATTTCTTCAAATCCTCTGCTGTGGTACTATATGAATTTGAAAGACACTGGCTGCCATGTTTAATTTGATCCTTCTAACATGTGAGTCAAATTTGTTGACATTTAACATTTGCAGCCAGTCTAATATGCTACATTTCAGTGACTTCTCTGCACAGTAATTTCAGAATCAAGGTCTAGCATAGCTGGTATTCTGGTGGTGTTTCCTAGATCCAGGTTGTGGATGACAGTTGCAGTACATGAAAATCTCCCTCCTCTAGTTAGTGCAACAGGCATTTAACCATTTCTGGTTTTTAAGGGCAAATTAAGACATATTTGATTCTGTGCTTTATCTTATTTGGCTTTTTAGATTGCTTTTTTTAATGGGCCACAAGTTGCATGGGGACATTCTACATGGAAGGCACTATACACGAACAGTTTAATTGTATCTCTCTCTGAAAAAGTGAAGCAGTTTTGTTGAAGATGCCTACCAGAGAAATCACATGTATCACTAATGGAGAAAGCAAGTGATAAAAACTACTTAGGTGATAGAGACAGTGAAAAAAGTTTTCCTATGACAGTATTCTACAGGAAAAATGAAACAAACCAGTCCCTCTGCTTTCATCAGCATCTTGAGGGAAAATCAGGTGAAGATACAATAGTTCTGTTGTAGTTGTTTCTGATTGTGTTTTTTTCCTAATCCAAACAGATGAGCATGTCCTACAATTTTGACTTTTGTCAGGCACACTGATACCTTTCTGCCTTGCATGTACATGTTTAAACTGCAAAAAATTTGAACAGTTGCAAGTAAATTATAAATGATAAAGTATTTTAAGAGATATGAAGAGTTAGGCAGTACTTCTAAACAGTTTCAAACTTCCTCAGGGGAGATTGTTGAATAAATAAATAAAAACATGGAGGGAGGTGGAGAAGGAGGGAAAACAAGGATATATACACAGGGGAGATTTTTCTCCAAAAAGGGCAGAAAAATTGATTTATTCAACTTACGTCTTCTTATGACTGCCACGAATACACACAGAAATTAATCTCACTAGCCTTCTTTTCTTAACACATAAAACAGTTACAGCCTTTTGAAGTCTATGGGAATTATTTATACCATATAGTAGGAAACCTGGATTCTCTTTATGAGAGGCTACTGTCCCTCTAGTTGTCCCTGAGACCAGGTAGTGTGAACAAATCTTACTACTACTACCACTACCACTATTATTATTATTATTATTAGTATTATTATTATTATTATTATTAAAAAGTCCCAGTTCTGGTAGAAAGCAGTTCCTGAGGAAACAAGGCTGTTATGCCAGGGTTTCCTTTGGTATAAAAGTCAGAGATGTTGTGGGTAAAAGTCTGGGAGTACAAAAGGTGCATCAAGGTCACACAGCTTATGGAGCTCCAGGCAGGTCTGAGGCATAGCTTGAACAGAACCTCTTCTAGACTAGCCAGAAAAAATCAGTATTTTCAGGCTAGAACATTACCAGTCAAGAAGAATCTGAATTTTCTAGATACTAGGATTTAAACCTTCATTTTCACCTTTATACCCTGTCTAAATAATACCACATGCTAAATGACCTTGGGAAACAAACCAGCAATTTTAATTTACCAAAAAGAAAAGAAAGACAATTACAAGCTTAAATTATTTTCAGAGGAGGAGAGCAGGGGATGTCTGAAGGATGTAGTGGAGGTGGGGAGGGCCAGGTGTCCCTCCAGGTACTCATGCCAATCACTGCTGCTTCCTACTTGCCCTGTCTTTGTGATATTTTTTCTGAGCAGCAGTAGCAATGACAGCAGCAGCAACCACAGCAGCAGCTGTCAAGGCTCAGGGATGCAAGGCTCCCATATGCCCTCTCCCCTTGCTCCAAAGGGTGCAGAAGAAGGGTGCCTGTCTCCCCCCGCCTTACTACGGTTCTGTATATATTAATAGTCTGATGTGTGCATAATTGATGCCAGAGCCCTGAGGGTACTAATAAAGCCTTAATGGCCCTGACCTGCCTCACGTGGGGCTTCCCCCCTCTGCCCATGGGCTAAAGGAATCCACTCAGGCTCAGGTCTGGGCCTTCACTCGCTGTCCAACTCATTGTAAGTGTGCCTGCCTTCAGCCCTTTGTAGCCACGCTTGTGCCCGGCCGTGGCCCCCGCTGATCTGGACCCTGACCCGGGACTGTCTTCCTGGCCGGACCTCAGCCCTGCCTCGTCCCTGTGCCCGCCTGGCAGTCACTGGGCTGCGCCTGACCCTCACCAGACCTGACCCTGACCTGACTTTCTGGCCTGACCTTGGGCCCTCCTCATCGCCATGGACTTGCCGGAGGACCTAGGCTCTTGGTTGAACCTGGATCCACCCTTGGGACGGCCCTGCTCACCGTCCTTGGGTGTTGTGGGACCGGACCCCTGCCCTGCCAGCTGCGTTCCGCCCCTTGGCTCCTGCCTCCCTCTTCTTTAGGGAACAGCCAGTCCTCGCTGCTCCCTGATGATTAGAGGCTTGATTTATGGTGAAAAATTAAAAAGTTTATATAGCACATCTCATTCATTTCTCAAGGTACATTATTACTATAATACTTTCGGCCATGTCTCGGTTCCTGTTGGACAAATTGTATTTTTCTCTCTTTAAATGCAGAAAATGACATTGTTTTCCTGTTTTAAAGAAGTCATCTGTACTTACATATCATCAAAGATAAGCTTTGTCCTTCTGCAGTCCCTGGGTGTGCTGGACAGAGGTGACCAAGGCTCTGTTTGGGACTGTGGCTTATTGCAGAGAAGAACATTTTCTGAATTGATGTGAATTGCTTTCTAGACAACAAACAGCAGAGAAGACATTGAGGAATTGGCTACTAACTTCAAAAAAGCAACTAATAAACAACAGAGCGTCTTTGCATTGTGTTGTAAATTGGCAGTTAGTTTTCCTACTATTTCAGCAGGGAGTATGTACAACCGTCCTGTCACTGACAGCCACAAATTCACAGATATTGCTCAGAGCACTCTGTAAAGGGCTCGAGTTTCAATGTGATATACAGAAGAAATTGAGCTGAACTATTAGCAACTATCAAAACACTCTGAAACACAGTAAGTGAAATTATTGTAGAATAGATCTGTTGTGGTCATTTAGAAGATCAAGTTATCTCTCTAGCCTTTGGCTTCCAAACTAGCATTGTACCTTGCCTCGGGAGAGCAAGGCTCACTTGTTTGACTTGTTTCATGCTGCACTGCTGATGTGCCTATGTGGTACGAATTTGTAGCCCAAGGTCCAGCGTTCTTTCTGCTCTGGGTTCCTGATCAGCTTGAAAGATCACTGCTCTGTGCCACAGAGGAAGCACGTGTCTTTTGGCAGGGTCTGACGCATTCCCTCAGCTGCAGCCCTGTTCTTCACGTGGCCTCATGAGCCCTTCGTCCTACCAAGTGACCTGCTGTGTGGGCTACTATGCACCGGTACAGTGCAAAGCAGAGGGCTCCACGTTGGTTTTGGTTGATAATCACTGCCAGAAAACACTGTTCTGTTCTGTCAGGTGACAGACAAACACAACAGGGAAATGGGCAAAAAGCTCAAACAGATAAAAGCCACTCCCTGGCTTGCAGTCTCTGACACAAATTCGAAGGACCACTTGGGCATGCCAGTTAGGTGCCAGTGGGAAGATGGGATAAAACAAAGCTGACTTTAACATTTATAGTTCATGAGATCTCATCTTCTATATGGCACATCCAGATCAGTTCAGCAGGCTAAAGTTTTCAGATGAATAACCAGATATGTAAGAATTTTATTGCAAAGGTTGTTAAAATGTTGACCAAATGGTGCATTGCTAGGCTATGCAGAAAATCTCAGTGAAATGCATTTGCTAAGGGTGTGGATCATAAAGCAATCACCTTTTACTTTTGATTTCCAGCACATTTGCCTGTGAAGGAATTTAAATTGTTTCCAAGATACCCAGTGAAGAATCATATAATTATAATTCTGAATGGGTTATAAACTTCTAAACTTATGTTTTAGAAGTTAAAATGTTAAAAAATTTACATTTAATCCATGAAAAAATAAATTAATGACTATGATATGTTAAAATGCCTTTTTATTGGAATATTTTTATGTAATTAATTTTATTTCAATTTATCAAAAGCATCTGTGAGATATTCTTGAAACACACAATTTATGATAACTTGTTTTTTAAAAACTGTCCAAAATTAAGATTATAGTTACTACTTCCCTGTCCACTCTCAAAAATTAAATATATTTAAGTATATATGTAACATATACATGGGGCCAGTTATCCCCACAGCAAAAGTGGCTGGAAGAGACCACTGCTACAACTCAGGTAGTTTGTTTTCCTGAGAGTTGCTTAGGCACTAATACTTAGGCTTTTGAAGCCTCTTACATATCAATTAACAAATACAACAAATAGATATAGGATAAAAATACATAAATGGCTTTTGTAGCAAGAAGAGGAGCATGGGCCTTTCTAGCAGCAGCAGAATGTCCTTACGGCTTGACTAGATGCTCCAGCAGTGGTGTCGAGGTTTAACCCCAGCCACTCACTTGCTTCCCCCACACCCAGTGGGATGGGGGAGAGAATCAGAAAAAAAAAAGGTAAAAGTTGTGGGTTGAGATACAAACAGCTTAATAGAGCAGAAAGGAAGAAACTAATAATGATAATAATAAAAAGATAATAATAATAAAAAGATTGGAATATACAAAACAAGTGAAGCACAATGCAATTGCTCACCACTCGCCGACTGATGCCCAGTTAGTTCCTGAGCAGTGATCCCCCTGACAGGCCACCCCCCCCCCCCCCCAGTTTATATACTGGGCATGACATCACATGGTATGGAATACCCCTTTGGCCAGTTTGGGTCAGCTGCCCTGGCTGTGTCCCCTCCCAACCTCTTGTGCCCCCCCATCCTTCTTGCTGGCTGGGTATGAGAAGCTGAAAACCCCTTGACTTAGTTAGTATAAATGCTGCTTAGAACAACTGAAAACGTCAGTGTGTTATCAACATTTTTCTCTTACTAAATCCAAAACATAACACTATACCAGCTACTAGAAAGAAAATTAACTCTATCCCAGCCAAAACCAGGACAAGTGGACATCAATATGATGGCACCCGAATTGCTGCTTCTAGGTATTTTACACAAAGCAGAACAGCTTCAAGGGGAGGACATGACAATATTCTGCCCTTGCTCTTCTACTGGCAGTGTCCTGTAGGCTGGAGGGTGGGGTATGATTTTGTGAAGTGAGAGAGAGGGAGGTGTGAATTCCCTCAATCAGAAGAGCTAACAGGCTCTTTACTCCAGCATCCTAATCACAGAACTCCTGCATAAATGGGTGCAGCATCTACCCCTCTCTCTCCCTGCTCTGAAGGCAGTGGCTACCACGCGGTGTAGTAATATGGCCTTATCTGGAAGAGCACTCTGGACACATTTAGTGTGAGCAAGCCTCTCTGATAAGTACCTGAATACCTGGGCTCTGATGGAGCTGAGTCGTGCGACTGATGTTAAGCTGTTCACCAGCGTCAAGAGTAAGTAGAAATGTCTGAGAAAGTTGGTTGTAAGACATGTAGGAGAAATTGTATGCAGGCACGCTCATGGTTAGGCAGGGGCCGAGTAGATGCCTTGTACAGTAGAGGCCTTATACACCACACTTTTGGATGTAGGGCACTTGCATCGTGCCCAGGCAATACTCTGGAGGCCTAAAGCCATTCGTTCTGGGCCATTAGCTTTTACCTTTTGCTTATGTAGCCTTTGTTATTTGCCTGCTTTACAGCCTGCCCTCTTTCCTTTCTTCTGTGCCTTGCTAAACTCCAAACCAGAAAAGCTGAACTTAGAATACGACATTCATTATTACAATTTTTTTGCATATAACAATCTGCAAAACTATCACAGACTGCAATACAAAGTGAGAAATATAGAGCTAGGCTTTATATTGTGAACAACAGCATAAACTTACATTGAAGTCTCCGGGATGTGGCTGCGACTGGATTTCACCCTTATGTTTTTTGCTGGAGGAGATGGAAGGTAATAGACTGCTGCCATTAGGTCTGCTGGAGGAAGTTAAATCATCGTTGGAGTATTTGTGTTTTGATGCATCAGAGAGGGGAGAGACGGGTGACCGAAGCATTTTCTCATTTTTATTTATTGGTATTGCCAAGCTGGAAATGGAAATTACAGTAATGGAGTGTCACAAAGCTGGCTTTGAGAAAGGTAAATGTTTTATATATTACCAAAACTTTGAATTTAAAACCTGCTGGCAGGATAAAGTCTATTGGTATCTGGAAACAAGCTTACAGTATTGGGACCAAGAGTTCATTTACAAATTTGTATCGTGTTTCTCCTCTTTCCCTTCAAGGCAAATTGTAATTCTGGAGTTAATATAAAGTCTGTATCACAGTACTTGAAAAAAAATACAGAGATAAATGGCCACTTGCTCACCATTTCTTAAGGGATAGCTGGAGACGAAGATTAGGCTGTGAAGTGTAAGTTCAGGTTATGGAGCCCTATTTCACCATTACAGGTGACAATTTATAAGCCATGGCAATAAAACCATATGTGAACTAAAAGAGGAAATGTGTTTAAAGATGACTGGCTTGTCTTTGTGCTCAATGCCCAGCCTTTGGTAGCACTGTTTATACTAATCTAATACAGATTTTGAAGACAAAGAAAGATAGGCTGGTAGTGCAGACAAAAGGAAACATATGCAAACAGTAGACGCAGAGAAATGTGAGCTGCTCTGTCTTTTAAAGAAGAAAGCTATAACACAGACAGTATTTTCAGCTTTTATTTATTTGGGAGAAGCTTTGGATGAGGAGAAGTCAGACAGACCGTAAAAATATGCCCAGAAATAAACTTCAGATGCACTAATTTGAAGAAAATATTTAGCTGAAAATCTTAAAGCAACACACACAAAATAAAAGTTTCTTCAAGGAGACAGTCTGCGTTAAGACTAAAACTGTGATTAAGGTCAGACAGACTATTTTAACACAATACCTTTCCCTGTCACATTCCCCTTTATTCAGCCTATTACTTTTTATGGACAATTCTCACTTCTTTATAGTTACTGTATCAGACAGTGTACACTTAATGGAATTGCAGAAAAGAATATGGTACAAACTATACTTTATTTCTGCACATAATTTCAGGGAACAGGGCTAATTAAATGTGCTCTTATCATACATTTGTCCATTTATCTGGCAAGTCTTTAAAAACTAGCTGTGAAAGAAGCCATGAATCGTAATTCAGAACCTTTCCTGTTTCCCACAGTGTAGTACCTTTAAAACGCAATGTGAACTGTTTTGCTTTAATGACCAATGCTGTTTACAAAAGCAAGAATCAGGGTGTGTAAGATGGGCAACTGTACCCTTCTTCTTCCCCTAAGAAAAATAAGATCTTTAGGACTATTTTGAATGTGCAGGCTGATGCTGTCATTTCTTTTCCTCTTTTCAAACATAAACCCATGCCTTGCCATGTTTATATATCACTGTCAAAGCGCAGACCTAAAGCACCCAAGAGAAGCCATAGCTCTTTGGAAGTGTACCCAAGCCTCAAAAGCTTGGCCCAGAGCTTGCGAGGCGTAGCTGCAATTTCTAGTTGTGTTGCAGACCTTCTACGTGGCCTTTGGCACATTGCAGAGGGCCCACCTAAACGTGTTGTGAGCAAACTGCAGCAGCACAATCATCTTACACTGAGAAGCCATGCAGGACAACTTGCAGTGAGCTGTCATCTGCTGGGACTGGGCAGATCGTGGCATCCGATGTAGGTGCAAGATATTTGGGGGTATCTCTGCCTGACCCTGCAGCCTTTCTTGTCAAACAGGGCTTTGCTTAATCTGCACCTCAGACTGTAATTCCACAGTAGAAAATGCTCATGTCTGAAGGTGGTTTTGCTCCTCTCTTTGCTACCAGCCCTCAGCTGTGCTGACAAAACTGGCTGACTGGCTCTGCTGAGAGCTGAATAATAATAACCCAGCCAAAAAAAAAAAAAAGAGTTCTGGTTTCAGACAAGTTTCCTGAGTGAATTTACAGGAGACCCTCACAGGCAGCTATGGTGGCATAACTGGAGGGGGGATGTGCCAGCATGAGCAGCTGCTGGTTGCAAGATGAACAGGAGGTCCTGGTATCTGCACTGCTGGTTTAGCTACAGCCTCAGGAGCCCATCCTCAGCTGTGGCAATATTAGCATTTGATATCATGTCCTACAGTAGCATAAACCACAGAAACATCTTGGAAGCAGGGCAGACCAGGGAAGAATTGGGAGGCAAATATACATTTAAGACCTTCTTTGTTTCTTTAATGTACAGTTGCTACCAGGAGTACTGCATATAATGTCAAGAAAAACACAAATTATTGTCCTGCTTCCAGGAAGCACAGAATTAACCCTGTGACATAGCAAGATATGACAGCCATGTTATTCTCTGAAAATGAATGCAATGTAAAACATATGACAGTGCAGTAACAGGAACGGCATGCCTGCATGCAATCACCCACAATAAAACAAACTGTTCTGTGTATTGTTTTCACTTTATGAAACATATGTGACATGTCAGGACAAAGAAATGGAATGCATATTTTTGAATAAGCACTATATATATTAGTCTTCTCCATGATTTTTTCCAGTATTAATGACAAGAATTGCTCAAACTCATCAGTGATGTGTACAATAGAAAAGCCTACTACAATAAATACAAAAGCAGTTTCACCCCAAGAGATACCCTGATACTACCAGAAAATGATTTTTTTTAAAATACTGATGACCAGCATGTGCTAACTAGCATGCAGCTGAACTCTGAAAAGATGTATGTCTAAGTTTGACTGCTGAAAGCCTCCAGAGAAACTCAGTATGATTGATCTGACATTGATAGGGGTCTGTGTGCATAAACCATGCCAGCAAATGCTAAATATTAATCATTTGTTTCATGCCCTGCATCCTTTGAAAATCTCATTGTTTTTAAAGTCTGAGTTCCTTGTCCTAAAATACTTAATAATTACACAGAATAGATTGCTTGTAATCTCAAAAATATTGGATCTCATATATATTCTGGAATGGAGTATTGCAGGCATTGTTATGAATGTTTTTCTCAATCTTTTCCATAGAGTTTATAGATAATTGTATTTATACAGTCAAACTTTAAGTTTGAAACTAGTAACACTGTAAGGAAAGAAAAAGCTATAAGACCGTTTTCTGTGAATTGGAACCTACAACAAAGTGTTTGCGAATATGTCTCAGACAATTGCATTGCTTTAGCTATAACTACTCATTCCATGAGTCTCATACTTGAGCTCACAACTTCTTTGTGCAATAGGACAAAACCACAAGTATATAAATGTGTCAGGAACTGCTAACTTGTTCATTAAACCAGATGAAAGGAGAATGCAGTGGGTAATTTTTCAACATAAAATATGAAAATTAAAAAATAAATCCTATTAAAGGAAAAAATAACACATGGCATTAAACTGCAACTAGTTGTATGACTCAGTGGTAAATAAGAAGGAAAACACTTACCTATTTTCATTCATATTGCAGTGATTTGCTGTTGTGATGCTGTGGGCAGAGGCAGCTAATCGTGAAGAACTCTCTCTCTCTAAGTGAGTCTTCTTGATGTCTCTGCACTCTTCCTCATTCTCACACTGAATGAAGAGAAAAAGAATAATCTTGTAGGTTTTGGATTTACTACAGATCCAAAAGTACTTCAACAAGTCAGGGGCTCCTATTTTCTGGCATTTTGGTTTTAATGATGACACTTTCTTTGAGCATATACCTAACAGAGATCAGAGATGATTGGTCCATGTCTTCAAAAACATAAATCTAAAGAGGCAGTGTGTAAACAAAGGAGTAGAATATAAAACTTGAATTGTTTCCACCACTTCCCCACTTGCACCTTGGGATATTTTTTTTTTTATATTGCCCTCTTTGTCCATCTCCTGTGCGCTGTTCTCTTGCTTAGTCCTCAACGTCATACCTTTTTTGTCTCTTCCTCTCTTCTTGGCATCAGTGACTATGCCTGTACTAGTAAATACAACAGATGAGCAACTGGTCCTGAGGCCAGCTGGCATGGCACAGCTCGTACCCAAGCACTTGTCTAGCTCCTCCTTCAAACCAAGGTATGCCACATTCAGATTGCCTTTTGGGAAGGGACCTTAGTCTGGTCCCAGGCGAGGGCCAGATGCTGTCTGGAAGAACATAAGTTGACCCAGGCCAAAACCACGTTAGCAAGCATGCTAAAGTTAAACTAAGTGGGTGACTGTGTGCCACCGCTTGGGGACTGCACCCTGGCCCTATGTGGCCTACTAGTATGAACATAGCCAATGTTATCTGCCACTATTTAATTTCATGTTATGTTCCTTAGGTTCTATCATTGGCTCCCAAAGGCTCTGCTTTCCTAATCTCCTGCAAAGTCTACATCCTTTTCCACTTCTAACAATTCTCCAATTTCCAGTGCTGGCTGAGTTTTACTTGTGGTCTGTTGATTCTGCTGTATTTATTGCCTTGCTGCATGGCAGCAACATTTTCTGTGTTATCCACTGCCACTGTGGCTGCTGCTATAGGGTTAACATTGTAGCTTACACTCCACAGGAGTGATGATCTTCTCACACCGCAGTGCTTAACCATCCTCCTCTGTCCCTACTTTGCTCATCTTCTCAAGATCATGACAGAGGTGGAAGTGATAAGGACTTCTTTCTAGTTTTGCAGTTATGCCTGATAATCCATTCTTATTAGTCACACTCATAAAGTCTTTTGGGAAGGGGGATCACATATTGTGAACTTGCATAGCAGCTGTCCCATTGAGGGCCTTATTCCAGGCTGAGGGGCAATTTGGTGCTCCAGGAATGCCTTGTATTTATTATATCACTAAAACCAACAACAACAGCAGTGCTTTAAGACAGAAGAGTAAAAGATAATATGTGCCACAGAAGGTCAGATTAAACATTTCTAGAATGACTGCATTTATTTTGCTCTTCTATCATGTCCTCCTGTTTCCTTCTGCATGTACAGCCTGGCACTATCACACTGGCATCTCCTATGGCCTAAAATATAACTATTTTGCTTCTGCCACTCTTTCTTCACCTGTTTCCCATAATTTTGTACTGTGCAATTACTTCCATACTACTTCCTAAAGAAAATTCAGACAAACACATCTGAAAGCTTATCAGGGCACTCTGTTTATGGCTCTACCAGAGGCCAGAACAGGGTTGCCACCTTTCAGATACTAAAAAAAGAACCAAAAAATGAAAACAGATAAAAAAAGGAAAGAGTGCTTTAGATAAATGGTCCTCAAAAATATACAGCTCAGTCTGCACGTGTGCAATAGCTGAGGGCAACAGATGACTGCACAGTAAAACTGTCCAGAAATTGGGCAGATGGCGATACCAGTTCAGAGTGACTTTTGGGATCAGATTGGTACAAATGGATCAGAAATCCTCCTCGGTGGACAGCTGTGGCCATGGGGTGGAGGAGGATTTCTCCTTGGTACCACCGGCAGCTCAGAAAGCATGTGGGAGAGGCAGGGCAGAGGGGTGGACGTGACCAGGGGGCTGTGCCCACCTGGCTGCTGTGACGGTGCTGCTGGGGAGGGGGCAGCTAATGGACTACGCTCCCACTTCTACACCTGCCTGAGAGCCCTGAGGTAAAAGGGGACTGCGGGGGTGCGAGGGAGGCAGGTTGCAGGGCCAGGCAGGTCTCTGCGAGCGCATCCCCCATGAAGCCAGGGCTCCCTGCTGGGACTGAAGGGTTTGCCTCTTGTTGACAGTCTGAGGGGAAAAAAGACACTGCCTCTTCTTTTTCCACACAGGCAGTGATACTGTGCAGACCGTGCCAACATAAGCATCACCTCCAAATGCTCAGGTTTTGAGAGAAGCCTCAGGAGGGAAAACTGTCCCATGAAAAAGGCACAGCCTTTGCTAAGGCGTGGAAAGTCGTGTGCCAGCAGCGAACGCCATCTCTGAGGGGCTGGGATCCCTCTTGGCCAGGGATTTCATCACCTCCTGGGATGACATCTCTCCTGGGGCTTGGCCAGTTCCTACATGTCGAGCAGGGACAAATCCCAGCTCTGAAGTGCCAGCCCAGAGAAGACGCTGCCATCGAGCACTGGACGTGGGCGCAAATGATGCTTGCCTCCCACTTGCCGGAGGCCCCACTACCCGCCCCAATCGGTCCCCCCGAAGCTCACCTTGCGTTTCCTTCTAGATTTCGGTAAACCCTTCTCTGCGGGGGGGTCAGCACTACTACCCTGCGGGAGGCTGGCCGGCTGGTTTGCTCCGGCGCTCATGGCCAGTGGCTCTTCGGGCAAACGCTCTGGAATCCTGGACAAAAGAGCCAAGTCAATGTTGACCCACAGCGACTTTACCTCATCACTGTCTTTCAGAGGAGACAGGAGCTCATTCCTACCGAAAGGAACCAGGGTGTAAAACTGTTCCTCCAGCTCCTTTGCTATTTCACTACTAGTCCTGGCATTAATGGAGCCAAAGGCACTGCAGCCGCCGTGGGGTTTGCTGGCGGCGCCGGTCCCCGCGTCCTTGGCACGCGGCTCAGCCCCGGCCGCCGGCGGCGCCTTGGGCAGCGGACGCTCCTCCCGCTCCGACTCAGAGCCCGAGTCGGAGGAGGACGACGAGGACGAAGACTCGGTCTCGATGAACTCCTTGGATTTGGGCGCCGTTTTGCTCGGCCCGCGGGCCCGACGCTTCTCGCCGGCTGCGGCCGAGCGGGGCTCGCGGCGGTGACCCGCTCTGCAGCCACCACCGCCGCTGCTGCCGCCGCCGCCGCCGGGCCGGGCCCTCGGTGCCTCGCCAGCGGTGCTTTCCGGAAAGCTGTGGCTCCCGGGGGGCTCCTCCGCACCGGGGCAGTGGGGGCCCTCCCCGGCAGAGGTCCTCTCGGCCCGCCGCGGCGCCTTCTTCCCTGCCGCCCGCCTCGGAGGCCCGCCGTCGGCGGCGGGGGGTGACTTTTGCCGGCTGGCCTTGCTGCCCGGTGCTTTGTTGGCGGTCCTGGGCCGCGGTCCGTCCGCGACGGTGGTGGTGGTGGCGGCACGGCCCTCCCCACTGCGGTGCTCGGCTGGGCCGGCGGCCGGGGTCTTCTCGCTTTCCTGCCGCTCTGCCTTCACGCGGCCGTAGTAGGGATGGGCCTCCAGCGCTGGGCCATCATGGTGGGTCAGGATGGGTGCTTTGTGCGGGGTGACTTTATTTAGCCACTTGTCCAGCTGCCACTTGTTGGATGAGGGTGGCTCGGGCTGAAAGGGAAACAGATGGCAACGAGCTTAGTGCCGAGACCCTGCTGCCCTTTACCCGGGGCTCCCTCAGGGACACCGAAACGCTGGGTCCCTCCTGGTATCACCGGGATTTTCGTCTGGTCAAAGAGCTGTCCCCAGGCTGCGGCAACCCCCTGGTGCTGGCCCTGCACGGCGAGACGGGAGGCATGGGGCATGCCGCGCAAGTGGGGATATTTTTGGTTTCAGAATGAGATGGGGAGGGAGGATGGCTTCCGTGGTTCATCATTTCTAAGGATGATTCACGCAGTGCTACTGGCATCGGCTTTACTGAGAAATGCTCCCAAGTTTCCAAACAGAAGAAAATACAATGGTGATAAGAAGGGAGGGAAACAAGGCAGGGGTATGGCTGAGACTAAGGGAGCATAGCTAGTAGGAAAGCTAGGCATATGTATTTTGTGTCTTGCACCATCACAATAAATACAAAAAGTATTTTAAAAGCATACAAAAAAAGCATGTACTGGGGACTTGGAGGGCTAACCAGGCGGTTCATGTAACCTGTCTGGTATTGGCTTTATAATCCTGTGAGATCCCACAAACATTTATTGTGTGGTGGTATTGTCAAGCACTTATTTTGAGAGTATTGTGCCGCTGTTAGTTTTTCTTTTCTTTCCTGTCACAACATGATCAAGTTACATGACAGCATCTAAAACATAATGGTGTTGGGACAGTGAAGAAGTGGGATAATCATGATTTCAAATGTAACCACAGCTCAGACAATGTTATTTCAGAACAATGTGCAAGTGTTTTCTAGTGCTTCTTGCAATCAGTAATTTGAATGTAATAAAATGAAGAGAAGCAAAAAAACCGCAGAGAAATAAATGATGGAGTAGATGGCCAGCCATAACTTAACCCCTCAGAAGCCAATGTGAAAAGTCTCCTAATTTCCTTAGCTGGAAACAAAGTTTGATCCACTAGACCACTGCATATGAATAATCAAAAAGCATGTCATGAGTCTAACATGAAAACCGTCAATGCTCTGGAAGAAAGTTTGCTCAAGAGAGAATATCCACAGTCTCTAACTAAAAAGAGTCTCTTACTTAACTCCTTATTTAAAGTAGGTGCCTGAGGGCAACACAGGTTTCCTGCATAGCCAACGGCATCTCCAGAATCACTCACAGAGGGTTGTATTCACTCTACATGGAGCAAAGGCTCCTAAAATAAGCAAAAAATTTAGACATCGGAATTCATATGATACAAATACTCCTTCTCACACAAGTGTCTAATTTATTCATTATCAAGCTATACAATACCTATGGGAAGTTTGCTGGATTGCCTTAAGTTTATTTTTTCTTAAGCATACTCCCTAAGATCTTACATGAGGAATTTCTTTCCTGAGCTGTAAAATCTTCTAAATAGATGGTCAGTATTTCTCTTGGATGAAGATATATTTTTACAACTCTTAACTCTTTATCTAAAATAAACAGCATTTTTTGGTTTGCTTCTGAAAATACAGACAGATTTGTTTGGTGCCATTCATTGTGCACATACTGAATTTACTAGGTATATAATAAAAGGTTCACTATACATGGAAGTCTTTCCACCGTTCAGGTGTATTTAAGAAAAGGACATACATCAGAAGCACGTGGGGAAAAATATACCTCTGCTCATAAGTATAGGTCAGAGTGAGGGCAGCTTGAAAAATTAAAAAAAACTTCCAGCTTTTCTGTTACATCCCATTCTGTCTCTTTATATACCTTGTAATTCTTGAAAACAGTGGTTCACAAAATATGGATTTCAAGGGATCACAGTAAACCAGCAGAAAACAGTGATTAACTTCTACAGTGTCATAACTTGGCAATGTGGTACTTTCCTAGAGTGGTATGTCTGCTATTTAGGCAGAATAACTACAGTCCCACCAACCTATAAGCCAACTATGAAGTCTAATAAAAAAGATCAACAGTGTTGCCAGCTTTACTAATTTTGTCAGGAGTTTCAGGACACTCGTTATTTTTTCTTAAAGCCTCAGCTTTCAGAATCATGGGCTTAGCTGCACTTCCAGGGTTTATTCAAATAAAAATTCAAATCCTTGTGGCCGCTGAAAAAAACCCTTAAGATGTGTCTGCTAAAAAAACCTTTTAAGATGCATCTGTTAAAAGTAAAAAGGCTGCAGCCCATCAGGTAAATTAAAAGAATCCAAATTAAAAAAATCAGAATTTTGAAACTTCTCTCACTATTTTTGGGCCCTGATGCAGTTTTGGAATATTTGAGATTGTCAGTGTACATGAGTGGTGCCAATTCACTTTTGGAAGTGATTTATTCGACTCATTGCTTTAACTGAAAAGTACTGTACTTTGAAATAACTTAAAAAACCAAGGTATCCTGTGAGAGAACAAAATCATGACAGCCAAGAATGAAGATCAGGCCTGGTAAAAAAAGGGATTGGGAAAATTCACTTGAAAGTTTTCACCAGTCCGCTTTACATGCCTAACTGAAATTATTTGTGGGAGAAAAAGAAAATCCCTAATTCTCCAGTCCACACCACCCCCCTGAGCATGTCATGTACCATTCTATGGAAGAAAAGTTGGTTTGCTCAAAGTGGGAAATTTTCAGCAGCACGTAAGGATGGAAATATAGATCAGTATATATCCAGAGTGATCAGACAGCAAAACGGTCTCTGTCCCTTGGTTTTTCTCTCATGGAAATATGCTGCCCTCGAGACCTTGTAGAGAACTGGGCAGTTTTTAATTGGGGTAAACCTGGTGGTGCACAGCTGGGCAGCAGTAATAGGAATAACAGTCTGTGATGAAGCTTACTTGCAATGAAATATGGGGTTTGGCATGAAAACCCAAGCCAGGAAACTTTACAAGACAAAGATAGTTTAAGGGACCAATGCACCACAGACGTACGCATGTGCCAGGCTTCATCGAGAAATTGTGGGTGGATTAATCTGTACAACATAGACACCTATATCTGAGCTAGTCAACGAGTTCCTTCTCCAGTCAGTGGACTACTCTTCTAGGGTGTGAAAAATTCCCTCTTGAAATAGGCATCTAAAATAGGGCAGATGAGCTGGGCCCTAAAAACATCTATTCCTCTCTGCCGACTGTAAAGGGGAGGCTGAGGTGATGAGCAGATGTAGGTATCTACAGTAGAAGTGTCCAAATTTAGGTGGGATGACTCCCACGCAGCACGTCTGTATATCTCAGATCTCTTCAAGGCTACAAGTACAACCAGAGGCATGAGCAGCATGCATCCGAAAGAAACCTTTGTCAAAACATTATCCAGAAGCACTTGCTGGGGTAAAGGACTGTTAAACAATGTAAGTGTAATGGGGTCACTCTACGCTTGTTATTACAAAGAGGGAACTAAAGGTGTAGCTAATACCATGGTAAACTTGAAGCATGACACCACTTTCACTGAGAGATTAGATAGCCTATAATATGTGCATGTACTTAGCCCACTGTGGGGTAGGACTGAGCTATCCACCATCCCTGCAGTATACTCCGCCTATTGTAAATCCAAATACTAATTTACCCCTATGATAACTTGCTTGTGCTGCCTGCTAACAAAGATTTCAGTTGGGGCAATCCCTATAGAAATGTGGTGCCTTTTCATTGTATGTAAGGCATAGATAATGATGATGATGGAGAAGATGATGATGATGATGATTACTACTACTACTTTATTGCTACTATTAGCACTGCTCCTAGTGCTTTATCAAGTTGGAACTGGGGATTCCCACATGTTAGGCACAGCACACACATACTGTAAGAGGTGGTTCCTGCCACAAAGATTTTTCTGGAGGGAAGGGAGACTTTAGTTTCTAGTCATTGTCAAAAATAGTCCACAGGACAGCTAAAGCCCATGAATCCTATTTGCAAAGGTAAAGATAGTGTCTACAGTTGGTCTAGTGGTAAAATCCCCTTTTCTTCTGAGTGTACCAGTCAGGAAATCAAGTCAGGGCTATACTTAGGATGGGAAGTAAAAACTTTTTGGAAAACAAGACAGATACAGAAAACATACTGCTCCTACCCCGCAACCCTAAAACTACAACTCTTCTTCCCCTGCCTCCCTAATGAAATCTATCAGTGAAGAAAGGCTGGTGAGGTGGCAGGAGCACGCTCACCAGTTAGCTAGTCTGTTAGATGTTACACACATTCGTCCTAGTTTCTGAGCTAAAGAGAAGAGAGCCAATGCCACAGAGCACCTAAGGGAACAGCAGGGATTCACAGGCAGTGGCTCCTCAGCCACTGGTACTGATGTCCAGGCACTTGAAGGACTTGATGCACAGTGGTGAGGAGGTGGCTCTCTGCTGATGAGAGAGGAGGGTGAGGAAGAACATAACCCTGCAAATTGCTTCAGCTTTGACCTGGTCAGTCACAACATGGGGACTTGAGATGAAAAAGTATATCCTGTGATGATGGAATATGCATGGACAAAAAGTATACGTGAATCCTTGAAAAAGGGGAAAAAAGTTTAAGGGCATTGCATCTGGCCCCCTGGTGGGGCCCAGGACAGGATACATGTCTCTCCTGGCCTGGTTACTGTTGACTAGCCACTGATGCTTTGTCCCAGGCGATGGCTTCTCTGCTTCCTTCCTGCCCATTCCCCCCTCTAGTCCTCCCTGCATAGTAGGAATTCCCAGCTGTTTAACCAGATTCAGCCTTACTAAAGGTCTGCAGGATAATTCAATGGAACAAAGAACAAACCAACCAAATTCTTAGCTTTTGAAATGTAGCTCTTTCTATGGACTTGACACCCAAGGTTTTTTCTACCACCTGAAATAATTGCAAGGACAAGACGTCATTGTTTTCCAGAGTCCTCATTTATGATGTTAATTAAGGTCATGCAAAGAATTCATGACTTCAGCAAAGAAACAGGAGATAGAAGCCTCAGTCCCTTGTCCATAATTTCAGGTTTGGCAGTCTACAAAACTGTAACTACTCACATTAATGTCTGAGGCACCTTAATTTGTCCACATCACTGAAACCAGTCTGAATGTTGTCTCCTGTTCTAGCTCAGCCATTTTTCTTAGTTTACTGCAGACATAAAGTGTAGACAGCTGAGCTAGTCACTACAGGCTCTAAATAGTCAATGGAAGGAAACAGACACTTTTAGGGTGCAATTCATCTAATCTATTTTATATGTATGCTTTACAATGAGCTGCTTTTACACTCTAGGCAACTGCATTTAGACACCTGAGAACAACTCAAAGATCTCAAAATGAGATGAGGAAAAAAATACAGAACAAATGAAACAGCAATTGAATTTCTATATAACCTCAAATGCAGAAGACACACTGTCATAGAAATAAAAATCTTTGAGTATATGCATATAATATTTCAGATTATGGGAAAAAAAAAAAGAATGAAGGCATCATAATGGTCTGCAGATTTCCAGATTAAGTTCCTCCCAACCTGGAAATACAGATTTCCTGCCCAGCATTGTGCTGGAGTACTCAGGTTCATTGTATCTGAATTTATCAGTTTATGCTAAATCAAAAGCAATGATGTATTTTCTTTTTCTGTCTTATCCAATAGATGGAATTCATTTTAAGACTAGGATTGGAATTGAATCTACTACTTAAATTTAGGAGGACAACGTGTCCCTTTAAAGAGCTTCCAAGGACCTGTTTCTCTCCATTTACTGGGTAAGAATATGGCATATACATTAGAAAGATGGCTTCACTGGGTGCATAGATGTAACTTAAAGCATTAATGCAAAGCAGACAGGACTTCCAGTCAGAGACATCACATAAGCATGTTTTGAACTGGTGCCATCAGTCATATGATGGGACTGGCCCTTGGGGAAAGCCCAGGTATCCTACTTCCCTGGGACACCCTGACCCTATCCATGTGTGGCCTCTCCCATATCCCATCAAGGCACGACCAATGAAAGCCACTGCAGCCATCACATTTTTTAAGTCATTTACATTTTTGTATAAGCATGTTTCATACAGCATGTCCTAGAACTCAAACCACATGAATATAATGCAAAGAGACAAGCAATCTGTTGGAGCAGTGCAGCTGTTTCATGACAATGATCACTGATAACTCAGGCTTTGTACAAAAGTAGTTCCACAGATCTCGAGAGGATATGTATAAAATGCTTAAGAGGAGGCACTTCCTCCACGTTTCCATGACTCTCAGTCCCCTGCTTGTCTTTATGAAATCCACGACCTGCCTCAGTTAATTAACTTCCCGCATTCCCTGAGGAATTGCTGCTCTCAGGTCCAAGCAGCACTGGTACCTGCCTAGATACTAAACACTCCTCCCTTCCTGGGTACTGTGCTTCTCCTCCTTTTATCTCATATTTCCTTCGCCCCTACAGTGGTTCCTTCTCTTTCTTTTTGTCCCTTTTCTTCCATCTTCTGAGATCCCGCAGGGAGAGGAGAGACCACGCATGAGATCTCTGCACTAATTCCAGCGGGGAACTAGGCAGAGAGAGAACAAGGTCTTAATGGGCTGGATGAGAGAGCTCAGATTGGGAAATAAGACATGGGGTAGCACAGTGAAGGCAACAGGGAAGAGAGACTGGAAGGAGGAGAATAGAGACGAAAGGGAAGAGAACCAGAGAGAGAGATTTAAGAAAGGGACAAAGCAAGAGGAAAATTAACTGGAAATGGATCTGAAAGTACTGTGAAGGAAAGACAGAAAGGAAGGTAAGTGTTAAATAAGGAACAAAAGTGACAGAACCTGAGAAAAATATATTAAGGATGTTTCTGCAAGTGCTGTGTTTTGTCTGATAGGAAACATGGTCCCAAATAACCGTGCAAAAGATGAAGAAAGGCTTGCTGGTTATTCAGTATAATTTTTCAGGGTGAGAGAATAGGTGAGGCACAGTTTTGAGGGGAGGAGTCTGGCAATTGGATGCTTTATGTGGAGTAGGAAAATACACTGACTGTATTTCATGTGTATTTACAATCTTGCTGCTAGATTTTCAAATATTTTCACATACATTAATGTGTGTGTTGTGGCTGTGGAGTTCATGGTTTTAAACTAAAGGTGTGCATTGACCGAAACATGTAAAAACATCAATCCTGGTAGAAAAGCAGAGCAAAGAAAGCAGATTTGTCGTTGTCTGTTGAGCACTGCAGAGGTGAAAACAGAAGGTGGCATAGCACTGGCAGCTTAATTGTAATTTGGCCATGGCTTGTCTACATGTGGAAATTTTCAGTACTAGCTTTCCAGATGACAAGTTTGGGCTTAATGTTTTGCACCATGAGTAATTCAGTTTAGTCCATCTTGGAGGTGGATTAAAATAAATCACACAAAGGCAGCAGTAGCAGAGAATAATTCACTTAGGGAGTGAGGTAAGGGAAGTGCGTGAGTGAAAAACAACTGTTTTGCTTTAAAAATCCACCCTCAGACTGATTTTGTAATAGCTTCCCTGTGTAGAGAAGCCTTTAATTCCCTTGCAGTGCTGGGAGCCCACGCCAGGACTTAGGCACTAAGCAAGCCATTGCTATGGAGGCAGAGTTGCATAAAACTTCAAGCAAGCTGTGAGCCTTGCAAGGCACTCCACTCATCCCCAATTTGAGGAAAATATCACAGGGTTATTGCTTTCTTCATTTTTGTTTCAAATGCTTTAATCTGCCCCAGGATCCCCTACCACTTGCATTTCACAGCATGCCAGGAGGAGGATCCCTGGGCCTTTCTTTTCCATTTTTTCGTACGTGTCCCCACAGCCTCCTTGTGTTGGCTTGGCTGCAAAAAGGTCTGAGCGGGTGTAATAACAGATTGCCGCCCTAAATTATAAAGAGCAGAAGCCCTTACCTCTGGGCTGGAATAATGCGAGGGCTTGCTGCCGTCGCTCTCGCTGGAGCTGCTTTCGCTCTCTGAGTCAGACTCTGAGCTGGTCTCGGATTCACTGGAGCTGCTGCTGCTCGACCCCTTGCTGGAGAGTCCCGAGGCTCGGGCGTTGGACTGCGGCACCACCAGGCTGCCAGCCCCCCACACAGCCCATCGGGGAGTGGGGAGGGAAGAGAAAAAAACAAGAACATAAAAAACCCACATGTAAAACCCATGGTGTTTTAGGGAGCATAGCTAGCTGAATGCCTGTGAGCTTGTCTCAGCTGCTAACGAATGGTGAAGTGAGTTCGACATTACATTATTGTAATTTGGGGGAAAATATGGGGTTACCCTCATATCCATTTAAATCCATAGCCTTTGCCATCTCTTCATCTGAGGGAGGGTCAAGTTTTCACTTCAGCTTGTCTCTTTCCTCATTCAACAGGCATTTTAGGATATATTAAAAATATCAGACGTTAAAAAACAGAGTCTAGAAAAAAGTCTTACACTGTCTAATGAACACTGCACAGAGGTGAAAGCAGGAGATGAAAAAGGTGAACAGTCAAGAAACAGAGTTGAACTGCACAGTACCAGTCATTTATAAGTAGTAATAACAATAACGATAATAATAACAATAATAATACATCCTCACTGGAGCTTCCGACCCCCATCTTTTCTTCCGCGCACTTCTTCACCTACCCGTAAATGATGTGGTTACCTGTATATACTATCTTGATATTGACAACTGCAAGATCTAAGACTCTGATCCTGCAAAAACTTGAAGAGCTCCGGCTTGTGTTTTTGCACGTCAGCAGTACAGTGCTGTCAGCAGAGCTACTTGCCTTCTTAAAAGTTATGTTTGCATGCAAGTGTTTGTATTATCAGGCCTGACAGCAGAAGAAATGTATACTTCCCTGAAATAGTTGACCATGCATATTAAAAATATCACAGTCATAAAGACTTGAGTGTGAAATGTCCTATTAAGTCATCCAGCTTATTCCCCAGGCAATGGAAGATTGTTCCCTATAGCAGGGTGCATTTTCTACTGTTGTCCAATATGATTTTAAATGACTTGAATGCAGCTTTTACTTTTACCCCTGGGAAACTTCTCTGCAAACTAACCCAAATTCCACTGTCAGAAATTTCTCCCTACATTCAACCTGAAGTTGCCCTTTTTAAATTTATTGTTGTTACTTATTATTTCATCCTATTACTAATAGTTACTATGATGAATTATCCTCCTCCCTTTTTGCTTTCACATATTTGCAGACTGTTTTCCTGCCCTACTTCAGTCATCTTTCAGACAAGGCCTTACACATTTACTTCTTCTGATCTTTCTTCATAAGTCATTATCTCCAGGGATATGGGATCATTTTTATGGCTCTTTGCTGAACTCATTCCAATTTGTCTATATCTCTCTGATAACAGGATGCCCAAAACAGAGTGCAGCATTATAGATGGGTTCTCACTAGAGCCCTACAATGAAGGGCTATTACCTTCCTGCTCCTTGATGCGTTGCTTCTGTAAACATATACCCGAGCTCTGATGGAATATATAGTCCATTAACACTCCTACATCTCTTTCAACACTGCTTTCTCCAGAATTCCTCCACTGATAGCTACATTTTAGATTATTTGCTTCCAGAGAGATTAGCTTTCTTTTTTTTCTTCATACCAGATCTCATTTTCTTCTTTACTGCACATGTTTCTAGCTCCTTTTGATTTATTTCTCTGCCCTCGGAGGTGTCTGCAGCAACTTCTAATTTAGTATCAAATGCAAACTTAATTAAATGGTTATTCACTTCCTTTTCCAGATCATTAATGAGACTGTTAAATAAACCCCATATGAAACACACCGGTACCCTAATAACCATCTCTTCCCAACTCTGTTCACCGGTGTTTATCATTACCCTTGTTTATGCTCCATCAGTCCAATATTGTGGCTAATGCAATGTGATCTTGGAGATGCATTTTGTGAGAAATAATATCTAATAATTAATTACAGTTCTGCTATGTTGCACCTCATGAATTGTCTTTACCTGCTAATGGTGCATTTCATTCTGGAAAACTGGTACCTGACACCTGACACAAGCCACATGTGACAGGCAATTTCCAGGGCTTTGGAAAGAGGCCAGGCCATCAGAGATGCAGTTTCAACTCCACAATTCCCCATGGCCACACGCTGCCTGGCCCTATCCCCTCCTCCCCTAACATATGCCAACCTTTCCCCACTGGACCACCTGTCTTGCACAAGCCAGTACTCCCACCACATCGCCTTTACTTATAGCATCCCCCTCGCCTTTTGCCAGGAAGCAGCACAGCTGCCCATGGCTTTTTGCTCCGGAGAGTTTCTGGTTGCTTGGGCAATCGTGCCGCTGTCGGAGAGCTTTCTGCACCCTTCGAGGCACAGCAGGGCCAGGCAGTGCAGAAAACCTCACCTGTGATCTCACTTTACTAATTGAAGCAAGTAAAATAAACAGAAGAGGGAGGAGCTGACATCCATTTATATTTTTGACCTTTATTTCCATCCTTGTAACAAGCGGTAGAGAGAGGCAACAGTAAAAGCTCTTGCTCTGGCAGGACAGCGCGGTGCTACACGCATGTTCGCAGAAGTGCCTGCCAACTCTTGGGAGGCAAGAGGTCTGTGATCATGCACGGGCATTAAATGTACCAATTACAATGAGTGCCTTTAAAAACTTGCCCTCTGCTATTTTTGTTGTTATTCATGATGTCTCTTTGTCTAGCCAGGTAGGTGTGGTAAATACAAGATTTTCAGGCAGCTGTTTGTATAACAGCATTAAGGCACAGAGGTGCCTGAAACAGAAAGAGCTTATAAGCTTGTAAAAATTTTCCTTCCTGGAGAAGGAAAATTGATGTTTTGTGCACTGCTTTGGGACAATGCAGTTTTCCACTTGTACAAGTTGCCCAGTAAACTCTAGATATAAGTTGCTCACTTATATTAACAGATTACAGTCAATCCCTCGCTAATAAAATAGTAAGAGCTATATAAAGGCCATTGTGAGTAGGTTTTCTGGTTTTGATTTTTTTCTTTTTTTTTTTTTCTTAAGGGAATATGAAAACGTAACTGCCTTTCCTGACAATGTAGCTTAGGGAATGCTTTTGACAGTGTCCAACTGATGGATTTCCAGTCCTCTCCACAACAGCATTGTGACTATTGCCTGAAAAGTTCTTCCACATCACAAAACATCTGCACATTTATGTCCTGCCCCTGGTGACTGTGGTTTTAATTTTTAAACCATCATTTTTGTTTGGCATTGACTGAAATATTCAGAATTGCTATATAGGGGATGAGGGAGAAAAACCCCCCACAGTAATATTTCTTTCCTGTTGTGACATGAAATGTTTTTCTAGGCTGCTGAATAGAAATTGTTACTACAGCCATAGATATAAAATATAACTGTTGGACTCTTCACAAACATCTGGAAATCTATGTTTGCTGCTCTAATGGTAGCCAATATACTACAAAAAATTTAACGTTACAATATTTTCCCATTTATGCTGATACTGTTGAAGTCTCCTGTGCCCCTTCAACCTTTTCCATTTTTAAAGATAGCATATTCTTATAAGGATCCTTATTATATTATAGTGACCAGGGTGAAAACAGTTACATGTTTCTTCATGCATTCTTATTAAAAAATGACCATTATTTTAAATTGGCAACTTCCATTTTGGACTGTTCTTTCTGAAGTATGTAAGCAAGATCATGCAGTCAAAATAAAAGACCGATTTACATTTTAATGACTGTGGCACATAACATTCATGCATATTTTGCTACTGGCTTATGCCCCAGAATTAATTACTACATCATAGAAATGATATTTTTATTTTAAGCAATTAAACAACAATTTGGGTAAGAACCACTTTTCTTTAAAGCCCTTGATCAGAACATGCACTCTCTGACTTAAGAGAGAGAGTAAATACCTTGTAAAGTTGCCAGAAGTTCAGTAATAAGATCACTTTAATAACCAACACACCATCTGAAGTTTCTGATCGCGTATTTCCCATCATCCTGGCTACATGGGACTTGGGTACCTAAATGATGTGCAAGTCTCCAACAACCTATTTTCCTGCACTGCCTAGTGGACAAGTCACCCTTCTCTGAAAAACTGCTCGATACCTTGTAGCCTCAATTTTTCTCAGATGTGCAGGTTCAGAAACACAGTGATTTAGGGAGGTTAATACTTCTTCCCCGCTCAAACTAATTTGTGATCCAAGTTGAGAGGTGGAGCCATCTTGATCCTTGGAGAAGCCTGAGGTTAGTTTTGGTGGGACCAGTTATTAGCTCCATCAGACTGCATGACCACGACCAGCCTTTGAAAAGCACCAAGGTGGTTTAAACACTTGTGCAGGAAGGTGCAGGCGCTTGCTATTCAGTCGGTGGAGAGAGATTCCCAAATCAGATTGCCTCAGTGGCCCTCAGGAGACCTCCTGAGGTTAATCACACTGGATCTGGGTCCTACTCTATGCTTTATATTGAGCTGCTGCTTACAGCTGCACTACTTTCCATGATAATAAATCATGGCATTCAGCACTGGCCACAAGAAGTTCCTGGGCAGCTAAGCATATGCTGCATTGCAGGAATTCAGTCTCAGTGTTTCAAAGACAGACAGCATGGATGCCTGATCAAGGTACAAGTAAAACAGATGCAGTTCTTTACCAAACTGCCAGTATTTGGTAACAATATTAAATGGATTCAAAAGAGAAAAATCTATCCGATGCTGAAGAATTTGTGATCCCAATTCTTCACTGCGTTACAATATGAAGGCAGTTTATACCTACTTTACACAGATAAGAACGATTATCAGGAATGCAAAGCAAGGGAAAATCAGGCCTCGAAGTAAAGACTGTGCCAACAAAACATATCAGAGTGACCCTCTGAAATACTTTTCCAGCTACAACAAAGGCTACGCAAATGCTCATGCTTCATATTTTGGAGTTCAGTTGGTCTGTATAATTTCACTTTGCAAGAACTGTATCCAGAGCCGCCTTATCAAAAAGCTCAGTAACAGTATCAGACACTATCTGCTGTATTTGTTTTTGTGTCTGGAGATGGGACAATATTTGGCCAGTGTCACCTGCATTGCTGTGATCATCTAAACTACTTTTCTTCTAAATCTCACCCTATGGTACTATCTATCAAGTACTGTGCAATTACCAAGTGGCCCCTACTTGCCATAGGAAAGAGGAATGCAACAATTAGTGCAAAGAGCTGACTTGAATAAACAAATGACAACGTTAGGGATCACATTGTTAACATTGAGAGGTAAACATGGAGAAGGTGAGCTGAATTTGTAGATGTCACAAACATTTGAGAAAATCCCAAGAAAGGCTGTATGAATGCTTGCAGTATTTGAAATATCCAGAATGCTTGCAGTATTTGAAATATCCAGGAAATCTATCACTGTCTGGAAGATCAAGGCCAATTGTAGGAAAACAATACTCTGAAACAGACACCAGTCCCTTGGCTGGTATAAACTGTCATAGCTCCATTGACTTCAATTAGGCTACAATGATTTAAATCAAACAGTAAATCTGACCAAGACTCTGAAATGATATTTCAAACTCAGTGATGAAAACATATTCCATGGTTTAAAGGAGCTCTGCTGGCAGAGTCACTATTTTTATTCCAGATTAAAGTATCTGAAACACCACTTCCTTCTTCCTTTGAAGCCAACCTAAAACCCAGAAGGTCTTTTACGGAAAACTGTTTATCCCTTTGTTGAGAGAAGCAAATTCCACATGGTGCTTCCTCGAAGCACAAACTGAGAACATCGTGCCAAGATCTGTATAATTACCTCTGCTGCCTGGCACTCAAGATATTGCACATCTCCCATGCACACAGTAGGGAATTCCTGTGTCGATAATTGTGAATGAATCACAGAGGCAACGGGAATGCCCACTTCTTGCTGCTGCCCCTGTGTATTTTTCAAATTCTGTCTCAGCAAAGACATCTGAAGCATGCTTGTCATGAGGGTTTATCTGGACTTGCAGATCAGACCATCCCAGTGTTGTAACAGAACATATGGGGATATTTGCTGAGGCAACTGTAGAATGCCAAGAAATAGCACCATGATAGCCTACAGAATGAGTGTGGACGTTGTCCATTCGCTTCAGGCCAAAATCATGCTGAGAAAAGGGAGATGATACCATAAACTCTAGGATATACACCTGCTTGAGGACAGCCAGATACCTCCATGGTTTAAAATACAAAGTCTGGTTCTGTACTTAACATACAAAAGTGAGTATAAGGAGCCTCTACTCTAGTTTTAGCTCTGCTGTGTCAAGTCTGAATGACCAGATCATTTGACTCTTCCACAGCTCCAGTCACCATCGTAGTCATACATGGGGATGACTGAACTTGCTTACCTTCACTGTGTTAGAAGACGTCCTTCATTATTTTTTAAAAAACACTTGGATATCCTTGTTCCAAACACAGTACGGAAGTGACACAAATTATGTTTTTGTACCTTTGCTAAACAAGAGCATGAAACCAATTAACTGTCTGGGTTCTTTACAGTTACTGATTGTCAAAATCTATTGTTCACTAACAAAAAAGCAGCTAGCCCTGCCATGGTCGGCTGTTCAGGCCTGAACGCAAAAAAAATGAGGCTGGGCACTTCCCTTTCTCCAGGTAAACGATTTCCCAGGAGTCTGTTAATAACTTTAGGAAACAGAGAAATGTTTTCATACCTCATTCCTATAATGGATGAGGTATGAAATGGGAGTCATGATGAGTGAGAGTCCTGGAGGTTGTTTGGCTTGTCACAATATATAATGCTTCTGTGAAAGCACTGCATTACCTTAGCCGCACCACCTTTGCACAGCACAACTAATAAAGCACGGCTGCCAAGAACAGAGTTCATAGACTCCACCTATATTTTAACACTGTCCTTGGGAGTTGCTTAAATAGTTTGTGCTGACAAGACTACAAGTATCATCCGATAATGCAAACCTAAGGTAAACAAGGTCTCTTCAGAGGGTCAGGTGTTCCCTGTGCGATTGCAGCTTTTTTTGCCAGAATAGTTGCCAAAACCCCCCAAACTGTTAGGAAAGGCTGTGTAGAAAAACAAGCACATATGTGCACACACATACAAAAAACCCTCAAGAAAATTCGGTCCGTCAAGGGGATATCTACTTAAGGTGTGGTTGATACTGGAAGCAGCAGAATCACAGCTCCCACCTTGAAGGAATATGGTAGGAAAGAGAAAACCACTGAAAAAAACCTTGGCTAAAAAAACCCTCCTAAAATAAAATGCTACATAACAATTAATAGTGACATCCCTGTATAAATAGCTCCATCAGGAGGAGTGTGTGCCGGGGTATCTGAGATGAACGGGTCCAATAGACCTGGAGCAGCATTAGCGTGGGGATGAAGTGATTAGTCAGCAGGCTGACAGCTGTGCTAGGAGCCTGGTGCCAGATTCCAGTGTATGCTTTCCACCGCTGCCAAGTGTTTGCTTGTCGCTCCAGATAAATGGAGCATCAGCAGTGTTTTATTTGACCTGCTCACAAGAAAAATAAAGCAACTCTGACTTCCTCGGTGTGTTTGTCGTTGACCTTGCATCAGCTGAATATGAGCAGAGAGATTCCCTGGTCCAGGAAAGTTAACTCTTTAGTAGAAGAGGAGTGATAGAGTCTTTTTACCTTGGTAGTATAATTAGTCTCTTAATGGCTTGAAGTACAGTGACTTAAAAAGTGACAGGCACAGCCTATGTGTCCTATACTGTCCTTGGAACATGCCCTTGGACCAATGGCCTGGAGAATGATGAACAGCTTTCAGAATAGTCCATGAACAACCACTCTCCTGCCTCCACTGTGAAATCAGGAAACCATTTCTACAGAGACTTTTGTGGGGAGGGGGGGGAGGCAGAAATAAATTGTAAGTGGATGAAGTTGTTGAGAAGATTCAGTCAGACGACACCACTTTTGATTTCCCCCCTGAGACCAAGGGCAATGGCTTTTGTGTGTTTTCTTTCATATGTACCCCAGTTCTATTTTTCTCTCTTTTCTTCATCAGTTTGGTCATATCAGGAACTTTCTATTTGAGAACCCCTCTGTTGTCTGGTTGAGGCCAGCTTCTGCTGCTGGGTGGAAATCAGACACAGTGTCTTTGAATTACATGTCTGAAAAGAAATGTAAAACACACACTTTTTTGACCTTTAATGCCCTTGATGTGTGAAGGTTCTCCTTCATGATGGTGAAGAGTGACAACCATACTCCAGAAGCAGTGTTACTCAAAGGACTGTCTTGGGAGACCTACCCTTTCCTCTTCCCTTCTAGGAATCTAGCCCTCACATGAGATCAAAAGGCCCAGGGAAGGGATAAGAAACCTAGACAGCCTTTGCAAGAAGGAAAAGGGACTCCTTTGAGTACTTGTAGATATATGGTACTAGTGGCTGAGACTGTCAGGCATAGTTTTTCCATATACAGTAATAATGAAGCTTTGGATGTCTTTCTGGCACTCATTGATTCCTTGTAATAACCAAGTACATTCTTCTGGACACTGCTACTTTCCAATCTTTCTTCTTTTTCACCTGTCTCTTCTCTCCTCCTCACTTTCCTGGCAGTATCAGGAGTGGCTGCACACAATTGCCAACAGTCACCAGAGAACAGGAGTTCATTTGCTCAAGGGAGACCAGATTACTTAGGTTCACTGAAGAAGGTAAATATCACTAGAGATGAGCTCTGTTCCACTTCCCATTACATGAGTTAAAAACATGCCTGTATTTCATTGGTTTGCCTGATAAGTCAGATACGGAATAGGAGCTCAGGGCTCAGCTGTCAGAAGGTCTCATTAGAGTGGGCTAATGTGAAAGTAAAGATGTCATGAGGCTCTGCACAAGTTCTTTTGGTCGCAGGGAAGCCCTGAAGATGCTGAATCCTACCATCTGAAGAATGACTTCTGGTCCAATGGCCCTTCAAGAGAGAGAAAGAACTCCATAGGTGTCCCTTTTTCACAAAATCTTTATGTCACATATGACAGTAGGAAGAGAGATCCTTTTGCTTTAGCAAAGTAAAAAATTCAGAAGTTACACCTGAAATCAATGAATATAGGAAGAAAGGCTCTAGTTTAGTGAGGTGTGAATGGAAATACAGAGTGTAAAGAGTGACAAGGATTAAGGACTGTTTAAAGGTCAGCTGGGTGGCATTTGAAGACCTCAACTAAGCCAATTTTCTGACTTTGTGAACAAATAAGTCATGTGACTCATATAGTCAGGACTCCACCTATTGTGCAAGGCTTAAAAAGACTAAAAAGAATGTAGCTGAGTTAAATCAAGGGAGAATTGGACCCTTTTGGTCAGATCGTGATACAGCTGGCCAGTGAGGTAGAGGATAGTGGGTTTGTAGGCATACAGGTTTTTTGCTCTTTTGCTCTTAATTTACAAGGGGACCTAACTATTGCCTAACCTCAGCACTCAGAAATGCCCTCTGGAGATTCCTACCTCTGTTGATGGACTAGAGGGAATCTAGGATCCTAAGGATCCCTTAAACAATATGCCTGGTATGCCCAACACCATGTGCATTGTAATCTGTATGGGAAGGAAGGGAGGTTTAGTTTAGATTCCTCTCCATAATTTCCCTTTCAGGGTTCAGTCAAGTCTCTTCACCTGTCCTAAGGACTGGGGGTGGTATGCAATAGGAAGACCTATATCCACTCCCAACTCAGTACTCCACTGTTTCATTAGAGCGGTATTAAAAGCTGATCCCCTGTCAGATTCGATGATATCAGTACCACCTGTCTCAGGAATAGATCCTCCACTAACATTTTGAAGGTGATTCCAGCAGCTTGGTCTTTGGTGGGATAGGCTTCAACCTGCTGGGTGAGATGTTGCAAAGATAAAGGTAATTAAGCACTGGAACAGGTCGTTAGTGAAGATATGGAACATCAGTCATGGTAGTTTCAGAAACTAGGTTAGGCAAAGGAGCAATGCAAAATGTTCTGTAGAGAGGTATTAATCCACCATCTTCAAAATGTCTCATCAGGAGAATTTGATACCACTTGTCTGGAAATTAACCTGAGTGTTGCTTTTCTTGTCTCATTTATTTCCTAAAACGTGAAGTACAGATGTACTTCTATCCAAGAAAACAGCAATTTTTGCTTGTGAGTGACAGCTTCATCAAACCGCAGAAAACAACCACCGCAGCGCAGACTAGGAAAATCCTCATCTGCATTGGCCTACTATCACCTTATTTCAGAGTTACTGTTAACATAACTGATGTTGTGACTGGCCATCTAAATGGACAGCCTTTTGTAATCTTCAGACACAGTTGTACCTCGCTTCAGCACAGCAGTCTTTTTGCCTCAGTCAGCAGGGCCCTGGGTATGGTTCTGCCTTGCAAGACCTCTCGCTAAGCTCTGAGACTCCAAATACAGATGAACTTGTGCAGATAAAATTACTAACTACCATAATGGCTGTCCAAATGGGTGCAATAAATTTCAGTGTGAGACAAACTCTCTCAGGTTTTACTGACTCTTAATGTTGCTGCTGCCAGCTTTAGTGTTACTCTTTGACTCAAGCCATATTCTGTTGTCTCCCAAAGGTCTTTTCGGCCCGTCAGCTCTAATCAATATGCTGCCTTGAGAAGGAGCTTGTTTTAAGTAGGTTTGCTCACCATAAAGAACCATATAAAGAAAATTTGACTTCTACTCCTTGTCAGCATATATCACTCCCTATGCAGAGCAGCATTTAGATGGTCTGTTAGTTGAATCCAAGTGCTCTTTTTTATATGTTTCAAGAAATGACAAATGCTTGGAAAAAATGCATAGTTGTTCTACAGAAGACATTAGGCAGACTCAGGAATGGCAAGCAGAAGAGCTAATAAAGCCCAGAATTGTAGCAGAGAGGATGTTAAAAGCTAATTAGTTTGAGATTATTTGAAGACTTGTAAAAGGTTCTTCTGTTCTCCTTTCTGATGTAAGTACAGCCTGTTTTCCAGCAACATGCAAAACTATTTTAATACATTTATAGAAAGAGTTGCCCAGGATATGCTGTTTACCTATTATTGACACAATAGCTCAAAATAAACCAATTTACAGCTGTTGAATATTTGCCTGTAGTGCAGCCTTAGGTTTTCAGCGATCTGGGCCACTGGGAAAAAAACCTTCTCCCATCCTGACCAGGCTCAGATTCTTGACACCTTATTTTGGCTTAGTAGCATCACACTTTACAGCTTGGACTGGAGTACCCAGCAGTGCTCCTGAAGAGCAAGAATGGTTTGTCTAGTGAGGGTATCAGGATCTGACCCACTGTAACCCAGCAACACAGTGTACAGATACTTGATGAAGGTTTTTAAAATAGAGAGCAGCCCCTACTAGTAACCTTTGCTGTGCCTTCCTCAGGTGTAATGTGGCCTGTGAAAAACAATGAATAAGTATGATAAGCACAAATATATAAATCTATGTTAAGAAAGAGTTATATAAATTGCCCTTTACAATTCAAAGGAAAAAATCAAATGTGAATTGCATCCTTTTGTTAGATGTCATCCCTGGAAAGCAAACTTGAGATTTGTTCATGCACACACAGATGATGAGGGGAGGCAGAAATAAATTACAAAGTAAATATAATTTTATATATAATTTTATTTGCTTTATTAATCTAGAATGTGGTACAAATGTGTCTGGACTTGCTGGCTCCCCAGCTGCACCCTCCTGCAGGATGTTATCAATCCTTTATTTCTGTGAAATGTGCTACCAACTAGTAGGAAAGCACTAGAACTGTATATCATTTTAATAAAAAAATTTGGTCTTACACCATGCTGTGTCCTGATGTAGTTAAACTTATATCTTCCAATATACCTTTCAATCCATATCTCATATGTTTTGCTGTTCATTAACTGCCATGCATCTTTTTAGTTTTTTATGAATTTACAGCATTACTAAGGCATGCCTAGGTGCCTTTGCCCATTCTTCAATGTATCTTTTGTTCTAGCTGCCTCTCCCAGGGAGACAGAAAGGAAATGAACACATGATAGTGGAGAAAGGGCACGGGAACAGGGAGAAATATTACTCATTGGTGCTGCTTCTCCCTCCCAGTGCCACAAGAAGCTGTTGCTGCCTTCTTCCTCTCTCTGCCTCCAGGTTAATAGTCCCTTTCTGGCGCTCTGGTCTTACTGTAGTATCTCAAACACCTCTCTAACTGCCTGAGGTCCTGCATGGTCTAGGATGGGCTGCGTGAAGTGGTGGGTCTCTTCAGAGCATGAATTTACGTATAGCAGTGTGATCCAGCAGGGATACTGCTAAAGGTGTAGGAGTCAACATGTGTTGCTGTTAGGAGTTCAGTGCCCAGCTGTGAGGATATACGTTCAATATTTCTTTAAAAGTGTATCAGGTCACCTGCCCGCAGCTGGGAAACAGCTGGGGGGAAGCGGAAGATTCTGCACAAGAGCTTTGCAGAGAAGGTGAGATGGACAGATTTCCAGGAGAGTATTGTTTTCTATAGTCAGTGCAGCAAGTAAGTAACTCTTTGGGATTTTTCTACCACCCTGACATGACTCTCAACCCTGCTAGACAAGCCTCAGCTTGGGGAGAAATATCAAGTGTTGGGTCTTTGCCATTAGCTTAAACACTAGGGGAAAGAGCTAGATGACTTTGTTGATAACTAGCTTGAAGACCCCAGCAGGCCTTCAGACAGTTTTATTAATCATAAAAGTCATTAAAAATAGCCAATTTCTCAGGGGCAAAGTAAAAACAAAACCTCAGAAGAATGAAGCAGGGCAGGCATCTTCCATTCCTGAGAGCACTCTGTTCACATTCTGTGCAGGGAACTGAAAGGGAATACTTAGGAGTGAAACTTCCAAGCACTATAACCAAATGCTTTCTCAGGGAAGGGGCAAACACTTTCTTATGGACTTAGATTGCAACAAGGACAGATATTGATGGGCTTTGTGTACAGCGCAGAGGCACTGAACTTTCAGACAGTTGACTCTGATGCTTGCATGTCACATCCAGAATCAGCAAGATAGTTTTCCCCTTTGCCTTTGTGCTTAGCTTTTCCTCTTTCACTTTTTTGCTTTCCCCTTGCCTTTCCCTTTTTCCCTTATCTTTCCCTTTCTCCCTTGCATTACCTTGCCTTTTTTTTTAAACAAAATGGATAGAGATAACATTTATTTGCCTCTATGCCACTGTCCAGTGCCTGTGGTCTATCTCAGCAGTCTTTAGCTGCCTTTGCCTTATGAACCTGTCAGGCCCCTAAAGATGTCTTACATATCTTGGGGCTTCTCAATCAGGGTATGAAGCCCACCCAAGAAGCGGGATAACTATGTGGGCACTGAATTGTTCCTGAGCTCCATTTGACTGTGAGTGTCCCCTCGTGTGTTTAAAGCTCACTCAGATGGCTACATAAGTCATTGCCCCAACTTGACTGAAGTGTAGACTTGGCCTCGGGCACCAACTCTACAGCTGAAACCATGTGCCAGCTGCATATCACATGTTGGCAGCTTTACCCACCGCTCCATCCTTTTGCAGCCTACTCCATGCTTGTCAGAGTAAAATGGACTCTGGGGGTGTTATTAGGTTCATTTGCTGCATTTTGTGTATTTTACAGTAGGTGGAAGGTGCAGCAGCAGCAGCTGCAGGCTGGAAAACTTTCTTCTCCTTCAAACATTTTTGGATCTGTTTCCGAATGTGGTCAGCAGTGTCTGAGGCAGCCCATCAGGTCATGCTTTATTTATTTAACTGTACCTTACAGCACCTCCCTCCTTCTATAAAACCTTGCTGTTAGGAGACTGCTTTACATTTTTTGGGGAGTATCTCTCACGTGCAGTTGTCTAGCATCACTGCCCAGAGCAGCTGCTGACAATGCCAATGCTCTGAGAGCTGCAAAATCCTTCCTTTCTGAAATCAAGAGTAGAAAAGATCATCGTGAAATAATGGACTAATGTGGCCATTCTATCTATGCTGCTCATAAATTACAGTTTGAACCTGGCAATTGCAGGGTAATTAGGAAGAGAGTAGCTTTCCTGCAGGAACATATATTTCCTATTCTGCCTGCCTGACACACTCCAGTTTAATTTTTCCTTTGTTCAGTCAGCTCAGAGAACAGCAATTACTAAAGGTGATAGCCTAGTGGCAATTTTTGAATCATGAAGAGACTTAGCACAGAAATGAGGGGAAAAAACCCCAAATGGACAGGTATCACTAGTAATTAAAATAATTTTGAATTAAAGGGACTATTTCAATAATTGCTTTTGTACTATAATCATCACTGTATAACCTATCCTTATGAATTACTAATACAGTGAAATAACACTACTGTGGAGAGTGAGCTTAAAAAGACAGCTTTCCTAAACAGGTAACCTCATCAGTGAGAGATAAGTAACATTTGGGCAGACGTTTTGGAATGGTAGGTGATGCCATGGCTCTGATCACTAACAGCCATGCGATTTTGAAGCCCTTCTTCCCCCTTTGGCCCTGTCAGAGAGGCACAGGAAACAGAGCAGGAATTCCCATCTCGGGTGGCCAGAAGAAGGTTTCACATTATTAAAACAGATGATTTCCTTCATCTAAGAGCCTCTGAGGAGCATAAATTACAAACAACATCAAAGCAAATGAAAAGTTTTAGAGCAGACTGTCAAAGAGACTGCTGGGGTTTCCTTGGTAGATTTCCATTTTTAAGGAGTCTCAGCAATTTACTTTCTTTCTCAAAACAATTCCATATGTCTGTGGATTATTTACGGTTGTTTTGATTTTTGTTGTCAAGGGTTTTAAAGAAACAATATTGCAATTATTTAACATGGGGAAATAAAGTTAGACAGCGCCTGCAGTAACAAATTACTGGGATGATCTCATGGACTAAAACTTTGTAGATTTGCTCTGTACTCTCCAGGGTTAGATAGCATGAGTCTAGATACAAAGAAAAGCAGTATAGCCAACTGGAAATTAGTATAAGTCTGATGCTGTACAAATACGACAACTAATTATTCATGTTGCCATCACTGATTTTACAGGATGAAACACCGTGGCCAGGGTGGCACAAGAATAAGGGCTGTGAGATACGTTGGCCCAGATTCGAAGTAGACCCGAGAAAACTTTGTTTAATGATTATTGGAATTCATCTGACAAAAAGCGCAACGGCCAGCTGTGGTCTTAGATTAAAAGTCATCAGGGCAAGCTGTGAATGGATTCATATTAGCTTCCTGACTTAGGGTAAAGAAGTGACTATTATTAGAAAAGGTGTGGAGAGACTGAGGAGGTTATTAGCTAGTCCCGAGGAGGCGGCTCCTGCTGAGTGTGGGTTTTAAGTGCTTTCCCTGCAGAGGAAGGTTGTCATTAGTTGCTGGGACATGGACCATGCAGGAGACTGGTGTGTCACACCTCAGCCTGTAGTTCCCGCCTGCAAGTCCACAGGTATATTCAGCAGCGGTCTACAAACTAGATACCAGGCTGTATTGACCACATCCAGGAAACAAGGCTCCATCTATGCAGTGAAGTAAGGAGGAAAAAGGATGGGTCTGTGAGAAGAAGAGGCATTGCCACTTCTCTGGATCACAAAGCAGGAGATGCCAGTTTTAAGCTCTGTCATTATGCTGGCCTAAGCTTCTGCTGTGTTGTGCTGGCAGCCAGCAGCCATGTGAAATAAAGACCTTTAGGAAGAAAGCACAAGTCTGAACACTTTATTTTCCTTTAAGGGAAGGATCCCTTTTTATTTCACACGTGCATGAGTGCATAGTTGTTTGGCCAAAAAAAGAAAAAGGGAAAAAGGTCTATCTTAATAAGGGAAAAAGGTCTATATTAATTGTTTCCAAGCCTAGCAGCAAATGCCAGATTCTTAAATCTGTCATTTACTGCTGGTGAATTATTACAAAAGTTATTCATAGTTCTTACCTAGTAATTCTTCAAAAAGCATTTTCATAAATGTTGCATCAATAATTTAAAAGCTGCAACAGCATATGATTTTCAGAGTGACCTCTGATTCGAGTTTGATGGCCAGGACTGGATAAGAGCAGTAGACTAATCATACATGATAATCATGTGACATGAGAAGGAAATGCTAAACTGTGCATCACTAATGAGTCTGCTCTGATGGGTGTCCTTCCCTGGTCTGAACCATAACAGCACGAGTCCTCCATGCACCACTGGCAAGGACTGAAGAATATAGTCTTTGATTGTTTTACTCAATGTCTTGTGTTGACTTGAACGTTTGTGAGGAGCTTGGTCAAAACATGAACTGGCTTCTCTTCAGTTTTTCCTGATGCAAAACTAACTGGATATAGTTCCACCTCATGTCAAGCTTGTAATTTAAAGCCGTTTACCTTCAGCATTGAATGTGTGTGTTTGATAACTCAAAGCTCTGATTCATTGGTTCAGCTCTTGATTGTGACCTTGATTTGATGCCTGTGTTGTCCACCGTTAATTAGCTTGTTGTGGTTCAGCTAATACGGTGATGTGTTTTACATTTGTTTGCTTATTTTCAGTATACAGGGCTGGCTTATTCAGTCCAATTGTAACATGAGTCATGTCAACTAAAGATGTATGTAACTTAAATAAGATACTTCCCAGCCATGTGGCCCTGCAACCAAATAAATAACTACTCCCCACAAGATGGTATCAAGATTAAAACAAAGCTATTAAAATGCTGTCTTAGTTAGCAATTAAACTAAAAAAACCCTCAAGGTTGCAATACTACCTTTAACAAGCTCTTTACCAGGTGCAAGACAAACCTAAGGCAATCGCTTCCTAACTAAGCAAACCCTGTTTACATCTCAGCTTTGGAAACATATGTTGTTAATTTTAGAATTGCAGTTGCCATGTGAGCTGAGTGTCACTTATAAAAAAAAAGAAAAGTGCGACTTTTGGGGGTAATTATTTTTTCAGCACAGGTGCAGAAAGTGCATTTGAACGCCCTAAACATTCACACAAGCTAAGCTTTGACTCAGTCAAACTGCAGCGTATCACAACCTGAAAACAGTATCATAAAATCTATTCTTTCAGGCATGGTATGGCCTTAATAAAAAGTAGTGTAGAATTTCTTAACTTAACAGAGGCTTGTCTTTTCTCCTTCCAGATTTTACCTTCCCTCCACGATCACCCTTTTTACACTGGCCAGACTACCCACATGTTTCACCACTTCTTCATCCTTGCAGCTCTTGGATTAGCTGGAGAAGTGACTGGCAGGTCCATGCAGTTATGGAGTTTGCAGTTACGGGTCCTTTCAAGCTAACCTCCCAGTTCAACAGCTGAACACTGGTGCATGGTAGCCCTGCGGAGCTCAACTCTAAAGCAGCCAAGGAGTGTGTTGTGACACTGTAGTATGTCTTCTCCATGTGGGGCAGTGGGAATTCATTTGCCATATGTTCCCTCATTTAACCAGAGAAGGTATTCATAGAGTTTGCTGTAATTTAATTTAAAAGGCTGATGTGGTAAATTACTGACATATGAACAATTCAAACCAGAACCCCAATTTACTGCTGCTCCATAGTGTTACCAGACTTTTGGCCATAAAAACAACCCTAATAATTTGGGTAGGGCAACTCTGCGGTAATCACCTGCTGTAACCAACCTGGGAGACCTTACGTAGTCAGAGGAGGACAGCAATGTACAGTGGCCAATGACAGAAATTTGTCATGGCTCTTGTAATACTAATAAATGGTTAATGCTAGGTTTTGACCAAATGGAAGAGAAGAATAAAATACATTTCTTAGAAAATAATGTGGTATTGGCTCAGATTAGCTAGCTACATTGAATGCTAAGGCATTCATCTGCTTTAACAGTGCCCTTTGTCTGCACACATAAAGAATATGCATGGGGATAATGCAAGGCTCCAGGAGGGGGTCAGATATGCTTGCAACACGAGGGACAAATTCCGGGATAATCAGGTGTCAACCTGGTGCTTTTCACCAGCATTAAATCCCTTATAATTATTTAGGAAAATACATACATTTTTACAAAATACTCAGAAAATATCAGCAGTCTGAGGTTAAAATTTGGTGGCAGCTGACAAGCTGATAACATGCTAATGCAGAAAATGGTATAAAAAGAGAAGTTGAACCTCAGGTCACAGTACATCTCTGTATCAATTAGAGAGTGATAATCTCAGAGGAGTGTTTAGGTTTTGCTGCCTTCTCAAACTGTTCTCTGGGTTTGCACAATTGACTTTGCAGTTGTTGCTTTCCTTTTCAGCTTTAACAGAGAGAGGAGCTGTGCCATGAATCCCTCCAGCAGGAAAAGAAGGAGGGAAGCTGAGGGTGATCTGACAACTGGAGCCCCAAATTAGGTTCTTCTGAGAGCTCCACCTTTCAACATCCCTGTTTCAAAAACGTAGGCTATGGTTTTCACGTCAGAAGCCCAGCACTCTTCTTTCCTCTACACTGTACCTCTTCCCAAAAGTCCAGGGAGGTGTTTGCATGAGGGGGGTTTGCACCAAAAAGTTTGAAACTGGAAAAATGAATGTGCTTGTTATTAGGTTCAGCAGACTGGGAATCTGCCAGGCTTTTACAAAACTGCTCATTTTCTGAGTCTTAGCTCTTTTAGCTATTTTTTTTATTGAGCAGAGGACAAGCTCTATCTTATTAAGTGAAAACAATAGAGTGAGAAGTTGGAAATTGCCAGGAAGCCTGGGAAAGACCGACACTCAGCTGAGATTTCATTCCATGTTTTCCTGTTGACCTCACAGGCTCTCAGCACAAGAGCTCTGAGTACATTAAAGAAAGGCCACAGTCTCATTTGGTCCTGTGAACATTGGCAATATGTTATGGGGACAATATACAAGCTTGAAAGGGAAAAACCGCAGCAATGTCCCCATGCCCTGGAGGTTTTGTCTGGTGCAATGCTGTTTAACCAGAGCACTGTGAGGTTTTAAATGGCCATATGAGATTTATAGTAGGTCATGACCAGATCTCTTTTCAGGGCAAAGTTTGAAAAGTCCATTTGTCTCAAAATTTAAAAAAAGAGTCTGGTAATTCTCCAAGGTTTTTCCTCTTCCTTCAGGCAACTATTTTTGTCTGGCCAGAGTTCCTAAACCCTCCCCAAGAGCCCTTTTAATGTGGGAAATATTGTCCTGGTGTCTGCTACCAAAGGAATAATACTGAAGATACAAATATTTACAAACCCACTCTAACTCCTCATGGTCAGTATCACGCTTATTAAATCTTAGAAAAAGGGACATCATGACCTTAGAAGAAGTGACTTGAGGAAATCAGTATTTGAGGGTATTATTAGCAGGGAAGAGTGATGGTTATTGCGGGGAACTGAATGGAGAAGACTCAAGGTGCGGACAGAAACCCCCGACGTCCAGCTGACGGCGTGGCCGCCCTATGGCAGGACCGGCAGCCAAGGGGCAGCCCCGGCTGGCTGGGTGGCACTGCCGTCCCCCCGCTGCTGCCCACCACATGTCAGCAAAAGGCGTACGCTGGTGTCCGTGGGGCTGCAAACCGAGACCGTGGGCTAGCCTGTTTCTCCTGTGCAGCAGGAAGAGAGGTTGTCCTCCTCCGGTGACGGGGGCCGAGTCAACCTTTCAGCAGCTGATGGTGCTTGGGTAGCCTCCGCCAGGCTTCTCTCATGACACCGCAAGCCGCTGGGGCTTGCGTCCCGCTGTGTGGCCCTGAGATTGGGGGCGGCTGGAGGAGACTGGTGGGAGATGGGGGTCCCGGGGAGGGTGGTTTTGAAGAATGGGGAAAAGGGAGATTGGGCAAGCAAGACAGCAAAGCTCCATGAGGTGCAGCCAGAGAGCCAGCAAGAGAGGCTCTGGGACAAGGTCCCCCGGGAAACGTGGAGAGTCGAAATCGTGGATATCTGGGGCCGACCGGGGAGAGATGCCTGTGATAGAGGCCCTGTGTCTGGTTTTCCTCTTTTCTCTCTAAAGGGGCTGTAGGAAGGAAGAAAAGGTAGGTAGCAATGGCAAGCGAAGTCCTGTAAAGCAGCTGGGAGCCAGGCTCGAGCTGCCCCCTCGCCATCACCTGCCGGGGTATGAAACAACGCAGACCTCCCGGGTACGTGTGACGCCAGGGCCAGAGCAGATCCTCGCAAAAGCATATTAAAGTGTCTTAAAAGATCATTGCAAAGCAAGAAATTTACTTGGCAGGTCTCTATAACTTTTCTGGGGTGATTTTTATCTGTTGTGTAAATCAGAATCATGGGATTCTTTAACCCTGCTCCCCTGTTTTTTTTTATTTGACAAAGTGTTTGTTCATTTAGAGCAGTTATGCTTGATTGTGCCAGTAAATAATAAGTGAGAGCTATTTGTGAATTATTTGGCTGCTAGATTTCCACAGAGAAGGGCCTATTCTCTTCTGTGTGAATGCATGTATGAGAGGCAGTTCCTCAGCATGAAGAAAAGTTTTGCGCCTGAGTCAAGAATGAAAAAAACTTTTAAAATCTTTATAGCAATCTAATACAGAAGATACACTGGTATGCAAAGTAAATTCCATTAGCTATAAAATACCTACCTTTAAAATAAATAATTTTCTTTTTTGCTAAAATGCCAGAAGATTGCAGAGTATATTAAAGATAGCATGTGTCACATTTAAATCATACCCCATGGAAAAATATCTAATTTAATTTAAGTAATTTCTATTTAATTCTGCCTTTCAAAATGATATCATTTTCAGGTTATAAAAATGTAATGTCTGAACTTAGACTCTTTACACCTAGTTTCAAGCCAGACCTAATTTTACATCTAAGTTAAAAACACATGAGAGCACACAGTCATAATATGATCTGGCCCCTCTCTGACTGCAAAAAGGGCAGCCTGCTATAAATAGAGGCCTTGAGAGAAGGAAGGTCTTCCATTCTGAGGAGGATTTTGAAATTTCATGCTATTCCAGTTTGGAACAAAGCTCTCCAATTCTGAATTTTCCCATGAAACAGAACCCCAAAGGAAAGCAATAATAATGAAAAATAAAACAGAAAGTGTTTGTTCTGATAATTTGTAAAGAAAATGTCACTAGATAGACCTCCTGGAAATGCTAACTGAGCAAAAAAACCTTGCAACTTTGGAAAATGAGCCATTTGGGATTTGGGGGTCTTGGTTTGCATCAAAAAAGCTCCAACGGTTCAAAAGCCCGAATACCTTCCCTGCAGCCCTACTCATCAGGTTGCCAGTGAGGGTGTTGGGGGAGCTGGTAGATGGTCAGGCTGAGCTGAAGTGGAACCATAACTGAACCCTGATGTTGGAACCGCACGCCGAGTGCGTTCCTTTAAAATAATTCACTTGCGCAACCTTTGGAAGTACAAATATGTAGTGATGTGATTTTTAAAAGCTGGAAATATTTCCAAAGTGCTGAGGTCAAATCTTCATTGGGTGAAAAATGGGATAACACTACTGAAATCAGTGAAGCTATTTCATTTTATACCTGTGAAAACAGTCAGCGTAAAATAATCATTGCTAGTGTGCACCGATCAGAGCCATTGATGAGCCACAAAGAGAATTACTGTGGGACTCAAAATGTTAAAAACAATTATATGATTTAAGCTTTCATTTCATGCAGAAAAAAACCTCTCAATCAAACTAAACCAGAAACTTGTCATTTTTCTATTTACTTTTCACATTTACCATGAAAAAATGCTCCCTGCTGCCACAAACTACTTGGGTAAACCAAAAGGTTTGCATGCAAAGCTCATTTGTCAGCATTGGCTGAAAAGTGTATAAACATACCTCCTTCTCCTGATGTCTGCATGAAAGACTTTTCACATGCGTGGAAAAAATATTCCTCTTTAACCAGCTCAAGCCCTACAGCTAGGTATGATACTCCTTGCTCACCAAAAACTCCCAACCATTTTAATTTGGCTTCTAGGTATATCAGGAATGTGGGGTCAAGTCCCTACTTTGGAAACTCTGCAGGGCATAGAAATTCTCTGAATGTGGCCTTGCTTCAGTACTTAGATTTCAATGCACTGCACAGAAAGAAAGGAGGTTTTATTTGTTTGTTTTTGTTTCTTTTGGTTCGTTTTTGTTTGTTTGTTTGTTTTTTATAGGAGGAAGGAAAGAAATAATTCCTTTGATGGGATGAGACTTTTTCAGCTCCTAGGATCTCCAGGATTATGGGACTAAGACTGATGGGGGTCTGCAATGGGGCTGTGGAAGAGTATCCCCTTCACAGACTTTTCAATAAGAATTTGGTTACAAGTACAGATGGTGGTCCTCAAGAGACTTAGATGGTATTTTTTTGGCCCAAAATCATGGGTAGTCATGAGATGGCCTGCATATATCACCCAGCATGCACTGATTCCTTCTGATAAGGGAAGAAGATGAAAGCATTGCCAAAGGAATAAGAGTCTGGGAGGAGACAAAAATAGTTTTGTGAATCTGATCCTTTTCTCAGAAAGTTCTGGATGTAAGTCTTTCCCAAGGCTTTCTTAGCCAAGGACTTCTGTAGAGGTACTACCAAACACGCCTGAAACCTTTCAGCTGTGATATTTTTCAAGGTAAAGCACTTGTATGAGATTTGGTGGATCACATGGAGCTATAGGACCCTACTGGACCACTGCTGTACTTTCACACCAGCATATGTGAAATAGCTAAGTGGGAAACTGCTCTTCCATCCTAAGAGCTCTGTCAGATTTCACAAATGTTCCAGTTTTTCTCTGGGAGGAAACCCAGGCTATTCAAAGATCACACTTCCATCTTCTTTCACTGAAATGCAAGAAACCTAGAACAGTGTGAACCCTTCCTCAATGGCAGAATAAATCCAACTCTTCTCCAAGAGGAGAGGAAAGGATAAAAGTTTTCCTGCAACCTACATCAAAATTGAGGCTGTCATGAAAAAAAAGGAGGAGACATCTGGGTGGGACTGCATGGGGAAGCAAAGTATCTCAGACCATGACAATGTGACCTCCTTGCAGGAGCATCTGAATTCTGATTCAGCCACACATTAATCCCCATGGGGAAATCACAGGGCACCTCTTTCTTTGTACATACCTGGTTTTTTGCCTGCAAAGAAACTGGCCACAGTTCTGCTTCTGTGTACTGTCCTCTTCACCCCCCAAAGAGCAAAGGGCCAGCCAAGGTACAGACCATGAGTTGTCCCCACTGGGCCCCCATGAAGACACAGTGCTGAGGAGTCCCTTGCCCACCCTGGGCACGAGCACAGCTCTTTCATGGGACTGGCCTCCTGCAGAACGTGCCTGATGTCCCCCGAGCAAACCAGGGCTCCCCTTTCCTTTTTGCCTTCGCTGTTGCCAGGGTCAGAATGAAACCAAGAGCAAGGAGAAAATGCTCTTAAAACTAAAATTAAAAAATACAGAGAGCAGTAGGCAGATAGCCTTTTGACAAAGGCAAACCCAGAAGTTCAGCTGGGATTTCTAAACCACCTTTGCAAGAAGGCAGAAAAGAGACTGGAGTGAGCATGTCATCCATGGAGCTGATGCCAGAAAACCCTGTTGTGCCTGGCTGATTACTGAGTGATTAAAGCTTGAAGGGGGATCTCCTTCCATCTGCTGCGTGGACTACTGCCTCACTGAAAGGGAACTGAAATTTCTCCTTTGCTTTGCTGCACCTGCTCTGGAGAGTCCCTGAGCTACAGCTAGGACATGATTCACGAACACCCAAGGGTCAAAAGTCCCAAGCTAATGTCATGTAACTGGACCAGGCTGAGGTGCTGTTCGTTGCTCTGAATTTTCAGCTTTTCTTAAAATAAGGTGGTAATGAAAGTGTGGTGATTTGTGGGAACAGCGTGGTCCCCGGTTTCCTACTATTGGTGCTGGGTAAACCTGAGCTCTCTTTTGTCAGACTGCCAGGGAATAGATACAAATGTATTTATAAGATTTCACTTTTGCAGCATAGCACTAAAAATAGCACAATCATTCATAGTATAGGTTTCTGTATTCTCTTATCCCACTGCTGAAGTAAGAAAGGCATAATGTTATCAACTAACTGTCCTCCTACCTCTTACAATAAAGCAAGTTTTAGCTACTGGAGTTACTATCAAGGTTAAAATCCCCTTTGTTTTACAACATGTTCATTGCCTGGGGGGACTGTCATTGCCCAAAGGGAGCATAATGTTCAAGTCTCATTGAAATATCATAAGTAATATCAATAATAAGGAAAACAGAATTCATTAACAAATTCACTGCCCATAGCTATGTACTCATGATATACGGGAGTGGTGTTCAGAGCATCAATTCAACAATACTTTAAGTCAGTGCTCCTTTGACCCACGCTGATGAAGATAGACAGACAGGTTAGACAAGATTATGCCTCCAAGGGTCATAAAAATGTAGAAGTTTCCCAACTGCAAACTGATTTTTCAAAGACAATTACCTGCACAATTTAACTGGATGGCCATTTATGCCTTCCAGGTTTCATATTGTTAATGTTTGTTTCCTCTTGGATTTTTGCTGTTTCTCTTACTCTCACTCTTTTTTTTTTTTTTGCCTCAGATACACACATTAAAAAACCACTCTCACACTTCTTGTCCTATGTGATTTATTCCCAAGAAATTAAATTACATTTTTATAAGCCTGTGTTACCACAAATGATAGCTGAAGATTTGCTGAAAAAATTAATTCCTGATCTGTTGCCGTGAAGCGTCCTCGCTAGCACTGTACTGACTCTGTCTTTCAAAACCAGATGGAAGCAGTCCAACGGTATGATTAACTTCTTAGTCCCTGCAATTTCCTATTGCTCTACTTGCCCTAGATTTCAGGATTGACCTCCTGCTTCACTGCAAAATGCACAGTTGCTCAGTTTGATAAATCACATGAATACTTTTTTGATCACAGTTATCTACTATTTACTACATACCCAGTGAGGTTAATCATATGCTGAGGCACTTCATATGCTGCACACATATACACTCTTCTTCCCAATAGCACTTTGCATATTCTTCATGCTGCCAGCCAGCCATTGTACCTGTTTTCTCCTTACTAACATATGAAAGACCACAGACCTGCACCTTGTCTCTTTTCCCCTCCACGTTAATTCTGTAATTATCCACACCCTAATCCTTAAAAGACCTAGCAAGCCAAAGAAAATACATGAGAAATTACTCATCAGACCTTTCTTTTAGCAGATAGATATTTTTCAAAATGCAAATGTTTCTGGGAACTAGAACTGATCGTCTCCCCCCGGATACCTTCAGGGAGCCATTGAGAATGCATGGGGTTGCGCACAGGGAGGTGGGAAATGTTTGGCTGTCATGATAGCAAAACACTATCATTTCCTTGAAGAAAAAATACATCTTAATTTTTCTTTTTTCATTCTCTAAACACCAAAGGAATTTCAGTATTTAGTATCGATAGCTAGAGCTCAAAATTGTTACAATTCTCTTGGACAGCTCTGGTCCACCTTCTCACACAGCATTGCAATACATCCAAATCACGTCTCCAGTGCTATGGTAGAGCAATTCTAAACAAACACCAGCAACAGTCAAGGTATGGGGAAACATCCAACAGTGAACAGATGAGTGCTACAGATTCTTGCTTACAAGATAAATAAAGGGAAATGGAGTCCCAGTTTTAGAGAGATATCTATTTCTTTTCACTCCAAGCCTTCTACACAGGCTCTTCTTTTAAAGACCCTTTTCACTAATTCACAAGTCTCCAATACTGGAAATGGTATCCTATATACAGTATATATCATTACTCTTCCTCCTTCAGGTTCTGTAACCAGGAGGGCTGAGAAACTCTAGACCATTTCTAGCAGCAGTTGCCCTTTGCTACCCTGAGCCATGTGGGAGGGCTGCAACTGTGAGACACCAGTGTTTGCAAACAGTCAAGCTTTCATGTAAGGCATAGATGATAAATCCATATCCTGTCAGAGGTATTCTCTTTTTCCTCACAAAGATAATCCAGAAAGTTTAAGCAACGTGCTAACGCTGTGAGAGCTGTGTGTTTGTTTCTGTGGCAGGGAACACCGTGCGTGTACACTCTTCTCTGGCCAACCTTTGACTCCTGCGGAGCCCATGATCTCAGTTCCGTCATTCTCTGCTGGGACCCAGATCAGCTGTCCTGAGCCAAGGCTTCCCCTCGGCTGTCACTGATTACACAGACCCGTCACATGAAGCCTTTCTGGCCAGCCAGCTCGCTGAGTCACTCCGCTGATAAGCTGACCACGTAGCTTCTCATGTGGAGGACTCTCACGGTGTGAAAGGCGATGTTATCGAAAAACTCACTCCAACACAAACATCAGTATGTGAGTGACACAAAGCACATGAGTATTTTTGCTAGCTGCCACTGGACTGTTTACTTACTTCAGGGTATCACAAGTTTAACTGCTTCGCTTAATCAGAGCTCAAGCAGATACTTGAGAACAAGAAATCTTTGGCTCCGTCCACTGAAAGTTTTAAGGCTGCCTTCCCTGCTTTAAGCGATGTATTAAAAGTCTAAATTGCCTCTTATTGTTGCCTTAATGCTTTATAGGCAGTCACTCCCCAGGCCTCCTAACCCAAATGGTGTATCTCAATGTGGCTTTGTCTGAAGAAGAAAAGCCATGCTACAGATACCACCGGACTAATCATTGATCCTGTGGCTGCTTACATGATCAGGGCAATGGACTAGATTGTCCCAGGTCAACCTTTTCCGTTTGATTTTCCTTGCAGCTGAGTGCTAAATGTGTGCACGCCCCCATGAGAAGCAGTGCAGCAGTACTTCTGCTTGCAAACGTCTCTCTCCCTTCAGATGTGGGGCTCTGCTGCTTCACACGACCTGCTGCTCAGCTCCCCAAACTCTTCACTGGTCCAGAGGACAACACGGAGTATTTCTTTGCCCTTCAGGATCTAAAGTGCAACTGGCCAGACCCATTAGGGTAAACCAGCTCATGCCAACATTTCAATGTCCTAACCGTGATCAAACACGGACAGACAAGTGTCCTGGTTTCAGCTGGGATAGAGTTAATTATCTTCCTAGTAGCTGGTACAGTGCTATGTTTTGAGTTGGGTATGGGAATAATATTGATAACGCTGATGTTTTCAGTTGCTGCTAAGTAATATTTAGTCTAAAGTCAATGGTTTTTCAGCTTCTGATCCCCAGCCAGCGAGAAAGCTGGAGGGACACAAGAAGCTGGCACAAGACACAGCCAGGGCAGCTGACCCAAAGTGTCCAACAGGGTATTCCATACCATGTGAAGTCACATCCAGTATATAAACTGGGGGGAGTGGGGGTGGGGAATCGCCGCTCGGGGACTAGCTGGGTGTCGATTGGCGGGTGGTGAGCAATTGCCCTGCGCATCATTTGTACATTCCAATCCTTTTATTATTACTGTTGTCATTTTATTAGTGTTATCATTATCATTATTAGTTTCTTCTTTTCTGTTCTATTAAACTGTTCTTATCGCAACCCATGAGTTTTACTTCTTTTCCCGATTTTCTCCCCCATCCCACTGGGTGGGGAGGGGCAGTGAGTGAGCAGCTGCCTGGTGCTTAGTTGCTGGCTGGGGTTAAACCACGACAACAAGGCATGGTTACATGGAAATGCAAAGTACTATCCCCTCCACCTGACAGGAAGGCAGACCGAAGCTCAGAGAGGCTGTGTAACTCACCAACCATCATGAACAGGGCTTGTCGACACTGTCACATGGATGCTAGTAGTGTTGTCTATCAATGGCCCCAGGTGGTAAATCAAAAAGGCTTATCATAGCCTGTACTTCAAAGTTCAGGTCTGGATGATACATATATATTAATCAGGTGCTGAGTGTAATCTAGTGATTGGACTTTTTATAGGACTTATCAGCTGGGATGAGAAGGCTTGCCAGCATGGCATATGGCTGCTGGGCTGAGCGGGTTCAGCTCTCGCTCTGCCCTACATGCCTGCGCTGAGGTTTGCACGAGCAGGGTCTGCCTGCGTCCTCCAGCATAAGTACACGGAAAGGATAACAGACCGCAACTGTGAATTAAGCATGCCTTCTAAGTGCCACCCAAGCACCGTGGTGAATGAGCTATCTTTCCCCTATTACAACAAGAGAGGAAATTCAGCGGTGGTACAACGCTTTCCTCTAAGTGTTCAAAACCCTTCAGCAGACCCACTTGGCCTACACTACAGCACTACAGAGAAATAAAAGCAGCTAGGGCACTAAAAGTGCCCTAGGACCACTGTAAATCTTTACTTCATGGAAAATCTTATCTCGCGCATGAATATGAGCTGCGAGTAAATTTAACGTGTGGATTAAGTATTGCGCGGTCTCCCTCATGGTGGGCTTTTCAGCCTAAAAAGAACAAAAGAATAATAATGAGTGTTGTGTTTGGGTATGATTACAAACAGCTGTAATTTACAGCTGGACATTCTCCATTGCAAATGTATCCAGCAAGCAAGTGCTTCTGGGTTAGTGGAACAGACTGCAAAAAATTAGCTTTTAACTTCAGCCTTAAGGTCAGAGTTCTGGGACCATGGGAGTCAATAATAAAATCTATTTAGCTCAGCGGGATTAAGCAGGTTTAAGACCTGGCTTAACCACACTGCTTACTGTTAAATAACAACAGAACACACTGAATATTTTAGTTATATTTTTCTTCATTTGAAAGCTATTCAAGCAGTAGATATGAGAGTCAGACAATTGAAGATATGCTAACACTATACTGTTAAGGTATATGAGTTAAGTTCTTGCTCTTCTCTGTCCCAGAAACTGAGCAATCTGTATAGTTAGACCACATTACTGAAGAGCTCAATAAAATTAAAACCAAGCTGTGCTGTATAAACACTGAGGGTTTTTCATGAGAGAATGAAAAGCTAATGGGGCCAGTGCATCTTTCATGACAGAATAGTCGGTGCATGTGCAGAGCAACCTGTCTTCTGGAAGCAGAAAAGCTGTTTCAGTCAAGCTTCTGGGTCACTAATCTTTGTGTTTGCACATAAATCTGCTGGGGGTTACTGTGTCATTCTGAAAACAAGACTGAGTGCAATACACTAAAGAAATCAATGGCTACAGGTTTAAAAACTCTCTGGTTCCCCCCCCCCCCCCCGCCCCCCCGCCCTTCCAGTTTAGCTAACTGTTACCTATTTAACAGAACGTGAAAGCAAAAACTGCAACAAGAACTGCTGGAGAATGTTTTTCAAAAAAAATAATGGGCAAAATTACTAAGAGCTTTATTTAAGCTGCCATCTCCCTTGGTGCTGGGAAGTGCTCATGTGTGACCAGGAGCTCTTAGTTGCTACTGGGACACAAGTAATGAGCAGCAATATCACAGGCATCCTCACTTTAGCCAAGACTAGACAGAAACTGCCATCACAGTGTGCGTTTTTGGCCCCCTGCCCTCCTGTTCACTCGCTGCACTGAGGTTACAGGCAGCAGAGAGCCCCCCCCGGGTGCACCCATGGCCTTCCCAGCACCCCCTCCAGAAGGAGGGGAGCAGGGTGCTCCGGCAGCCGAACGTTTGCAGAGCAGGTGGGAAAGCTGTAATCTCCAGGCATGCTTTTAGGGGCAGAGAGGGGAATATCTGATCATAAATACTAAATCTGAGGTGTGACGGGCAACATTTAAGCCCTTTTGCCCCGAGGATGAGGGCAGCCTGTGCCCAGCTCCCTCACCACCCCCGATGAGGTAGGGACCATCTATCCATCACTGCCACTTTTCTTTCTAGGGGAGACAGAAAGCGCACTGCAGGGTTTGGGGCTTATTAACTACCTCCAGGGGCACTCCTGCAGGAATGTTCCTCATTCAGCCCAGGGGAAGGATGCTGAGAACCGCCCCCCCATGTTTCCTTTGGTCACGGTATTGTCCCCCCAAGTGCAAAAGCTGCTTTGCCTCGGGGCGAGCTTGCACACCTCCAGAGAGAGGGGCATAATGCTGAGTCTGACTCCTCTTTCTTTTTGCATTTGTCCCAGTTACAGCAAATACTTGTGTGCCCTACAACCACATCAGCGATTTCACCCGCATCCCATACATTTCACTCTGGGAATTTTTTTCCTTAAGGGGGTGAAAAAAATTCTAAACAAAATGGTGTTTGGAAACTTGGGTGGAGGGGGAAGGTCGATAATTTTGGCGGTCTTAGCCCCTGAGCAGAGAGAAATGTTATTCATCCATGCACAACATATAATTCAGCCTAAGTGACAGGCTCTGCTCTGGAGAAATCCTGGCCTGAGCTGGCTTCCAGAGTCAATTACTGCTTATTCCCAGGGAGGCGGGGGGCGGGGGGCCAGACGGAGCAGAGGGGGCTGCCAACAAGGCATGGGGAAATTTACTCTGTGTCAGCCTGCATGACACAGTACCTCATTTGTGGATAAATGTAAATCTGCTAGTTCTTTTTCACAGGCACTAAAATGTACAGTCTCTCCTCCCCCTTCCCTCCCCCTGTTCCCAAAACTGGAAAAGAAATCAGGACCATCTTAGAAAGCTACCTTATATTTCAATCAATCCTCTTTCATAAAAGTCATTTAAGGTAAATACCTGTGTAGACCTACAGCCCAACTATAACATTTACTATGGCCCAAATCCTGAATTCCTCACTTGGGCAAGTTTCCCATTGAAGTTAATGGATTTTTGCTTGAAAAAGGGCTGAGTAAAACCTGAACACTGTCTAAGGATTTGGTCCCCAGCTTATCTGCCTGGAGCACTGCTGCAGTTCCAGAAGTAGTGAAAAAATGAATTAAATTCCTCCAAAATACCAATCCCTCAAAACTTAAGGGGTAAAAAAAGGGCATTGTTTTTGTGCATAAAACATACAGAGAATCTCATCAAAAGAACAGTAATTCCCAGGGAAAAGATTTGGAAAAAGTCAGAAGAGAACATCTCGGAATAAATGAAGTACTTATTGCTGAAAAACGAGCTCAGATATATCTCAGCAAACTCTAAAGCTCAGACTTTACTGCATCATTCATGCCTTCTCCAGTAAGTTTCTTATCTCTCGTTTGGTATCACAACAAGGGATTCTGCATACTCTGTATGAAATACAACAAGACTGTGATTTTTGCAGTAATAAACTCTACACATGCATGACAAATCCAAGCATGCAAAATGTTTAACATCCCAGTTCACAGATACTTTGGGGACAAAATCCGATTATGAGTTATATGCCACAATAAATAGGGCTCAACGTTTCATAAAGCAATTTATAGTTCATAAAAATGACAAAATGTACCTGTCAGATAGAACGCGGAGAGCAGATCTCTGTGCTGCCTGCTGGAAGAAAGGGCAGAGATGTTTATTTTATATTCTGACTTGAAAATTACGAGCACAATCAACACTTTAAAAAATGCGTTACACACATTTTTGTCACGTGTCCAAAATGTTAAAGTACGAGCAAAGTAGCAGAGAGTCTATAGTCAAATGGACATTCCAGCCTAGTAAATGTAAGAACACTTTGTTAAGTATGCCATAAACCAGAAGATTGTCAAAGCACCGCACGGTATTTGAGGTCTGAACTACTCTAGATTTTTTCTGCGGGTCCCTGAAAACTCAGCAGGGCTCGGTTCTCTGCCTTCCCCTCTCCCCGTTTCCACACTCCCACTCCCTGTCCTTTACCATTAGTCTCCTCCCATTCTTCCACAGAAACAAACATCACGTATTTGGTTCCTTTTGCGATGAAACCCGTAGCTATAAATATAAATTTTGCAGAGCTTGCCAGAGCTGCTGCAGACTTTTCATGAGCGCTGCCACGTTAATCTTCTGGCAACTTTTGACTACACAGTACAGGATTGACCTGTTGCTGGTTTGCTCCTCAGTTTTTGCCTAGTACAACACTTTGGATGGGGTGGGGAAGCATGGTGCTTGTTCTTGTGTTAACCAGCAGGTCTGGGAATAGAAATTGTAGCCTCTCAAGTTTAATAGGACTCCCAAGCCTATCCCTGAGCTAGTTTGCCACTTTATTATTATTATTCTTTCCCCTCCTTCAATCACTTCAAGTGGTGTGATTCATGGCTTTGGCACAGTAACCAGCTGCTAAGCAAAGATGAAATCCATAATGTTTTGAAAATCTACTTTAAAGCCTCCATTCTACTTGGAGCTGCCCAGTGCATCCCCTTCCCAGCCGTACATGTCCAGGCTGTGCCTCACCTGGCACGGAAGGGACACAAGGCTAAGCAGTATGGACAGTCAAGGGGCAGGGAATTAAACATCAATTTTCTCTTTGCAGTTACCAGTAAATATGTTTTGAAACCATTCTCCCTGGCTTCTCAGGCTGCTGGGGGCTGCATCCCTATTCCTGAACAAGCCACATGGCTTGCAGGTATGCCGCTCAGCACCAGAGAGCATGGAGGTAACCCTTCTGGCTAGTCAAAATGCTGCTGACAGGCTGCAAAGAAAAACTTGATAAAACCTGACTTGCAGTTGCAGTTATGGAGCATTTCACAGAAAGGTGTGAAACGATCCCCTGAGCAGATCGCTGCAGATCTGAAAGGAGTGCAGAAACACTTTGGAAAGAGTTTCTACTTGATTTTGGAAGCAGGATTTCTGAACTTTCTGGAATAACTTGTGCCTCCTGGGTTCCCTGGGAAGAAGTAGTTTCCCGTGTATCACACACCAAATTGTCAGCAGATAAGGTGGCATGTCTCGCAGGAGGGTTTTTCTCCTCCAATGTTGACTTTCTGCAGTGGGCAGAGAACCCGTGGGAAGGGCTGGGAAAGTCTCAGCAGCTCAGTGAGAGTATGCCCATGGCATGAACATGCTGGTTTTTAGTGTTAGGAAAATAATATGGACAGTCTTGATATTTTTTACTGTCTCCAGTACGTCATTCTATTTGCATGCCCTTTGGATACAGTGCCATCCAGGCCACTGGGTATGGGGCAGGCTTTAAGGGGAGCAGCTGCTCTCCGGTCCAGTGGGCTGGCACCATTTTTATTCTTTCCTCTGCAAGGGGCTCGTTATGACAATTTCATCCCACTTCTTGCACACAAATGCAGGAGAGACCCAACCCCTGGGTTTAAGAACGTCTTACAGCTTAATCTCCTCTTTAATGCCCCAGGGCAGTGCAAGTTCATCTCCTCCCATGCCTGATCACCCTCACTAGCAGGAAGGTATGGCCATTTTGAGTTTCAAGCTGCCCAGCTTCGATGCTGAGGCCTGTGCCCTGTTATGCCTTTGCCTGCAAAACTCAAGAGCCTCGTCTCACTATCAGAGCCCTTTTCCGTGGCCAAGTTGTGTAGACACCATTCGGGTCACCTCTCCTTCTCTCCCACCAGCAGCCAGGGCCAGTCTTTTCCTCAGAAGCAGCCACTACATGGCAGTGCTGTTCAAGCCACTTCTAAAGTTTCCCACCCTTGGCTCAGGTCACCACAAGTGCTCATGTGGTTGCGCAATTCAACAGGTTGGAAAACGGATCCAGCTGAAAAATAACACTTTTCCTTCTTTTTTTTGCCTTCTTTTTTTCTTTTCTTTCTTTTTCCCCAGGTTCTTTGTAACCTGGGTCCCTTTTCTGAGCTGCTTCCCCAGGGAGAGGGTGTCACATCGCAGGATGCGGTGTGAGAATGGGAAGGGGACCGTGAGGGCAGCACGCAGCAGAGACCTTTGCTGCTAAGATAAGGGCATGTCCACCAGTGACATGTCACTTTCCCCTGACATCGCTCTCATTCCCTTCTGGGAGCTGCAGAGCACCCCTGGAGCAGGGTGACATGGTGACTGCAGTAGCCAGAAGGCACTGAAGGAGACAAGCTGCTCTGTAGCCACAGGCCCCATGGACCTTACAGAGACCTCACGAAAGAAAACATGGACTTTGGTGACACTGAAAGCCCATAACATGGGGATGTGGGGTACATATCACTCTTGTATTTCCCTAAAATCCCTAATTTTGAGAGAGGGAGAAGACCTGGACACTTTCTCTTCCAGTCTTGATGAAAGCTGCCTTCAAGAGGGAAGAGAAAAGGACTCTTGCCTTGACCTGTTTGGTTTGCTAACCCAGCCAGGCCATGTGGTGCTGGACCGCAGCCGCAAGCACCAATCTTCAGTTTCCATCTTGGTACACCCACTTGCTGACAGCTTTGAAAAGGTGATCCCGTCTGAGCAAGAAAGTGGGTTCAGATGACAGGCAGGGCAGCAGAGAGAAATGTACAAGTGCTTTTCAGTGAGATCATTCTACTTTTTCAATTAGCCTCTCATTTTAAGTCCTTTAATAAATGTCCTTCTTCACCAGGACGCAATGCAGATTGCATGGGGTACTTCGCTCTTTGCTTGGTGGTCGCACATTCTGTAAATAAGACTATTGATTTTTTTCTTACACTGTGAAAATACGACCGTGTTTGATTGCATATTTGTGTGACCCCCTAAGTTGGTAATGGCCCCATTTCTAAATGATGGGGGAATAAGATCCAGTCACAAGTTTATTCTTCCTCCCTGGAGAAACAGATCTATTGCCTGCAATGAAAGGCAGTTAGCAGCTATCCGGCAATTTTAATTCGAGCCTATATTGCTCCCCTCTCCTGGAGAAAGTGAGCTGTTGTAATTAAAGGTAGTTAGCAGTTCCCTAGCAAGTATAAATACTTGCAGCCACTAATTACAGTCTGCTCTCTTGTTCCCCTGCTAGAGGACTGGGCTGCTCAACTTAGGGGGAAATATCTGCCCTTGCTTCTCGCTAACAGTTTTTTTGTGACTCCATTCAAACTTATTCTTGGATCCCCAAGGAGGGTCATGACCCATAGTTTAAGAAACTCCCAGCTATGGAAACAGCTTTCTGTGATTTATTATGTTTCTAATATGCTGGTATTATGTATGTAACAATGTAAGCAAAAGGGTGGTACTTAGTATCATATACTGCCTGCATGACTATTTTTTTAATAGCTTGATTTTGATTGTGCTATTTAATTTGCATTTTATTTTACATCACTAACAACTTTACTGAGGCCAAGTAGTCATCCATCAATAAAGACGAGAATATGTTCTACAGTCTTTATTATTCCTGAAAGTGAGTATGCTGGTTATAGAAATTAGGGATAAGAAATAATTTTGAAGTTTGATATTGCTGATGGAATTTAAAGATCTCCAAGATTTACCACTAAAAAGTGCTTTATGGGAAGCTTAATATTCTCTTGATAAGTGATTGAGCGTGTTCACCAGTAATGAGTATAATCCTGAATTTTCAGTTCTTGGAATCAGTGGGGTTACTGCTGGAGGAAAGTTCTCCTCCATATGAACACGGACATTGGAGGCCAGCCCACCACATAATAACTTTAATGCTGAGTAGGAAGCAGGGAAGGGAAAAAAAAAATCACTTAGGTGACTCAGGTATATGGGCTAGAGGAACCAGCCACAGTAAATGAGATGAATTACTCTGTTTCACTACATCAAGAGTTGCAAATGACACCATACCGGCTGGTTAGACTTCTTTGACCCCCATCTGAGTTGGTTACAGATACTTTTAAGGCACAGTTTCATTGATCTGCCTATAGTTCATTAATCATTCATGAAAGATTCTAACTGTACCCCAAGACTACTGGGACAAAACAAGTTTTCAGCCAGCAGTAATCATGTTCAGGTTCTCAATCTCCAGAGATTGCATCTCCTTTCTCCATCCTTTATTGCAATGAGCTAGAGCTTGGGAACATAATCAGCAGATATTCAGGTTTCAGCGTGTGTTAAATGAGCTACCAAAATTACTTGAAGTGTCACAAGTTGCAATCTGTTGTTGAAGGGAAATCAAAGAGGAAATTAAATACTTTCATTGTAATTGGGACTGAGCAGTGAGCTAGTTCATTGTAATTGGGACTGAGCAGTGAGCAGAAAGGGTTGAATACAGCTGTTGAGCTGGAGATACAGGAGTGTTAGGAGTGGTCCCCAGAAATCGACCCCCCCTCCCCACCTTTTTTTTTTCTTTTCTTTTTTAAATCTGTTTGGAACAGAATTGCTTCATAAACTGCTGGGCTTGCAAGCATTTTTGAATAAGAAGCAAATGAGAACTACCAAACAATGTTCTGATGGGCTTGGAAGAGTGTCTTGGAGGCACTGCAGGCTGAGTGTGGATGCATTTTCCTATACCTCACCCACAGCACACTTTGGCAAATAAAAGCCAATGAATTGACCATTGGCAGATTCAGACATTTTGCTTTCCATTTTTCCTGTGCTGTGGATTAATCGCTGTTATCACGAGAGACCTCAGTTACAGCAATTGTATGGAGTTACACCAGTTATACCAGAGACTTCACTGAGATGGCGCAGGTGTACACAAGGTGAGAATTTGAACCATTTCTTTGGTGAAATGTATGTACTACCTGTGCATGAGTAAATTGCATTGCTTCCAGAGCATCTTCTTTGTCTTCCTTGGGTGGTAGGTGTTGCCCTGGAACTGTGCAGTGAACCATTTATGCTCTAAGTCAGCATCTCCCGTATTAGCAACCACCCAGACTGCTGGATGTCACCCTGTATTGGACTGCAGTTAGTGAGCTGTAGATGCACTTTCTCCAAGCCAGGGCTAAGGAAAGATGTCACTACTATATACTGCCATTTGGGAACCAGACCAGAACAAATACTTTTATATCTGTCATCTTTCACGTTTCACTCTTCGTATGTCTTCCATGTTGATTCTGTTTTAATTTCCAAAGGTTTTGTTTGTTTTTTAGCTTAAATGCAGTTTATTCCTAAGCTAGTGAAGCCAGGAAGAAAACTTTGTGAAGGGCACGACCTGACTGCATCCCATAACTTGGGCAACAGGGCTCTCTAGAGCTTTTTTTCTGCTTCAGATCTGGGAGCTGTTGTGGACCTAGACCAAAACTTCTGGATAATCCTCTTATGGTGAACCCACCGCAGTCCAACCACAAACACAGTTTTTCACCTTCTGTGTTAAGATGTGAGTTTAGTCCAACTGTTTATAGGCATGTTCTTGTGCTACACATTATACCTTTGCCTGTGAGATGGAGCTGCCTTCCAGCCTCACAGCTCCTCTCCCTGTGCAGGTGTTTACAGACTGTGATCAAGCCAGCCACCAGCCCTGCTCCAGACAAGCTCAGTTCATTGCATCGATATCCTTCACTCCAAGGCATGTTTTCCAAATGTGTTCGGCATCCTTCTCCCTCATCTTGAAACCCTCTTCAGTTTTCAGTATTCTCCTTGAAAAGTGCAGAGCTGCACAGGGTTGCAATGATGCTCTCATCAGGGCTCAAAACAGAGGTAATGAAACCCTCTCGCACCTACAGACTTGCCCTGTTTAGATGCCTGTGAATGTTTTGTGGCCACAAGAAGTTGTCCGAGATGCTCAGGTGAGTCAATTTATCGTTAGTGATCCCTAATGTGCCTTCTCTCACTGCATTATTCTGTACTCCTCACTGTTCCTAGGGGCTTTGTTTGAGGATTGCTTTCCAGTGTGGATTTCTGAGGGATTTAAAATCACTTGTAATCTGCAGCTTGAGTGTTTCTCTGTAAATTTGCAATATAAATGTGTGAATGTGATTTTCACTGTCCAGTTGATATTTATTTAAGATTAACAGGCTGTAAGAATTAAAAGGGTCTCCCTTTCTTCCCCTGTTGGAGTTGGTTATCATCAGAACCACATCTTTTAAGAAACTATAAAACCCTTTCTGGATTTCATGATTTCTCCAGGCCTTTCAACACATCAGTATTCATTTTTCACCCTGGAGTTTCATTGTTATATTTCTGGTGTACATTGTTCTTTCTCCTCTCCTTTGTCCATTAATCCTTATTAATCTTCAGGGGCAGCACAGTCTAGTGACTTGAACATGGCACCTGGGAGTGAAAGACCCAAGCGCTAATCCTGGCTTTGCAGCTGACTTGCAATGTGGCTTCAAACAAGCCACATCTCAGTCTCAGTCTCCCTGTCAATTCTACAGAGATAATAATTCTTGCTTAGCTCTACCTAAATACCTCTCAGGGGCATTGTATTAAGTAGTTAATACTTGTTAAGCGATTTGGATCTCCAAATTGCTGTATAATCAGCATGGGTATTAACCATACAGAGAATTTTATATATCTCTAAATGTTGAATCTTCTGTCCTGCATCTGTTCAGATTTCTCCTGCAGTCTGGCCCCAACAATGATGCAGGGTTTCAACGCAGATGAGTTAACTTCAATCTTTTTCAGTGGAGATGAGCAAAAGGAAAGTCCTTGGTACTTTACATTAATAAAATGGTTAATTTTCAGTGACACTGGAGGAAGGTCTCAGTCATTGCAAGCGAAGCAGTGGTCACCTTGGAAAAACCTCCTCCGTCTCTACAGGAGTAGTTGCCTTATCCAGGAAATGGTAACTTGGTTGAAATGCTGCTTACACTTAGGATATGGCAGGCAAAAGATGTCAGTTTTGTGCCACAAGCTTTACAAGATTTACTGGGAAGTTTGAAAGCTCAGAAATTAAAGTGGAATTTTTCTAAAAGCCCGTATATGTGAAAATAGGGGAAATACAAGCCTGCATTCCCAAAATGGTGGTAACTCTGCCCAGGGAGGTGCTATGCCAATCGACTATGATGCATTTGCTACTACGCAAGTATCTGCTTGGATTGTGCTAGGAAATAAAAAAGAAGATGGGGGATAACATCCTAAGTTGATTGAAATCAGTGGCTAAACTCCCGTTGACTTCAAAGGAGAGAGATTTCATCCTAGATGCAGAAGAAATTGTGGCAATGGTTCCCCAGTCCTTTTTCTTAAATGCTAGTTTTGATGGATTGGCTGCTGGGTCTTTTTCCTTATTTCTCATCATGTTCTCATATAGCTGCTACTCCCTACATAATGTCCTTTTTCCCCCCAATTTATTTTCTTCATTCATTTCTTTTTTATTCCCTTAATCCCTTTCCCTTTTCATGTTCCTTTTGTTTTCTGACATGCTCTCAGCTGCCTCTTTCTCTGTTTCTGCTGTCATCCATCTCTGTGCGCCACGTCTCCTTCAACACAGCTCCTGACGCTGACACCACCCCAGCCTGAGCTGAATGGCCAAGGGGAGCGAAGTGAGCTTGACATTCCGCCTTGCAGAGAGCAACAGGCAGCTCCTAGAGGGGCTGGGGGTCTGTGTTCGTGTGCGTGCATGTGTGCGTGCATGTGTGTGTGAGAGAGATGCAAGCGGGGTATGTTCTCCTCTTACAGCTTTTAATAGCTGCAATATTACAAACGACACTAATTTGTGCTCTAAATTATTTGTGACTGCCGGTTATTTAAGCGTTCTCTTACAGGCACGCTGGAATGAACTTGCCTGAAGGCAAACAGATGCGTCGTGGCCACGCTTGAGTGGGGCAAAGACCCGGGGACGGTGGCTGGCTTCAGCCAGGGCTCTCTGCGGCAGGAGGAGCAGCATGTGGGATGAAGGGCTCACAGGAGACAGGGACAAAAGAAAGCCAGCCTGGCTGGCTTTATACCCTAAATTAGCCGACACTGATGAATTGATTGCATCGGGACATGTTGCCACACCAGTTAAAACGGACGTTCGTACAGTACTTCCAGATCACAAGGGGAAAAAACACCAACCAAAGGTTTCAAGAAGGTGGGGTTAGGGAAGTTACAGTAGATACAGAGAGGAACTGTTAGACTTGGAAAAAGGTGACACCAGTGGAAAAGGGCAGGCTTTGGAGACTAACTAGAGCTAAAACTCAGCATAGTCATGGCATCCACATGAAGAGACAAGGAAGATGCCCTTGTATTTTAAGTTTATTTTCCAGTCTATTTTTAGAGGTTTGCTTCTGAGGAGCATGGAGATCAGAGTGCCGTGTTTGCATTTTCCCAAATTTTGTGCATGTCCAAGAGCCAATCTGATCTCTAGCCTTTTTCACTGTCATTCATGGTGGTGGCATTCAAATTTAGAGCTTGATCCTGCCTGCCATTGCATGCCAGACATTGAATCTGATTTTGTAAGATAGGCAGTGATGTGAGCCAAGTTTGGCAGGGCAAGACTGAGCTCTTATTTTGTTTCATCTGACAGTTTCAGTGAGGCAATCTTGGTCTTCTTGTCATGCCTTGTGGAAGTGCAAATTTAGATGTCACAGAGATTTTAAAATCAGAGCTGGCAAACCACAAAAAAAAGCTTGGCTCAGCTGGCTTAAATCTTACTCTGGATTTTAGTTGAGTTGGATACCAAAAGGATTGCTTCTCTAATACACAGGAAATAATGGACTTACCCGAGTTAAGTAAGGCTCTTACTGTGGCTATTCCACTGGTCTAAAAAAGCACTCACGTTATAGTGACAGAGGGCTGAGCAGAGTCTTTGGATTAAGTACAAAACCACCTGAAGTTCCAGCTATTCCTTAACCCAAAACTTAATTTTTCCACTTTTGCTTATCTCTGCTTTGTGCAGTTTTGGTTGCAGTCAGACTCACATGTGGCCAGACTTCATGTAATAAGTTTCCTGTGCTCAGTGGAGTGAGAAAATTCTCATCAGAAAGATATTTTTTTCCCAAGTTTATCAGGGCATTTTTTTAGAGAGAAATTCATTTGCAGCAATGATGCAGGTTCTGTGCTTTTTTTTCCAGGGCTGAGTGTTCTCATCTCCTTTTTCACTCATTTTCCCTTCTGATCAAGCATCAAGTATTGCACTGATGAAGAGGTGAATAAAAGGGAGCACAACACTAAAATGATTTAATGTGGTTAAAATATTTGGACATGGCATACGTGAATGCAATTAGCACTGCCTAAAAATAGTTCTAATGATGAACAGGGCTATGCAGTGGCATGTTATAATTTTCCCAATATATCTCTTCTCTCTAGATGTACCTGACTGCACTCTGCTTGGCTGATCTTCGACTTCAGAAAGTGCCATCCTAACAGAGGAGGTCTTATGGAAGGAAAGCTTGTATCTGCTTTGCCCCTTTTTCAATTTGTTTCAAAATTCATTACAGATGGCTTCAAATCAGCTAGAATATTACATTTCATATGCAGAAGTAGTGCTTAAAAGACTCTACTAAAAAACGATTCCTTCTGGAAGAAGGTGGATGCATGACTGTTCACTTCAGGATAATTTTAATGTTTTTTGTTGATTTGTCAGTCCACATCCAGAAGTGAGAGGGAAAAGTCCTACACATTATTAAAAAGATTATTTTTACATACTTTCTTTCTCATTTGTTTCTGGCTACCACTGAAGAAATGAAACATGATTTTATGACTTAAAAAACCGAATAATTTCCTAATGCTGTTTACATAGGGACATGGCCACACCAATTGCCATTGACCACGTAGATGGACTTTTGTCCTCTTGCAACAACAGGATGGATTTGGCTGGTCCTAAATGCCTACGCTGCAGACAGTCCTGCCGGAAAGATGCATTTCCAGTGCTGAGCCCTGGCATCCCTCAGCATATCCGTGACAGGGAGGAAACATAGGCACATACGTCCCCACTGGAGCTACAGGTGTTAACTTGAATTAGCATCAAGTTTTCCGGCTCAGCCGTGTCCAGGGTGATGCTGGAGCATGGATGGGTCCTCCAGGGTGGCACTGGGCTGGGTGGGCTGCCGTCACCCTGTGGGGATCTGGGTGGTGAGCCAGACCAGGCTGCCGAGACTTTTATTTTACCGCGCCGAAGCTGTTCCTGGTGAACTTTCTCAAGGCTGCTCTTCCCCCGAGGTCTCCTGTGAAGGTCCAGGGCTTTCTGTTTGTCTTGGCTGGCCTGCGGAGGGGCCGGTTTTGCTCACACCGCTCAGACCCTGCAGGGCCAGCATGTCCCTGTCCCCTCTTAAGGAGGTCAGCCACTTGCAGGCAAACGCTGCCTTCCCTCTGCCTTCGGTGCAGGGCACATGAGTAAAATTAATGAACCTGAGAGGACTGTTCACTGCCTCCCCGTGCACTGTGTGCAGAGGGTGTCTTCAGCCCCTGCATGTACCTGCTGCCACAGGGGGATAGTCATACGATTATTTAAAAAAAGAAAAAAAAAAGTACTGAAGTTGGGTCTTTCCTTTCGAGATACAGCAGGGGCTGGAGTGTGGAGCCATGTCCCTGGGAGTGTGTTCTGATTGCTTCTTCAACTTCTGTTTATACAATTTTGCAAAATTTTGGCAGGAATCAAGAGCACATACCAGGGTGTTGGCTTTTATGAATCCCATGGGATGTGAAAGTCAAGCTGACTCGATGAACTTTGGTTACATATTCCAGACAAGCACAATGACTCTATTTATTCAGACTTGGCAGCCAGAATGCAGATTGACTCTGTGGGTAATAAATTTTCACAGCCACAAAACTTCAGCGGCAACCAACCTGATCCCGCGCAGAAAAAATGCACACAAGGAAGCAGACTTGGGTTGCAAAAATATGTTAGATTATTATTCCATGTATGCGTAGCAGTCAGTTAATTTATTTGGCTATTGATTGACGTGAATTGCACAAATGATGCCAGGGATCTTTTTCCCCTTAAAGGAACTACTTTCTATTACAAAATTTTCATATTGTAAAAGGACAAGTAGAGGGAAAAAAAGAGAATTGTTCGTATTACAATTGACAATCTCCTTTTAATATTTCACCCAAGACTGATTTAAGTTATCCAGTGACCTCTACGGAGAAGAGCAGGGTATTATAATGGGGACTGTTTCATGTGCTATGCCACACTTCAAGGAACCAAAAGGCAATAACCACTACAATTCAGTACTCCGAACAATCTTAAGTACAATTTTGACATCTTCATGCTACAAAGCTTCAGATGCTTTCTGGGAGAGACGATGATGAAATTATTACTCTATGTGTTATAAATCAAAATGAATTGGCTCTTTAACTTGCAGATTTATGTTAACTACCTTGGTATCTGTTAATTGCATGCTCTTCAGATATTGATTGGGGATTAAAAAGTATATTTTCTTCAATCTGCGTGATGTAAAATATGCCAACAGGAAATTTTCCCCCTGCATATTAGATCCTGTGATCATTGCCTGTAAAATTGAAACGATCAGTTTAAATGGATAAACTATGCTCATTAAAGAGGAAAAATACATTTATGTAATTAAAATTAAGAGACTAATATGTGTGGATAATGTAATTACTATGGGCGCACACACACTCAGCTCAAACCCAGCCTCTTTTGCCTCTCCTGGGTCTGTGAATCTCACTACCTTAATTGCTGGCGCGGAGGGAAGGGTTGGGAATGCCTTGCCTGCTGCAGGTCCCGAAGCTCTTAATCATGTCTCTGTCTTGCATTTGGCCTCCCTCATCCATGGCTCACATTCCCTGGGTCAGTCACAGCCCTCCAAATGCCAGCCCTGGGAGTGCAGAAGCACCTGTCCCTCTCTGCACTGCTTCAGAAACTTTCTGTTCGCTGCTTGGTGATTTCAGACGCAAATGCAAAAATCTCCAAAGTTTTCGAAGTCTTTCCCCTAAACTTCCCCATTTAGAAATTAGCAAAATGAAAAGCTTCCTGGTTCTTGTACAGCTCATCTTCAGCTCGTTGAGAAATTGGACTACTTAAGTGAGTCTGATTGCTCAAAGGTTAATTTATGACACAAGGAGTATCTGGGAATCACTCATATACTGTTCCTGTTTCTTCATCTTTGATTTCTTTATTTCCTGTTCTCAAGCTGAGGAGGAGATCTGAGATTAAAGAGCCGCAGAATTAGGAAGTAAAAGGAAATGGGTTCTCCCACTGACATTTAGACACAGATCCACGTTGTAATCTGTGCATTTATTGGCAGAAGGGCTCTGTGTTATTCTTTTTTGGGCCTTTTTCCTGCTAGGTAGATGGAAACATAGTGTTCTGTTTATCCAGCAGGCATATTTATTTAGGATTGTTCGTTAAGCAAACCTGCAGGTCTCAGCTGAGGTTCTGCAAAGCATTTCATATAGCAGGAGCCAGTCTGTGCCTCCAGGAGATTTTTATCTGTACAGTCAAGTTAAAAAAAAAGTGACTAGGAAAGGAGACTAAATCACAAAGTAATTGCCGAAGGTTGCTCACACTAGGGCCCGTGACGATTAGAAATGAGTAATGGGATCTCAGCTCTGCTCATTGCTGCGCGGGTGGCAAACTCTGTCTTGGCTCTGTAGAGCTTGTTCGAGGACCGACATGAAGGACCCAGGCTGTATCAGCTGTACCTTAAAGCTCTGGTTACTGAACGAAGACCTTGCATAGCACACGTAATACTGAGCAATCCAGGCGCATGAAAAATGTTAACAGTTGTAAGTGGTAGTGCTAAAGCAAAGGTGCCATCTGTGCACGGCAGTACTTTTCCACAAACCTTTCTCTGCCTAAAACTACTCATGTTCTTTTATCTCGTGCACAATATACAGTTTCCCATGTCCTTTTCTGCTTGTTATGAAGCAAACTAGAATTTCAGCTCTCTGTCTCTGCCTGCTCCACACTGACATCCATTACGCGGGATCCCATCTCCCTTCCTACCTGAAGGACAAACCATTTTTCCTGACCACTGGCTCACCCTTCCCCTCCCACCCAGCCCCTTGCTGCAAGTACCACAGCACCTCCGTGTGCTATTGTTATTCTTCAGACATCCCTTCCGTCCCTCACTTTACTTTGCCCTATGCTGTCTATGTGCTGTATTTTAAACTATCTAGACGAGCAAGAAGAGTAATTAAATGTGAAGTGTTTCAGGATGAAATACATTAAACAAAAAGAAATTGTATAAATATGTAGATAATTGAATCTATGTGCTGAATCTTCTTAACACCAAGAAGCTTTGCTCAAAATAGATGAAATAATAATTTAGTATAAATATCAAGAGGTTTTGATTTACCTGTTGTTTGGAATATGTTGTAAAATAGAGACTTCTAATAACAAGAGTTAAAGAAAACCCTGGAAAAGCTTCATGCCTACATACCTAGAATTATTTGTCTAAGATCCTGAATTTCAGAAGTCTAGATAGCTCCAGTTACACTTGACTGAAATAATTGCATTTGAAACCCAAGTTATAAACAGGTCTGGATCCATCTGTGAGATGCAACCAGGGGCAGTACTGCCCTCCTATGCACCAGCGAAGGCACAGGACATGCATTTTAGTGCAAGAAGGAAGGGAAGTGGCTCTTGCCCTCTCATCCCCAACCAAAACGCCCATGTCAGTATACTGAGGAGGAGAGGGCATGGCATAGCACCGCTTGGCAACGAGGCACTCAGCCAGCCATGGGAAAGTCAAGATCCAGCCCTATTCTAGTGAGTACTTAATTATTTAGACAAAACACAGCAATGTTTTAAGGAAAAACTGGGAGACACCTCCCCCCGCCAACAAAACCCAGCTGTCCTGACACATGGAAAACTTTGGCTGACATATCTGCTCCTAGTCAGGTAGTTTGGGGTTGTTAAAACCCAGGCAAATGCCCTAATTGCTGTGTTATGGAGTGAACAAAACGCACAGCCAAGGCTTTCTCTCAGCTGTCCTTAGCTTTCTTAGCATGCATGGGTGTCCTGGTTTCAGCTGGGATAGAGTTAACTGTCTTCCTAGTAGCTGGTGCAGTGCTATGTTTTGAGTTCAGTATGTGAAGAATGCTGATAAGACTGATGTTTTCAGTTGTTGCTCAGTAGTGTTTAGACTATAGTCAAGGATTTTTCATCTTCTCATGCCCAGCCAGGGCACCTGACCCAAACTGGCCAACGGTGTATTCCATACCATGTGACGTCCCATCTAGTTTAGGAACTGGGAAGTGGGGGAGGGAATCGCCGCTCGGGGACTGGCTGGGTGTTGGTCGGCGGGTGGTGAGCAATTGCCCTGCGCATCATTTGTACATTTCAATCCTTTTATTACTACTGCTGTCATTTTATTAGTGTTATCATTATCATTATTAGTTTCTTCTTTTCTGTTCTATTAAACCGTTCTTATCTCAACCCAGGAGTTTTACTTCTTTTCCTGATTTTCTTCCCCATCCCACTGGGTGGGGGGGGAGTGAGTGAGCAGCTGCGTGGTGCTTAGTTGCTGGCTGGGGTTAAACCATGACAATGGGCCACACAGAGACAGGACCAAAAATGCTCAGAGGAGAGGCGAGGGCTGGGGGGATGCCAGCGAGGCTCTAGGCAGGTAAGACATAATAAGCAGCCCAGTGGCTCATCCCTAGGGCCAGCTCATGATTGCAAGGTTTGGCCTGAACCCTTAATCCACAATTCCTGTTTCTCCCCTCCTTGGCCGCTTTTTAAAACAAAACAAAATCAAATCAGAAGGAGACTGATACAAAAACCTTCTGGGTCACATCAAGGTAATAAATCAAGAGCACTGCAGACCGTTCCCCACCAATCCAGCAGTTAGCACACACGGGCTGGCTCCGAGCAGCAACATCTGTTACTCCAGTTACAGTACTGCCGTGTATTTTGATAACCTTTATGTATGTTTTGAAAAAGCATTAGCAAAATATTCACAGGAGCTCAGTCTCGACATGAAACATGCTACAAGTGACATGTTAGTTGTCTGGTTCTTACCTGGTCATTCTCTTCTTCATCGCTGCTTAACTTGAGGTCATCTTCTAGCATTCTGGAAAGCAAGCAGTAGAATAAATTATAATTTACCAAAATGCTTTAGATCTGATGTTTTCTCTCAGCTACTGTAAACATTTAATAATTTAAATAGAAAGAAAATGTATTTCATCCCAATAACTCTGTAGATGTGACACACTGTAATTTTTTCTTATCCAGTTGCTATCAACTAACTTCTTAATTCATTTCCTACTATTACTGCCTAAGGGAAAATGTTTACTAGAGTCATAATGGATTTTGCAAAGATTCTTGTTATTACAATCACTGACAAACAATTTTTATATGCTAAAAATAATATTTTTGATGCTGACAGGTCAGTAGTCTCTCTGAAAGGAAAATTTTGCTCCATTTGGCTTTAAGCTTACAAAACAGAAGTAGATATTTACACTGGCAGTACTGCAGCACAAAATCAGATTCAGTGATGTTTCCCAAAGGACATTTTTAGTTTATTGCATGTTTGATGTAAAATTGACATTGACTGAAACAATTAAAACTAAAATATATTGTCTCAGTGCACAAGAGTACCCACAAGGATTTCACTGTCATATAAACATAGAAAATAATGCATCTTTTCTAACGGGGATTTCATCTTCCCTTCCCATATCCTTTCCTCAATCTGCTTAAACAGGCTTACAAAGAAGGGGAGTTTGTTTTTACCTCTATGCATTTTTTTTACAAGCTAGGGTTAAGTAACCAGCAGTTAAAGGAGTTGAAGAGGTGCAAAGATTTCCCCCAGTGCTTGAAAGGTCTTCAAGAATGGGACCTATTTTTAAAAAACGCCTCTGTAATAATAATAACAATTCAGAAAGTTGCTAATTTTTCTTGCGTTCTGGAAAAAGAGAATCTGTAATTTCATCTTGACTTCAGAAGAAAGCTTGGTGAGCAATTCAAACACATCCTGTGATGTGGGTGGTCCCCGGAGTGTAAATATCTCAAGAAGACATATGTAGTAATTTCAAACCACCTCCTTGTACTTGTGCTTAGATCTTCCAAGAGCGTGCCTGAAAAGCGTGACTCTTACATGGGCTACATGGTGTGCTGTGTCTTAAAAGAGCACCGAGACTAACCACCCTCTTTTCAGCTCCTCGCTACACGTACAGTCCCTGCCTGTTGCTGCCGTCACAGCTGCTTCCCTATTTCCCCACAGCACCTTTTGGGGAACGTAGGTGTCTAAGAACAGGATCAGGGGTCAGAGCAGAAACTCCTACTAGTTCATCTCTTAAAGACTCTTGTCATGCTTTTTTCCCACATTCCCTTCTACTTGTGCCAAGATTTTTCCTCTGTAACACCAGCATATCAAATTCAGCAAAATCTCATTGCAATGCAGACACCTCAAATATATAGGACACCCACTGAGTTAGAGGGACTTGACAATCTCACAGCAAGACTTGCCCATGTTTTACCCAGAAATATGTCCACAGGCAGGAAAAAGCTCGCTCTGCTATCTCCCAAGTCAGCAAAAACTCCAGTGGTCCTATCAACGCAGCCACCGGCCAAGTTAATGAGCCCTGCTGAGAAGTGGGCAAATGGGTCAGGTATGAATGACATGGGATATAGCTCCTAGGAGCTAAAATATGTCAGAGAGGCAAAGCTTCCAGTAAACACTGCAAGATCCACATTGGCTTGGGATCCTACCACTTACAGGGATCCAAACAATGTTATAATTGCCCATTTGTTTAGTTAGATCTACGTAGGGCATCCCTGAGAAAATAGTGCTTGAAAATAGAAAGCTCAGATCTGGGATTGGGCACGATGTAATAAAACATGGCAAAATCTGCACTGTTAGTGATTTAACCAGAGAGAGATGTGCTTATTGTGTGAAAAGCAGAGCACCCAGGGTGTCACTGCTTGCTTTCCCGCTCTCTGTGAATTTCTGCTAGGGAGGTGGTAGTTAAGTACATTATTTAAGATTTAGCAATTTAGCTCTTCTCCTAAATGGAAGCTGGAAAATCAAAAGCGTATAATGAAATGTTCTAGGTAGCTCTATGCATTTATTAGTGTCTTGGCTTTTTGTATCAACATTTAAAAAAAAAAAAAGTGTATTGTGAGTGTGTGATTAGAAGCATCTATTATGCTTTGAAGCCTTCAGGTTGTGTGGAGGTGTAAGTGGAGCTAAGGTGAGGCACCAGTAGTGCAAGCAGGAACCATCTACACAAAAGGAACAAGAAACCACAGCGCTGGCCCATCAACCTCTCCTTGCCTGTATGTTTTAGCCCGTCTTTATTTTCCCTGTCTGTTTCTCATTTCAGAAACGCTGCTCTCCAAGAAAAGCACTGCCTGCCCGGGGCTCGTGGCCCCTTTTGGAACTACTGTCAGCATACAAACAATCTCCTAATGCTGGGGATAGGAAAAAACAGGTCATCATAAAATGCTTGCTTGCTTTTTTTCCCTAGAGTGGGATCTGGCCTGCCTGATCCATGTATTTGTCACAAGGATGTATCAGGTTAAGACAGCTTGCCAATGTTGAGGTCTACATTGTAAAGGCAGGAGCTGTGCAGGTATAACCTCCATGACTAAAAGTCTTCACTGGTTCCCAGGTTGCTTTCGCTGTCAGGTGAGGTGCTCAGCCCTGATCTACAAAGCTACAACCAGAGCAGGACACACTGTCACCCGTGTCTTCAGCTTCACCTGCCAGCAGTACTGGAGATGGAGGCTCCTTGGACCCCAGGCAGCTCTCACAGCCCAGGCTGAAGCACACCCTGGGTGAGGAGGAGGCATTTATTTGTGTGATAGGGACTCCAGGCTGCAGTAAGCATCTTGAGGAAGCTAGATCAGTTTTGAGTCTGGATGCTTCTGAGGAACACTTCTCCTCAACAACTCGTTTCCACCATGACAACGATGGTGGTTAAAAGAAAAAGTCCATAACTGGACCAGCAGACCCCGCTTGAAGAGCGGGAGAACAGAAGAGAAGAAAAATACTTCAAGCTCACAAGAGGCATTACATTAATTTATAATTTATCTGAAAAGCACTTTGGCACAGATTCAGCACAGAATGAGCTTTGGTAGACCCCATGTTAGCAGAGCACTTCAGATCATGTTTAAATCAACTCCTGCTCAGGGTGGAATTTCTTTACGTATTCTGGCAAACTAGTACAAGGACGGAGACATACAAGCTCATGTACAAGAACAGTCTTTTCGACACAGTTTATTTATAGCTATTTTCTATAACACTTTTTTCAGAATATGCAAAATCCAGGCCAGTATGTGACATCGTCCATGGGCTTTAAGATTTTTTGAAATGGACTTGGCTTTGATGTGTTCGGGCACTGGTAAAAAGATAAATATAACTTTGTAAAGAAAAGCTAGAAAAACGAAGTGGTACTTGAAGCACCCCTGAAAAACACACACCACCACTTAGGGCTTCTGCACTTGAAAAGAGTGCATACGGTCAGGAAGTCACTTTGCAGAACCTAATTACACATTTTAGTGAAATCTCTGTGAGGTCGTGGAGGCAGCGAGGGGTGGGAGGCTCGGGTGGGAGCACTCACTGCACTCTAATTAATGCATTTGTTCCTTTCTCCGCAAAGAATGTGACAGGTAGAGACATAATGAAAGGAAATGAGGATGAGTTTGGGATATTGAGAAATGCCTCAGCAAGCCAGCGGGTTTTTTTCTCCCGTAACCAATTAAGGGGTTGCAGCCTGGGGTGCTGGGCCAGTTAGGGTGGGAAAGGAGGGGGGTGAGGGCTTACTAACATGCAATGGAAAATAAACAGTAAGTGTTCTAGAGGGCATCGATATCCAACATCTGCCAATTTCAATGTGACTGCGTGTCCAAATCTCCTACACAGCTTATCAGAAAGCCTGACCTGTTTTATTTGGGGACTGCTCACTGCGTTGGTTCAGTAGGTGACTGGGGCAGGGTGACCATGTGGGGCACTGCAGAGGGACCCTGTGGGACTCCTGCTCATCCCACCATGTCCAAGGGCCAGGAGATGCTCCTGGTCAAAAGTACCTGGGGTTTGGGATAAGAGGCCATGGCAGGCTGCCCGGAACCACCTTGCTCAAAGGGAATGGTCAAGTCATGACTTGCAGCTTCACTGTTTTGTCTGTGTGTCTTTTTTCTTGATTTGTTGTTGCTGGAAAGCCAAGTCCCAAGCAAGGATTATCTTCAGCCCCAGCCAGAGTCCAGGACATAGCAGAAAGACATCCAGTTTCCCCTCCAGGAAGTAACATCAAAGTAACATCAAGTGTCAAGCGTGAGGGTAGACCCAGGACCCAGGTCAAAGATTTTTTTGGCTTTGAAAGACCTGGAGGAGAAGGAGCTGCTGGGGAAGGAGACCTCGACAGTGCAGTGTCTGGGGGAGGTGGTCTTCAACAGCCAGTTGGGAATCAGTTGCAACTTTTAACGTCTGGAGCCAGTCTGAGACTCTTCCAGTGTAGCCCTGCTTAGGAGGATATCTATTTTCTTCCAGGGTGAAGACACGGCCCCACCTGGGAATTATCCTTCACATCTGCTGGTGCACGGGAAAGAAGCAGAAGGCATCACACCTTGCATTTTACTTTAATCTCTGATACATTTCAGATTCCTTGGCCTAATGAAGTCTTTCCTTCCCCCCCTGCAAGTTACTTATTGAGGTGTAAAACTCTCAAAAAATGCCTCTGTGGTTTTGGTTTATGATTACAGAGATTCCCTTTTGGCACATAAATCAAAGGACAAGATAAGAGGCTCTGAAGATTTTCAAGAGAGGTTATGAAAATGAGGGGCAAAACCCTCCTTGTGTCCCTCTGGTGGTCTAAGCTACTATGAGATAGGGTCTTCATGATAATTTTGATAACTAGAACCAAAAAAACAATCGAGATGGGAAAGAAAAAATATTGATAGCAATTAAATCATTAACACTAATGCTTTAGGAGAGAACGTGCCAATGGTTTGCAAGCCTGGGGCACAAATATATGTATGTTGCAATTGTCATTTAAATAAATTCAGAAGTCACCATCTTAGCAATTTGTGAAAGATCTCATGAATGTGTTAATCTGATCAAATATATTGTTTCATTTTAATGCTAGGCAGCATCTCAGTCAGAATACTGTGTTTATTACAGACTTTTGTGATTTCTGCTCATTATGTAGGAAAGGAACTTCAGTAGTGGAAAAATACTTTGCTTTTAGCTGAAGAGGAACCCCACAAAGCAAAGACTTGTGATGAAATATGAAAATCAGATAACTAAGTGCTCATTCGACTTTATGCCACCACAATATTTCATCTGAATGAGACTGTTTTTGGAAAATTATCTTATTTTTTTAATGCAAAATATTGACTTTTTATTTTCTTTCCCATAAATGCATAGTGACCTTTTAAGAACTGGACATTAGTTTCAATATTACCAGAAACCCAGAAAGAAAACAGATATTATTGTGAGTAGCAGTATGCTATAAGGCTCTCAGACTGGCTCCAGATGTTTAAAGTCACAACTGATGCACTGATATAGGAGAAGAAAAGTATTGCTTCACATTGTAGAAAAACAAAACAAAACCTTCCTGGAGGCACAACACTGTGCAAGACCTTTAACTCTTGTTCTCAGCAAAATGAGAGAGAACTCCAGGTGGGAATCTGCCATTCCTATCCAGACTGTGCCCTTATGTTCCCGGGATTATTTCAGCCACAAGTGCTCACATATGTAATATGACTTAAGCTCCAAAAAGACAAATGTACCTTCGGTTTCTGGCTGTCTTTAGTTCCTTTCTAAGAGAGAAATGCAAGGAAAAATATGCCTGGTAAGAAGTACGGAGAATTCATAAGAAACAGATGAACATGTTTCCTTCCTTAAAAAACAAGGAAAAAAAAAAAGGAAACTAATGTTGTTGCTATTACCTTGGTTACTTGCACATAACAGATGGCCAGTTATATTTGTTACTTACCTACAGCCAAAACAGGTATTTCAAATAGCTTTGTTTACTAATACTAAATATAGGAGAAGCTGTTTTTATACAGTAGTATTTTTTAATTAATTAGATTCTGATTGCTGAAATTATTTTTCACTTTAGTGCTATAACTGATGCAAATGTTTCACTTTAAAAAAGCTCATGCATTTATATTATCTGAAAAGTGTAGTATTTATTCATGTTTTATATGAAATAAAGTCAAAAGCTTATGGATGGCGGTAAACAACTAGATCAAGAGGATATTTTATAAATGCTGTAATAGAGCTTTCAGCAGGCTTGTAAGACCTCTGCAAGCACTACTTGCAGCATCTAAAATTCACTCTGAATATACGATGTTTAAGTTGTAAAAACCCCTCAACAAACAGTTTGTGCAAGTTCTGCTACACAGAAACATGTAGGAAAACATGATTATATAGAATACTGTCAAATCTAATTAAAAACAGAGGGAGAAGGCCAGTAAAATCAGGCTGGTGAAATATTAATGTACTTAATGCTGGAATGAAGCATATATATCAATGTGAGATTTAATTCCAGAGTGTAGAATTTAAATGCCTGAAAAACGGACTCAGTCTATAGAAATAGAATTAGCAATTCCAATAAAAAATAGATGCTCTGAAGGAAAAGTTTTCTGTCCTTGGCTTAAATCCATCTAGGCTGGTCTACACTGCTCTCCAAAACCATTTAAACTGGCTAAATGCTCTGCTAAATTTCCATTACACTGACGGTCTGATTAGAAATGCAAGGCCGTCCTCTCCGAGTGATACAGCCATCACTCTCTCCTATGAGCCAAAGTTGAAATAAGGTTTCCTCTGCAGCAGCTGCCCCGGTGAGCGATTGTGTTCGCCCCGGTGATGTTTTCCCCCTTTAAAGAAAAGGAAGACAATGCAATTGAATCATACCCTGAATTTTCTACCTCCTTGGCAGGGTGGCAAGAAAGTGCCCCACAGTCCACAGTGCTTCCCAAGAATGATGCTTGGGCAGAAGGACCCAGAGTACCTCCTTAAAAATGGCAGAAATTCTTCAGAATAGCGGAGAAACGAACCTGTGTGAGTCTACTCCCTGAGCAAGGAAGCCACCTAAAAATGCACAAATACTCAGAGAGAGGGAAGAGTGATGAGCAACGTACTGGCAGCTCACGCCTAAGCACCCACCTAAGTAGTCCAATCACTCTGAGGACCTACCCAAGTTTCATGGCTAATCATGCTCTGTGTGACAGGAGGAAACACATTTGGGGAATAAAAGTTTTGAATGCGCTGCTCGCAATTTTCCAATCCATTTCTTGCCTCCCTGCCCCTGCTCCCCCCAGGCTCTCTGGGTGTGATTAGCCATTATTTACTAACTCTCTGCCTTTGATTTCCTAGCAATTGCTGATGCTGCTATCTACAAAATATTCATTTCAAATGCGAAATGAAATAAGAGTTCATGAACTGCACTACCACCTTGTGTGTCAGCCGTTGTGGCAGAAATCTTGGGGAATTTGATGGCTCTGAGAAAGAACTGCCACTGCCAAGTCTCCCCCCTGAAGGGGCAGCATCTGATTTTGTACTCGGTGATTATTTCCTTACAAATAGCCTCTTTCAGCCTCTAATCCCCAGCATTACAAGCATCTGTCCTCATGCTGGAATCATCATCCCACACATTTGTATTCTCGTGCTCCCTTGCAGATGACTACAGTCATCTGTATAATGCTGACCGTTCATTTAGTAACGTTCATACCCAAGGCTGTGGTGGTGTTTATCCCTGTCTCGCTGGTTGGGCAAGGGAAATGAGATCGTTTAGGCTAGAGGTTCTCAGGAGAAGTGTCTTGTATGAACTTCGTGTTGGTTTCTTTCAAGCCTCCTTTGTTTAAGTGAGGCTGAATTATTAAATCATCGAGACTATTTGATATCCTGCTCCATCCTCACTGTTTCTTTCTCTGTCATCCTCCACAAAGTTTTACCATCGGTGAATATAATTTCCTACCACATCTTAGTTGACAGTTCCTCACAGAATGAATTCAGCTTCGGTTGATAAGAACTTACATTTCTTTCCTTGAAAGTAAAACATTAAACAAAAATAACTATGTTCTTATCCTTCAGTTCCTCAGTGGTATTAAAGGAACCCTATTTGGGTGCGCCCCAAAATTTGTGTGCAGTAGGAAGTGTCAGGCAACCTGTCCTTAAAACTTAAACTTTCTTCCTTGGCCTTTTGGCACATTGCACATTAGCTGGCTCCTGGGGTTTACCCCACATTTCAAGGTACATCACAAATGACCCTCAGATTTTGCTAGCCAGTGGCCTTCATGGCTATATGGTAGCATGGGAGATCTGAGGCTTAAGGATACTTGTATCTAGGGCAACTGATTTTAAATAATTTATTGTCTCTAGACACTGTTCAGCTTCCTGCCTGTCTACTAGGCACCCTGCTTTTTCTCATATAAAAAAATATTTATTGACTCTAATATTATTAACAGCTTTAATATTTCCAGCTAATAAGAGGCTATTGCTAGAATTTGTTTATTGTTGTTGTTTTTCATATACCTTAAGAAAACCCTTATTCTCATTGTCCTTGAACTTTCCTCTGGTATCCTCCACTCCTTTTATCCATCTTCAGTATTCTATAATTTCTCTTCTAGATTGATTGTTATCTTCCCCTTTCATGCTACATGTATTTTATATTTAATCTCTATTGTAGAGACTGCTTTTTCATTTCTAATTGCTACTTTTACTTCACCACTGAAGCTGAGCTACCTTTCAGCAAAGTTGGGTTTTTCCTTGATAGCAGAAATGCAGCCTTTCGCTAACCTAAAAAGCTCTGCTTAAAAATTTCCAAACTTCCTTGTTCCTAGGTCTTTCTACCCTATCAATTTCTGGTCAACAATTTCTTCCACTTCGGGACACCAGCGTTTCCTGGTTGGGACTGTCCTTTATTTGTCTAGTTTGGCCATAATCTAGCTTGCAGGCAACCATGTGCTTCCCATCCAGTGACCGATTTATCTTTATTCAAAGCAGGGGTGAGTATATCTGGTGAAATGTCCTCAGTGCTGGAAAAGTGCCACAAAGACCATCCACAACCTCTATTTTAATTTCTTGGCCAGCTGTGCTGGACCTCTGGTGGTGCCTTTGAAACTAAGACCTCTGGTATCCACCGGACGAGTCTGCCTTTGCTTCACAGATCGGTGCTGACAGAGCAGCTCCGTCCCTTCCTGTAACTGGAGTCGACATTCAGTGATATTCTGGCTCTGGGATAAAGAAGAAGATTACTCAATATCCCCAGCTGGAGTGTTTAATCTCAATAAAGGCTAGAGGAGGGGAGGATCGGGCTAGTTCGGTCCCTCCCAATGTCACATGGCTGACAGGCAGGTACAGAGAGGCTATTGCAGAATATATATGTGGCACTGAGTGGCAGGACGGGAACATATGGGAGCTATACCTCCTCCATAACCTCCCGAGCTTCAGCCAGTAGAAGCATGGCTGTGAAAGACACACCAGGACCCCCAAAGTTTCCAGCATTTCCTTTTAAATACTTTTCCTAGCCATTTCCTGGAAAGCCACTATATGTATTTTACTCAGTCCCGTCTGCAATACTTATAGCTTCATTTAGTTTTAATATAGTTATAAATGGGCTGTAGCGGCCTGCTTCTTTTAATAACTAAGTAAATGAAACCCTGTCTGTAATAATAAATGAACCATCCATCTGGGAGGCCTCCAGTAAAAATTTCAACAGGTATTTATTGCTCCTTTATGTAAACAGTACTCTGGACAATACAAGTGATTATACTCTCTGTCAGCCCTGTCAGGAAGGAGACAGTGTAGTTTTGGATGAAGTTCCATAGCGTACACTCTGAATTTACAGGTTTATTTGACTAGATGGAGAAAAAAAGATTAAAACAAGCAAATAAACAGACAAGAACCCAGTTGGCTACTGTGAAAGGGAGCATACTGTTTCATTTAGAGATATGGACTGCGAGGATAAAATACAGAAAATTGACAGGTCTGTGGTGCAACAGACTCCTCACAACCCCAGATACTTCACAGACACCTCCTTAAACAAAACTAACCCCCCGCTCCTGGCAGAAGTGGAAGGAGTTTCACTGTAAAATCGACACTTTATAGAGACTTTAAAATAAATTGTGCCCTTGCAGGTTCTTGTGGTATGGAAGAGCAGTGCCTCAGAAGAATCCCCCACCGGGGCACAAAGGGCGGCAGACCATGCTATCTATCCCCGGGGGCCATCCTTTTCACTCACGGACACTGTTGCTCACACACTGGAAAGGGTAATAGCACGACACTTTTGCAGTAATGAAATTTTAATTAAAAAAAACCTCATTGCCAGAATCATCTTCATACCACTATTATATTCTGGCTCCTAATTATATACCATTACATTCTGCTATTGTTGAAATAATACAATGTCAGAATATATTGTCAAATAATTAATTCAGTGTGTGGCAAGAGGGGGAAAAAAAAGAAGAAACATGGGGCAGAAAGACCTGAAAGCTCATGTATGGCCACGTTGATGTGTGATCGCTTGATGCTGAGGCGTCAGCTGCAGACAGTTCTGTGCATTAAATATGTAAGGGCTGCTGTGATTTTTGTCAAAATTTCCAGCCCTCAAATTTCTGCAGGAATGGGCTTAAACCTCTCCCATGAGCAGGTTTCTCAGTGCCTTTCATTTGCAGCCAAGCCAGGCATAGGGAAACCCACATTTTTTTCCTTACGAGGCAGACTACAAAAGGAAACTAAAGCTCTCGGTCAAAATACCAGGCAGCATTCTGCCCCATGGGGCGAATGGATGGCTGCTCATTATGCAGGCCTGCACCCTGTGTCCTCGGCTCAGAGAAAAGGGTAGCGCTGCTCCCAAAGGGGCTACCTCCACGGCCAGGGTGTTTCCAACATTTTTACTAAGCTCTGCACGCTAACAAACTTATTAGGAGATGGTGCATTAGTGACAGTATTCTCTTTTCTCCTCTCTGCTTTTGTTGTCATCACAAGATGCTGGAAGGGGAGAAGAGAATCCCAATGGGGGAGACATCTCCGAATTGATAGCCGTCCCACCAAAATGCAGGAGGAGTTGTCAGGTGTTCCTGCAGGTGGGCTGAGGGAGGGAAGGGGCTGCAGGGACAGGGGAGCCGGAGGCAGGCGCCGGCACCTGGGGAGAGCACGTGGCCACAGACTTCGCTGCTGGGGGGAGAAAAACGTGTGCAATCAGCAGTGGTCAGGTAATTCCTTTGCTTCACATGGAGCTGCGCTGACGGGATGGGTGCCTACATGGGATCCCATTAATTCAAATTGCATTTTGCAGCGCCGGTTGAGGTGTGTGCTTGGGTTGTCTGTGGGCTTCCTGGCACAGACCCTCAGCTGCCCTGGGGTGCGATGGCACCGAGCACTTCTGGCCTGCTTGTTTCACTTTGAGATAACCCCTTCTAGGAGTCAAAATGGGAAATTCCTTTTCCTTAGAAATAATCTCCTTCGGACATTACAACAGCAGAAATAATCAGCTGATCCTTCAGGGAGGGGAAGGGCTTTACTCCCAGCACTCAGATCCTGCACATGCTGTGCAGAAATACACCACCTGGACTGCAATATATATGTATCTAAAAAAAAAAAAAGCATCTATTTTTTCCTAACACTTTTTGGACAAAATTATGAAGTTAGCTTTCAAACAGTAAACCACACTATATCTCCTTTCTAATGTCTCTTTTTAAATACACACCAGGGAACAACTCTCATAACTCACTCGACACACGCTATCTTATGAGTTATAGGTCAGTCTTCTACGCACAGAGTCTGTGTTGCACTTCTACACACCATTATGAATTTTCCATCCCTCATCATTCATATTGTGTCAGAATATCTATTGCAAACCCCTGTTTGCAAGAAGGGCTTCTATTTTCCCCTTTCGTTTTATCACTGCTCTTAAATTTTCTTCCGGACACCAGCTTGGCATGCTGGCAGTACCATGCTGGCAGTTTCTGAGTAAAAGTCATATTCAAAAATCATATGTCAGGGCCTTAATGTCACTTCCAAAGAAATATCCTTTTTTAACTAATAGGAGTAGTGTATAAAAATGAATTAGACACAATTGTATTCTGATTGCCAAATTCTACCACCCAGCTGCTAACTACCACAACCATCTTGTAAAAAATAATCATCTGGAAGTCTAAATGATGTCTGATAATGCTTTCTGCCATCCTAAATCTTTGGAAATGTTGAGTCATCTTGAGAAAAATGTCGACAATCATTTTTCACAAAGGCTTGAGCGTGGACGAGGCTCTAACTAGTCTTGTGTGAGGGATTTAGAGCCAAGGGGAATTTTCTGACAAATAGTTCAGCCATCAAGAACAGAGTGAGGACTAGCCAAAATGCTTGGCAATTGCTAGATTTGAGAAATGCTTTTCCCTAAATAACTAAAAAAGTTTAATTTCTATGTAAAATGATTAATGTCAACATTTCTGAAATGCTATGCTTTCATTTTCTTCTTTTAAAATCATTATTTCGAACTATGCTTGTATCTAGTGCTGTAACAAGGCTGCCCAAGCACTTTCTAGAGTGAGGTAATCTAAATCAAATGATTAGCCCTGAATGTTTTTTTTTTTTTTCATTTTGCTGAGAAAATGAACATAACTTTTTTTCTTTTTTTTTTTTTTTCAGTAGACCCATATGATTTTTTATTGTATCAAACAAAATATCAATTACCCACGCTGGTTCAGAAGTCAATTTAACTCAGTTTGCAAAGTACTGAAACTAGCCTTGGTTTGAGTTTCATGTGCATCCTCAAAACATACTGGCGGCTTTTATTTTTTTCCCAGTCATTGGCTGTAATTGAAGCTTTCTGTGAAATATTTTTTTCTGTCATCAGCTGCCAGACTGCCATCCATAGGAGCAAACTTCTATACCATAGCAGTGTTGTAAGCAAGTGTTAGTATGAACCAAGCATGGAGGAAATGCATTCTCAGATTGTTACATGACTGAAATTCAAGGATTTTTTTTTTTCTTCTACAAAGTCAGATTGGAATTAAGACCACTTGCTCAAATCTGCTCCATTATACAACTGGTTGGTTGGTTTGTATGTTTGAAACGCGATTATCTGATCCTGAGTTCCCAGGAGCTGAATTGTACATAGTGTCCTACAGGATCTACCTATGGCCTCCACCTTTGAAAAAATGGCATTAAGTATCATTTAACTTGCTATTATCTGATGTCAGATTGAGTCCAATCAAAACAATCATTATTTCAGAAGTACTTTTGGGTATGGAAATAAAATATGCAGGACTTAATATTGACAGAGCTGTGGGTAATTATCTGTTTGATATTTAAGTAAGAATAAACCCTACAGATAATAACGTGTTAATTTAGTGCAACTGGAAATAATTTGTAAGCAAATATAGTGTCTATATTATGCAATATATATTTTAAAAAGTCATATATGTGAGGTATGACACTTGACTTCTAAAGAATTCAATTTAGTAGTAACAATGTTAATGGTCAAAAGTGGATCTCCTAAGCTAAATGTATTGGGTTAGTTTCATCATCAGTGTCACTCTAGTAAAACCGGTTTCATCAGCAATTAATTTGGCCCACTATATTACCTTCAAGGCAAATGATTTTTACTGAAAAGAGAAAATACTTCAGATGTACATGGTTTATCAGGCACTTAAACATTTTTAGTGCATTGAAGACAGCAAAGGTGGCTGATGAAAATGCTGAATAAAATAGGCAAAATGTAGGAGACTGACAATAAAGACCTTTGAAATATGTAAAAAACTTTCCAGAAGTTCTATAAACCTTTAGACTATCTTCAGCAGTCTTTATTAGTCTAAAGAAATCATTCTGTATTCTTCAGTGTACTACTATCCTCACACTAACAGCAGAAAAGTTTTTACTGTTCCAAAGATGCAGCAAACAGCCCTCACTACGTGTTTTTATAAATGTCTCGTGCTTGAAGTTTATGTGCAATTTAAAGCAGTGCCAGGGAAGAATCAGGAATGAATTAAAGGTCTGCTAGAATATTCTTATTGATACTTTCTCCAACTCTTCCTTCTAGCTTGAACACCAAAGCACAAGGACTTACTCTTCTTATTACCAGGATCATTAACTAGTATGAAATAGGACCCATCCTATCAAGACAGGTAACAATTCATTATCAGGCTGTATTCTATCACACTATTTTCTAGTGAGAGATCTCTGCGCAGGTACATTTCCCTATGAGGTCAAAAGTGAACAAACCTGTGATTATGCTCATTCAATTGGGAAGAGGAAACTGAGGAAAAATATTCACTGTTATTTTTCAAAGTCACACTGTTCAATCAGATCCAGAATCAGGGAGGGAAACTCCAGGTCCTGTCTGGGAACACATCAGCATTGCCTCAGACATACCGATGACCCAACATCTTATGCTCTTCAGCCTCTACTTCACCTTTGGAGCCTGCACTAGGAGGAAATTTTAAGTGAAAGAAGACTGAAGACAAGGTGAGAAGGTGAAGAGGTGCTGAAATAGTATCTCCTGTATCAGAGCACAGCAGAGCTACTGGAGCAGAATATGTCAACATTAGGAGTCTGTAATTCTCTGGCAAATACGCATTCCCACCTGAAATGGGGCAAGCGGGTTTTAAGTAAAGAATGCATTTATTCATCTGTAAAATGTTACAAATAAAAAATAAAATTGGACCGGACACTTTGAATTTCTTCCAGAAGAACCCGTAACATTTGACCTATTTTGGTATTTTAAATCAAAATTTGATTATTTTAAGCTACATGTGAGAGATCATTCATTCCTAACAAGGATTTGTTATATTGCTTGTTTAGAGTAGGATTAAATAAACTTTTGTCACGCTGGGACTGCTAACTCTTGACGTTCTTTACCGCTACGCTCCTGTAGTTATTAACTCCTAACAGCCTTTGGTTTGGGCTGTAATTGCTCCTTCCACTTGTTCTCGTGAGATCTGAAATAGCACTCAGAGGTGCCCTTTAAAGACTTGATTTTGAGTGGAGTTTTTCCCTCATCCTTGTAAAAGTCACGACAATCCGCTCCTATTTATTGTCACGAGATATTAAAAAATACATTTCAGCAGATGTATGAAGCAGCAGCAGACAGATGCCTTCTGCACCCCTGCTTGGGGAGGGGGTCCGCTGCCGGCACAGTGCTCGGAGCAGGGACCGGCTCTGCTCCCCAGCTCAGCACTGGTACGGCTCTGAGACCGGGCAGGCGGGCAAGCATACCCCAAATCAGCCAAAGCCAAGTGTGAAAATTGGGTGAAAATTGGCTTGGAAGGGTACCCGTGCCCTCTGGGCTGCTCTGGGGTCCGGTGGTTTGAGGGTGAGCGGTGCCCATGGCTTGCAGCAGCCACCCTGCATGGGTCTTGGGGCTACTTCGGCTTCTGAACCAACTGAAATACCAAGTACGGAGACTTTTCCCTGCAGCCCCGTCTCTGAGGCTGACTAAGGGTTAAACTGGGATGAGCGGCAAGTGCCCTTCTCCAGCCGCTTGAAATTGGGGGTCCATCCCCGAGGAGTGTCGGGGTGGTGCTTGGGCTGGGGCAAGGCTTGAAGAGCAAGCGGCAACGGCATCGGGTGGCTTGAAGATGTTGAAGACCGGGGTGAAAGCACACTGAAACGAGTGCCTAGCTATTTAACAACAAACACGGATATTTAGGATGGAAACCCAGGCCGCAGCCCTGTTTTGGGGGTTCAGGCACGACAGGAGTCTCTCAGGAGCAGGGTTCTCCCACAGCTTTGCTCCGACACTGCTCCTGAGGTGTGAACGCCCTCCGAAACCCAACAGCACGAATTGGTGGGCGAGCAGGCGTTAGCACACCCCGCGGGGTGTCACCCCTGCACGCTGGCAGAGTGACAGCAGCCACGCTGGCACCAAGCTGCTCTCCGTCCTCCGAGGACTGTGCCTCATCTGCTGTGCGAAGATCGAAACCCGGGAAAGAATAAGGAGGAAAGTACGAGCGAGAGCGCACTTTGTGTTTTTAATTATTAGCATCTTCGGTGCTCTTCAAAGATGGTGATGCTGCCGTACCGCATTAGCTCCCTGTATAGGTAATGAATGGGAGCTGCATGCTGTGAGCATTAGAGCATCAACCTCAAAGAGATTTAGGGGGAAAAAAAAGCATTATACACACTGAAAAATAAATATATGCAGCCTGGCACATTCAAATATGTCTCTTCTTCTGAATGCTGATTAATGTTGCATCAAATCACAATAAAAATAGCCCCTAAGGCTCATTTTCCTATTTGTAAAAGGGTAATAATGATTAGCTTTACCAATGTTTGTAGCAGGCTTTGAGGGGGGTTGTGTGTTCAAAAGAAATACTAATGACCAGAGGAGGTCGTTAGTTTGGGGATATTCTGCTGGACCAGCACCAAGTCTCCTATGACACTTTCTGCCTAACAAATCATACAGCAAAGAGTGGACTTTCATCTGCGTGAGCTTCAGGCATATTTGAAATTACTTAAACGAGTGTAATTGCAAAGTAAATTTATTCCACTGTTTTATAGCAGTTTCCATGCTCTGCCAAAGGCAAGACCGGGCAGCCCTTGAAGGACAGGAGGCTGCTGAGAGGGTTATATTTTGTCAGGTCTTCTCCACTTTTCTGCACCAGAGGACTCACATCACCTCAGCAAACACCCCATCACACAGGACCACCACCAGGCAGCGAACCCCTAATTTACGCCACTGGCACTTGGTCTCAGCACCTGATGAGGTGCTAACTGTAGCAGATCTGTGGGACAAGACTATAGTCCTAGAGGTAATTTCCTACACCTTATTACCACATAATAATGGCCTCTTAACAACCAGGCTAATCAAGAATTAATGAGGCACTAAAACATTTTAAGGAACAATGAAGGATTTAAAAATTTCTCTTCTGTGTTTTATTTAAAAAGCAATTCATTTAACAGTTACTGCCCTTACTTTGGAGTCATATAAAAAGTCTTGGTACTTATCAAATGTAGCAGCTGAAAGGTTTTATTCATTTATCAGTTATTTACTTATGTGGGGCTGCACATAACTAGAGAACCGAAGGAAACCTAAAGGGAGCAGAACCAGATTTGGGCCCCATCCACCTCCCTCACGTCCGTACGTCCATCTGTCTGCTCAAGCACTCCTCTGCTCTCACACGGGAAGCCTGTTCATGGGACAGTGAAGTGCGACACCAAAAATATAACGAAGCCAGCCCAAATTAACATGACTGCCTAAAGGGGATTTTGCATTATCTCTGGAAAGCTAGGACTATCTTTTTTTTTTTTTTTTTTCAGGAAGGGAGAGTGCACTTTAATGGGGGAGCCATCCTTGATGGAAGTGTTTGAGAAACTCAGAGTGAAATAAGTGGGAAAAAAAGTAGGGATAATTTACGCTAGTAAAGGATTTCATATCAGTGACTCAAAGCTGAATTAAAGCATGAAAACATGTGCCTTTACCATCAGCCTGGAAGGGATAATCAAAGCAAAAACACATTCAAATTTGACTTATTTTTTAAAACTTCCTTCTCTCATGAAAGGGTGAGGGATATATCCTAGTTTGCTGAGAAAATCCCCAAATAGATCATTCTGTGACAGATAACTGTTATGATTATTAATTCCACTGCTGACATTGAAATTAAACTGATTCCCAACATAATGGATGAGTAAATAGCACATCAGAAATTCTCAGATGCTTCCACATTTCCTATGCAATCAAAAAAAGAACTCCCTCATTAAATAATACACTGACAGAAAAGGCAATTTGATTAAATAAACCTATCTGCCAATCATGCTGAAAGTTATAAAAGGAAAGCATTTTGTAGCTAAGTAAAACTTTTCTCCATATTAACATCTCTCTCTCTCTGTTTTCTTGGTGATTCTTAAAAGAGAAGTAATGGAAAACTATGTGCCCCAAAGGAAGATTGGGGCAATACCTGGGCACCTGACAAAGGAATTAAAAGTTAGTCTTCAGCCCAGTGATTGACCATGAAGCAAAAGTGACATGATGGAGGAATCAAGGGACAAAGGAGAAAGCAGCAGGTGATGAGGCATACGCACCAAAACAGGAACCTGAGCCGCTGTGGGTATATTTGTGTATGCCTTGTTACATATATCTCTTTTTTGTTCTTTTTTGTTTTTCAGGAGACATGGTGACGTGCTTTGTGGGGCAAAAGTAGAGAAGAGGATGGCCAGCAGAGGTGAGAAGCAAGGAGAAATGAGGCTGTGGGTGATGAACCTGACAAAACCAGGGATGGGACGGTAGGAAAGCAGCAGAAAGGGTGCAGCAAGAAAGAAAAAGGAAGGAAAGAAAAGCAGAAGGTGTGGGTGGCATGGGATGGACAGCAGGTAGCAAGACAGGGAAAGAGAAATCAGAAACCATCCTGTGCATAGGGGCTGAGGTGCCCGAGGATAGCCAGAGAGCAGGCAGGGATGTGGGGCTGCAGAGGTGTTCCCCAGGGTTTGTGCTACCTGGCTCCCCTCTGCCCCATCCACAGACCCTCACTACCAAAGCAGCAAACGCGTATTCTCCTGGAGCAGCAAATGAGGCCACATATTACCCAGCTGCATTCCAACAACAATGGGGTTAATTTTTCATGCTATTTAATTTCATCGACTCTGTGGGCTGGGGAGAGGGGAAGCGTTGTGTAACATGGTGTGATGGGTGGAAAGTCTCCGAACGTCACTGGGTCTGGTGGCCAAAGATGGGAACAGGGCCTGACGGCTCCCTCTCCTTGGCTTTGGGAGGCAGCAGCATCTTAGGACATCAAATACTTAATTAACTGAGCTGCAGAATTGCAGGATAAGATTCATGCAGTTGCTTCTCTGTTGGAAAGCAAGAGTGTCAGCCTGGACCGTTCTGTTCTTGGTGAGTCTTTAAAGCTAATGCAACTCATACGGAAGATGTTCTTTGAAAAGAACCAGAGATTTATTTGGATAAAACTCTGGGGGGATGACAAGTGCATGCAAAGAAATAAGATGAGATTTTAATTTTTCTCAAGTAGGAAAACATAAGGTGCTTGAGCAAGAGGTATTTGCTTTCCAGCTAGACACCAAGGCTTTTATGTTCTTCAAGGCACAGAAAGAGTTGTTCTTCTCACAGTGAATTCATAGCTCTGCAACGTCAGAGAGCCAAATGGGATCATGCTAAAGCTGTACGTGGCCACTTCTGCTAGATAAAAATAAATCAAAATAATTTTAAAAGGAGGCCTGTTGCTTTTTATAATCTTTCCATAATGCCGGAAGATCATAGTTATTAAGTACATCCACCTACTGTGATCTTAAGAAAATATACGCAAGTTGGGAATAATATCAATATTTTAGGTCCTTCTACCAATCTAACCTTCACCATCCAGCTTTCTGCCCACCTCTCATCATGTATTATGTATCTCTTTGTATTTGGTTAGCCTTATGTGTTACATGTAATAATGAAACTCCTAAAATCCCATCTGGCTGACAAGTCTTCTGTTACTATACCTCTAATCTTCCCCTTTCTCTCTTTATTCCACTGTGTCCCAGGCTGCAGAGGTGGAAATCTGATTCCTGACTCCTGGCTACTCAGCATCAATCACAGGAGGCTGGTGTAGGTGCTGCAGGGCTCCTTATGTCAGCATGCTTGCTGAAGAGTGGTATCAGCCAACCACTTTTAGACAGCAAGGAAACCTATGGGAAAGGCTCAGGGAGAGGCTTCTTCCCCTTGAATAGAAAGCCTGAAAAAGTAAAGTTTTTCAGAGGAGGGAAGGATGCCTCTCCTGAGTGATCATCTCTCTCCCAGCCTCGGTGCTGGACCGCTCGCTCACTGGAGCTGCTCTGGGATTACTGTGCCACGGGACACGATGGTCAGTGTGCTAGTGGCAGCTGTGAGGGATTGGGAAAAGAAGCAGACCTCTGCCCTGACAAACACAGGTTCCTCTTTTTTTTTTCCCTTGGTCTTTCCATGTGCAGTCACTCTATAGCAGGTCACTTTTTCAACACATACAAGTCATCCTGCTTTACTGAGACTGCTCACAGTAAAGCATGCAGCACACAGGGAAATGTTTTTTAACTGGAGATGGGCAGCACAGCATAAACACGAGTCTAGATACCCACAGGAACTCTTGGTCTTTCAAAAAATAATGCTGAAAGAAGTCCTGCTGGAAAGCATCATGCCTGTCTATAATTATTTGTGAGATCAAAATCCTACTCTGTGACAGAGGAAGAGCCCAGGGTTTTTTAACAGTTTGTGGCAAAAGGCTTCATCCTTTCTTCCACAGAAGTCTACAGAAACTGCTGTTGCTTACAGTGATTGCAAGTATTAAAGTTTGTGTCTCATATTACATTTATTGTATAAGTTATGGGGAAAACGTGGATTTTACATGAGCAGCTATGTGAATTTTTTCTTAAGTCCAAAAGTTAAAAACAGTACAGACCAGAGTGATGAAAATTATTTTTGAGGTTAGGTTCTGTGATGTTCTGGGGTTTCCAACCAGACCTTTTCCTTGCTCTTTGCTGTACTGGGCCTCCATCCGAACTATGTCAAGGCAGGGTTGCCTGCCTCATCTCCCTAGGGGACTTCAGGACAGAAGGCCCCCTCCAACCCCCCAAACTCCAGCCATTATAAATGGCACAAAGATTGGTCATCAAACAAGGTACAAAAGGGTAATTTGCTCATCCTTTGTCTGTATATACTTTTAAGAGATTATTTGTGCTGATTTGCCTGTTTTGCTTTGATAGTAGGAAAGCTGATGGTGAACGTACAGGATTTTCACCCACGATTGCACTAAATTCTAATACAATTGAATATATAGTGAGTCCACATGCTTATCAGGTAACAGATCAGTTCTGTTTTAATTTAGTATACCTGATCTATCACACGTCCTGGAGTGTATCTCTGAAGAAATATGTCAAGAGATTCCTTCTCTCTACCTACAATTGCTTACAGTTTATGCCATGAAAGGGGGAATCAGCACAAATGAATCCTGACAAAATATCTTACAAAAGTAATAAAAATCAGCATGCAGAAATGCCAGCTGTAATTGCACTATTTCGCCATAAAAGGTCTGTGGGCCAATCAAACCATGTTTTTTTTTCTTGGAAAAAACTTAGCTTTTATCTTTGTAAGTCAGTGGTACAGTTACCTTGATTTTGGAATGATCTGTAAGCATAACCCTTTTGAATCTCAGGAACAATATACCTCATCCAAACCTTTGTCCTGATTCATCTTCAGCTTTGATAGCTTCGGTGTGTCACCGTGCTTGCTTGTCAAATCTATCATCAATTCTAAATTGCCAATAAATATATTCCACATCTCTTTTGGGAGATGAAGCTTGTCTGCATGCTAAACAAAGAACAGAATGCACAAAGCAGAGATACACACCGAGATATAATATTCTCCCTCTTATAATACCACAGGTGAAATGATAATGTGGAAATATTCTTACCCTGAGGAAGGCAGACTCCAGTTGTAGCTTAGCAAATCAAAGACCAGAAAACTTGCTTGTAATAACATCCTAACAAATCCAAAGGGTTATTTTTTTCCCCCAGTTAAAAAATATCCACACTGACATTTAATCCAAATCCAGAGATTAAGGCAGAAGAATTTCAATAATTTGTTTAGTTAGGTATGAAAAGTAATTTGTCATGAAACTGTCAGCTTGCTACTATAAAGGTTTAAAAAATCATAGCTATTCATGGCTGAACAGTAGGACTTTTCCACACAGGAAAATTCATCATCATTTCAGGTTTCAGTATCTTTCTGTATTTTGCACAGCAAATAAAAAGTTGTCCACCAAGCTTGAAAAGTCTCTTTTTTTTTGAGTTGGTCACTCTGTGGGAGAAACAGGCATTTCTTTAGATTCCCTTAGTTTGGTCTTCATAGTTGTAAAATAAGTTAAAAGCAAAATGAGGGAGCTTCTCATTCAAAACCTCACTTTCTTGTAATTAAAAAAATATATCTGTGTACCAACAAAGTAGAAAACTAAGGCACTTCAAATTCCAAAATCTTTCCATTCCTGGACGAGCTTTAGTGTTCAAATGTTAATAGGATGCCTGCTTTTAAAAAAAAAAAAAAAAACCCAACATAAAAAAACTTGGCCTGTATTCAGGCTCAAGAGTCTGTGAAACAGACTTTTTCCATACTATGACCTCAGTCTTAGGATTTCTCTTTTGCAAAATGTTAGTTATTTTTCTTGGCAGGTGGCCAGAACCCTGTATCTCTCTTTCTCCCCCTTCTTGCCCTCCTCCTCTTCCCACCCTCCAGGCACACACACCCCTCTCATCTTTCCATCACCCAGCGATTCAGCCCCGGGACGAGGTAACCCCCCTGCCCTTTGGCTGACGGGACATGGTGATGGTGTGGGAAAAAAAATCAGGTTATGAGAGCCTGGAAGTATCGAACGCTCCCGATGGCCTTTCCCTTCTTTTGGACCTATTTTATTTTGTTTCCTTGCCTAGAATCCCTTGGCAAAGCCAGCAGCTCCCCGTACCCAGCAGTGGTCGTGCCCCTGCTGAGCATCAGCCCTGGCGGGTTTCGAGTTGCAGCGGCTTTTGCCCAGGGTAGAGGATTTCCAAAACATGTTACCCTGGCAACCAGGAATTTTAGCCCAGCAAAAACACCACCACGCACATCGCGACTCCAACGTGCGAGACGCTGAGCTTCCATTTATCATTTTCTTCAGAGAAAAAATACGGAGCGGGGTCGATGGTGCCTGCCTTCCTGGCAGCATTTGCAATGAAATAGACTTCTTCCCAGGTATTTGCATCTCCTGATTTTCCTGGCAACCCCTCTTTAACCACTGTTTTCAGAGCTAATATATAATACATTCAAAATTCCCAATTAGTCCCTTACAAATGACAAAGTCCAAGGAAAACAGTGCCTAAGAGAAAAATAACATGCTTTTGGTGCAATACAGGAAAACATTTCCTCAAGCATGACAGTATTTTAGCCAGTTAAATTGGTCAGCTTTATTCTAAGTGACGTTAAACGAACACCAGCATTACAGAAGCATTTTTGACTTGGTATAAAATTAGAAATAATGCCTAGTATTATATTAAGTTTTCCAAAGGGACAAAAGCTGCTGTTTTGAAGTGAGGGTTTCTTTTGCATTAAACAACTTTCCCCTTCAGCTTTGAGCCAAGGGTGGCATCAAAACGAGGGTAGCTTCCCATGGCTAATCATTTTTCTCTCTGGTGTGCAGAGTACAGGTAGATAGTAAAGGTGAAGGTGCTAAACAAGAGGGCTTGGATCAAGGGGACTTTATAAATAAAACTCTGTGCTGAGCCCTGCAGCGATAAGGGCAGTTATCTCAAGCTATTGGCTATATCTGGTGAAAGAGAGGGCTAGCATTTAAAAATAGGACGGTGAAGGCCCTATCTCACCCCATGTAAGTCAATCACAAAACTTCCCCAGACCTCAGTAGTGATTTTATTTAGCATTCATCTATCCCTGTTCCTGTTGACATCTCAGATAAAGCTTTTTTTGTCTGACTCGAACTCAACAGAAGCTAAATTTTGTCCCAGGAAAACCACAGCTGCAATTAAGGTCAGATTGGGCTTCCAGGTGTTTTCTTTCTAAACCAAACAAATAAGCCCCATCTCATCTGCCTTCATGGGCATCATGTTTTTAAGATCTTTTTATATGACTTTATATGTTATTGAAAGATTTTTTACTTGTATCATCTTTGGCTGCTATGTGTCTATAATTATTACATGGCAAAAAAAATCACCAATAATCCCAATTCGTTCTTCCTCCTTAACTTTGCTAAACCTCAAAGACAAATTCAGTCAAGACCCATGTGAGCAAATGGCTTCCAAGAAAATGTCTGTATAGCATTTGAAGAAAATAGATTTGTTGGTATCAACTTACAGTATTTTTTTGTGAACTATCAGCAGCATTGTACACCATAAATCCAAAAAATCTGTGCTCAGAAAAGGTTAGGAATTGGCAGGCAAGGTTCACATCAGCATTGTGACAATACCGCAGTGGCTCTGAATCATCCCACAGGTGAAATCACTTTGTTTCTTGGAGCGGGAAGTTATGGTGGAATTGTATTTTTTAACGGTCTATATATTTAATACACAGAGAAATGGTCTGTACATGTACTGAGGGTAATTCTTCAGGGGAGAAAGTAGAAAAAAGAACTTTTTCATGAGAATTTGAGAGCTGAGGAGTGCGTTTTAAGATTTTAGCTGTTCTTGCTGGACTGGCTGAGCAAAGTGACAGTCTGGTAGTGTTAGGGGATAGCTCTGCAAGGCGAGGCTCAAGTAAACAGGTGGAACAGTGCAATGAAGCCAGCCTTCTTCTTCTGCCAGCAACTTGGTTCATGGATAAACACCAGACTTTCACTTCCACAGTTTTCAAGACCTCCACCGCTCTGAAAAACACTGCCTTCATTCATCATAGTAAAGGGTTACCCCCCCCCCCCTTTTTTTTTTTTTTAAGCATGGAGTGCAAGACTTCTCTCAGAAGCATCACAGATGTACATTAAAACCCATCAAAGCACTGGTGTTTTCAGGAACAATACATCTCAAAAATTAACATAATGGACGTAATTTCATAACATCTACCATTCCTTGGAAGTTGTGTTTCTTGGCAGAGGAGGGTCGTCTGTGGCTCATGAGCATGTTGATATGCTCATGATGGCCCTCAACAGAGCTTGTGGCGTTACTAAAAGAGGTGGCACCAAATCATTGGTCAATGTGCCTGCTGCAGATGTCCTTGCTGTCTAAAATGCTCACAACTTGAGCTGTGGAAGACTGTTTGGGAAGTTGCCCTGGTATCTTAATCTGAAAGCTAAAAGTGGATTATACCCCATAAAAGTTTGGGCAGCCCTTTTCTTGGAACTAACTTCCACAGTTGCATGGATTTCACCCTTTCCATTGTCCTCCAGACCCATTTGTTAGCTGTTTTCTGGTTCAATTGACTTGACCCATCATGGTCCTTTTGGCAAACAAACAGAAGGATATCGAAGATGTACCGCTGGAGGTTTTTTTTTTTCCTCTGCAGCTTACATGCTTTGCCCCTTCCCTATTAGCCATCCCTCCCTCCAGTTCAACAAGACAAAAGCCAAATCCTTCTAATTTACATTGGATGACCCCTGTCCCAAGATTGACATTCTGGGCGGAGGATGGGGGACTGGTGATGGGACAGGGGCTGCCCATGCTCACCAGGTCTGCGGGTGCCTGGGAGAGGCAGCAGCTCCCACTCTCCCCTTCTCCCTACACCTGGCACTCCTCAGGACATTTACCACTTACTACCCAAGTCTGTCTTTAAAAACTTAAACTACTGCTCATTTCCTTTAGTGTTCTGGGTGAGTAATCCTTAGCCATTTTTACAAAACATTACATTTTTCAACACTTTGTACAAATATCAATGAGATAGTCTTCATGGTGGTCTAATTATTATTTTAGATGGTGGAAAGCCAAGGCTAACTTTAAATAGCTTGCACCAGGCCTTTCGGTGAAGCTGGGTGGGTTTAAGCTCCTCTTCAAACTCCAGTGCTTAATCAGGTTGCAGCTGTTGCCTGAGAGACTTAAGGTCAAGACCACGCGTCAGCCAGATGTGAGAGGCCAAGCTCCCTGGGGGTAAGACCTGGACGGTGTGTTGGCAGCACTCGCTCAAGCTGGTGCTCAAGCTCCTGTATTTGAGACTGGTTGTCTCTGTTCTCTGGAGGCACCTTGTAACCGACGCCTCTGCCTCAGTCTTCCTATCTGCGGAAGGCGAAACCAGCAGGAGTTTTTTGATGTTGAATAACTATCTGTGAGTTACTCTGAAGATACAAGGGGCAAGACAGCAGAGAGGAAGAAAAGGCAAGAAACCAACAGATGACACTTGTGCCAGTACAGACGTAGGTCACATCAAGCAAGAACAACAATGACGTTGCTCCAAGTACCCGTTGCCTATTTCCTTCCTCAAGGAGAATCAGGGTGATGAGAACAATGAGCAGCTGCTGGATGGGCAAGAGACTGTAGCACTAATGTCTGCAAATGGGCAGCTTGGAAGCTGCTGAATTTAGTAGTGTTAATGAAGATCCCCCTGAGCAAACTGTTCTCCAAGTGATGCTGGGGACCAGTGCAGGGAAGGAACAGAGCCAACATCTATTTCTGCCTGGCAAAAGCAAACAAGCAAACACACACACCGAGATCGCTGTGATTCTCAGAGAGTATTAGCAAAGGACAAAACTTGCATAACTGCCATAAATTATAAAAGCCTCCCTCAATCTTGGTTAATTTTCTTGTAAAAAGGGAGGGAAAAATCTGGAGCAGCTCAGCATGAAAACAATTGTGGGAGGGATAATAAAGAGACAGCACGGAGGTATCTAGTTGCTAGCCCTGATATCATTAAGTAAGTGCAGTAGAAATGTCGAGGTAAATGCATAGCAGTGAATCACAGTCAGGCATGATTAACCTTGGGTAGTCTGAACTGGAAATCATTTACAAACACAAAGGTACTGAAGAACATCACAACAGACAGTACATCGAAAGTCATCCCAAGAGCAGGAGTCTTGCTGAGCGCTTTGTGTATTTGTGCCATTTTTGAATTATTGTCATATTTTGCACACAGGAGGACGGAAGATCGCAGACCCCCAGCTTGGGAAGGAGTTTCTATGGCACCACAAGGTTCTCTGAAACACGTTCACTGCTTGGAAACACTTTTCCTTGCACAGAAGTTTTATAGAATTAAAAGTTTTATTTGCAACATTCCAAGGTTTACTGGAAGGATCCAGTTTTTGCCAAAGACAGACTAAAATCCTGTATCTGAAAATATTAAAGAACAAAAGAGCACTCTTTCTTCATCCCTTTCCCACTCCTTAATGCAGCCCTTCAGACTATAACTGGTAAAACCAGGGGGAGAAAGGATTTTAATAAAATTTATGTGTTTTTAACAAAATCTGTGAAAGTTTTCTGACAATTGAAAATTGAACCTTTTATCACAAAACCAAAAGAACAAAACATTGCTGGGTATTTCTGAACAGCCCTAAAAGTTTAGAAATGCTCAGCAAAGCTGTAACCAGATGACCCATAGAGAGCTATATATATTAAGAGTACAACAACAAAACCCCCCTTCAAATCCAGAATTCTCATGGCTTTAAAAGCATTCAATTACAAGGAACATGAATCAACTGGGGAAGACTCCAGACAGCTTAACACCTTTGTATTGTTTGCACCTTTTATTGCAATTCTTCAGTGCCAGCTCAGGCGATTACTGTGCATGCCAAGGCGGCGAAGGCCATAAGAATATTGTGCAAAAGAATACAGCTCTGCTCAGACTTCCTCCCCACTTTTGCATCATTCTCATTCTCCTACATCCATCTCAGTTATCTCTAGCGTTGTAAGAACTGCCCTTATTTATCTGCCTCATTAGGATGCTGCATCAATTAATGTGGATCATCTAATGCATACCAGTTTCCTAATGTTTAATATTATTCTCAGTGGACAGCTATGTCGTACCAAGTCTATCTAGGGAGTTAATGCATACAGGGAAAAACCCCTATGCATAATGCTATTCAGAACGATGCATTTACCGTACCCAAACCCCTCCGAACAGACCACCACAGTCCTGCACTCTAGGTTTCTATACTCGCGGAGGTTACAGGTAGCACCTTTGGCCCCAGGGCTCCAGGTCACAGGGTTATATCTGGTTTTGAGGACCTGGAGCCCAGTGGACAATGCAGGAGGAATGTCTTGAGGGGAGACTTCATGTAAATGCTTGGTTCACAAGCGCCTCACTGCCTGATTCAGGAGGGTAATCAACCTGTCCTTTCAAGCTGCATAAATAATGTTTGGATAGAGGTAGTAAATCTGCACCAGGGATGAATTAACTGCCATTGAGTCATATAAGCTTGGCTTGAGTGTGTGGCTTGTAACATGCCTGAGGAAAATAAAAAAGACATTTGCAAGAAAGAAACATTAATTTGCTCCTCCCTGTCTCTTCTGTTATTTTTGTCTAGGCTAACATGACTTGCTTTGTGGGTTTTTTTTTTGTTGCTGTTTGTTCCATTTTCACAAGGAAACACTGATTCACAGTGAAATGAATCCGCAGTTTCTCCTGGTCGAGCCCGAACTTGCCACCTCTCCTACAACGATGTCACTCCTTTTTAGCACCCCTGCCAGGAGATGCCAACCGGACTCCTTCGACATTCTCAGCGGAGTGACACCTCGCAAGAGGGTCCAGGCTTTTTCACCCCCCCGGCAGCGTTCATGTCCCCCCGCACACCTCTCCCCTTGCACACCCCCGCCGGCTCCCAGCTGCAGACCTGGGCACTGCTGGGCCTCTCGTCCAGCTGTGCAACGGCATGGTCTTCCCCACGTATGCGGAGGAAGAGTACGTCCATTACTGTAGACAGACCCAGGCACGTGCATTCGTGCATCCATGTCCCCTGTGTGCTGTAGGTCCTGCTGGTTGTGCATCTTGTGCACAGGGGCAAGCTGCTACACCACCAAAAGAACAGAGGAAGTCTGTATTCACAATTGCCTGAGAACCAGGGATAAAAGTCTGTCCTAGAAGAAGGTGGAAAAGAGAAGAAACCCAGGGAATGCCAGCAGAAGGTAGCAGAAAGAGAACTGGGACGTCAGTGTGCACCTACACATCAACATGAGTTAATTTACTTCACTGTAACACTCAGGTATCCAGCCCTCTATTCAGTAACATATTTTAGTTTACTAATAGCTTTTGCTTATATTGCTCTCCTTTCTTTCTCATTTCCAGTGTTTGACCTCTGGTTTTCTCTTCCACTGCTCTCAGTTTTGCATGTCTTTCTGAAAATTTGGTGTTTGCAGTTCCTTTTCCTCCTTCTTAGCTGTATCCCTCTCATTTTCTTCCTCCTCTTTTGGCACAGCACTTGCTGGTTCCCTTCATCTCATCTCCTCCTTTCTCTGCTGCCTCTTTTTTCACACAAACAATTTCTCTAACTATAGGGGCCTCTGCTTCCTGGACACAGTCATTTATCAGTGGTAACCAGTCGTTTCTACTGCTGAAAATTGCTCTGGGAACCAATATCTGCTGTGGGGTAGCCTTAGCATATAGTAACACTTTAAAGATAAGCATTATAAATATACTATATCTAGTAGACAGCACAGTTTCAGAAGGTTGTACTAAGATCTCTTATTAGGCAAGGAACTTTCCACACCTAACCAGATTCTGAAGCCTGCTGTATCTAATAAAGCACTCTATATGACACAGTACGTAGTCTCAAACCAAAACCATAAACATATTGGGGAATATCTCTGAACCCAGATTATGGGTTCAGAGATAACCCTATTGTGGGTTCAAAGATCTTACAGGATTTTAATCCAATGAAGAAGAAAGGAAAGTAAAGAACATTCCTCACCAATAAAATACTGTCTAACTAGAAAAAAAGCTTTGGAGGATGGCTTATGTTTTACATATTGCTAAATATCAGCAAAAAATAAATATGTTCATTTCTCTAAAATACCTCCAGATGGCATTAAAACCCTTCTTCTTTCGGTCTTTATTGCGATATTATTTTTTAAAATTATAATTATTGGAATCATTCTATTAACCATTCCCAGTAATCATACTATCAGAAGGCATAAGGCTGCTAATGCTTAATTCATTTAATAAGTTTGGCTAAATATGCTCACATACTGTAATTACATTCCACAACACAATCTGCAGGACAAGCCATTTCTTACACCATGTCAAATCTTTTTCTAGATTCATTTCCAGAAGATTTTTAATGCGTGGTTGCAGCAGAAATCAAAACATCCCACAATAAATCACTGTTATTGTACCTCCTTCTGTGACTACTTTTGGCCATGTAACAAATGGTGACACCTTGTGAGATTTACATGATATAATGCTCTGAATTTAAATAACAGGACTCAGAAAACATAAATTATGGGCAAGATGCACTCTAAAATTCACATGACTGACTGTTACAAGAACTTCCCTCCCTCAAATGGGATTAAAAAGGTGAATGGGTTTGCAGGAATTCATAATGCTCCTGCCTGGTAGTTATTAAAGGAATTCACTTATCTAGCTCAGTTTGGGAGACTGATGCTATTTTTTTTTAACTTGCAGCCCATCTGTTTCATAGACTGGTTTATGTTGGCAAAACAATTCAGTCCTTTGTATACTAGAGTTAAAAATGGTAAAAGCCTCTATTGTGGCACTAGAGTGAAGGTGAACACTGATATATTACAAGTGCCTGTTCCTATCTATTTCTTGACTTCTTTTGTTAATTCAAAAACATCAACAAAATCGTGAGAGACCAGAGATAGCTGTAATTGGATTTCAAGTAATTCAGAGTCAAAGCTGCAGACTGCAGTCTTTTAAAATTACATCAGTACATCAAAGGCATATGTGACATGATGTTTTTTAGCAAGTGTGACAAACTCCGGCAGCATTAAGGTAACGTTGAAGTCAGGTTGTAAAGGCCAGCCTCACACACCCACAAAAATCTTCTCATATCTGTTCAGCGTGATATGGAACCATTTCACTTGCAAAGATCTCTGACTTACTAGCACGCAAAAGTTCTAGGAATAATTAATGTTTAGTCATTATCTAAAAAGCTGTTTTAAGAAAAGCATCAGTGAAAGAGCTTTATCGTAATGAAAACAAACAAATTCTATTTTGCCCAACAAATCTGATAAAAACACAGCTGCCTTCTCCAATCTTAAATGCAAAAATGACTTACGATGTATGGGTTGCGCTTTTCTCTGGACTCTTTGGCTCTACATCACTTTTCCCTTTAAAAGAGGAGAAGAAAATGACATCAGAAATGGGTCAGTATGGAAACTGCTCAGATGAGACACGTCAACGCTTTATTCATTACTAACACTGACCACTCTTGCCACCCTTGCAGACAGATCACGGGGCTGCAGGGGCACTGCTGGAGCATTTGCGAGCGGGGATTCAACCCTGACTTGACTTTTCTTGTCACTGCCACAGGGACTCCGGAAATGTCAGGCAAGGAAAGTCCACAAGAGAGGCTGCTTAGAGGACACAAGCTTTATCAGGGATAGCAGACCCTGGAGCAATGGAAAGGATTTCTCTAGGGCCCTACAGCTCTGCTATTGAGAGTGTACCCCGTCCAACATGCACATGCTCAAAAACCCTGCTCCAGGAACAGTAATTATTTCATACAAGGCAAACCAGCATCAGCAGGACCTGGTAAGACAGTGATTAGGACACACTTCTGCCAACGGATGTTTTAGTTCACACTCATTTTGTCAGATTAAGGATCCGATCTTCAGCTCCTGTAAGTGGGGGCCGGGAAAGCCCCCTTTGCTATGCTGTGTATTTTGGCTCAGGCACTCAACCCCAGGGACAGTCAGGTACCCACATGCTTGAGAAGTATCAGAGGCCCAAGGGATGCCTCTTCACACTTCCTTACAACTCACACGGGTCCTGGCATAGCATGTTGGCTTGTGACGATCCCCTTCTTGGGTCCAAAATCATCTATCTGCCCAACACAACTTAGTTACGTAGCACAGACACCATGGAAGCAGGCTGCTAGCTGATGGGGTGGTACTCCTTCTGCTAAGTCAGGCCAGGTCCTTCTCCCTCCTTTCTTGCCCCCCCCCAAAGTAAGGCTGATGTCGTTGTAATTATTGCTCTCCGAGTAACCTGAGAGAGCTGCACTTCAGCGTAAGTTTTTTGTTTAGCTCTACCATGGATGTATAGGGTACACTCTGCTTGAATCACCTTGAACTTGAATTCTGGACCTAGCAACTGTGCAGCTGCTGCTCCTCTTGTGTGTCACTGGATGCTAATAGCTGTCTACACAGGAGTTTATGTTGCCTAGCAGACAAGGAGGCACAGAGGTTGAGTGTGACTGGTTTACTGATAGATGTGTTTTTCTCCATTACCTTTTAATGAGGTTCGTTAAACCAAAATCCACCTGTGCCTTCAGAAAAAAAAAAAAAAAGTGAGAAGTGCTTATTTTGGTCAGGCTGTTTCGGTGTTGTCTGATTTTCTGCTCATTGACTTCAGTTGAGTGGGTTTTGGATCAGCTCCCAACCTATTCCATGCACATGAGCATTACATTTCATCCATTCACTGCTGACGAAGTCCTCACCCTCCGTCCATACAGTGTTGGGGTGCCAGCGATAGCTGTAAGAGGCACCTCTGGAAAATTTGCTGTCCCTTCAGAAGAGGCAGGGTTTTGCTACCAGTGTCCTTCAGCTGCTGTACAGAAGCAAGGTGAAGGACTTAATCTAGACAGTGACCTTCTGGAAGCGAGTGTCTCGTAGAGGAGCTTCTGGGTATTGCAAACACCTTAATGTGGTGCTTTTAGATCTTGTCCTCCTCTCTGGAAGGGTTTGTGGCTACCCAGTTCAGGTGCCCAAACCTTAGTGAACAGGATGGGGGAAACTCTGGATGACTTCAGCAACACTGTTGCCTCTCTGTGGATCTCTAAGGAAGCTAAGCATTTACTGTAGGAGGGCAGCACACAAAATTTAGGCACAGCACATAAAATTTAGGCACAAGCAGGGCATCCACGCAGGATGGATGGAATACATCCACTCCATAATCTCTAGGACACTTTTCACTTTTAGCAGAGACCTCAGAACATATATCCAGATGATGAACTTGCTGGCTAGAAAGCTGTTGCTTTTGTTGTATATGTTTTTCAGCCTTAGGGTGCCTGGAGCCCTGGAGCTCATCTGCATTACGGTAATTTGGAACAAGAAACCAATAGTAACAGTTGGCATATATTCAAAGATTTTCTATTTGTAACTTAGGCTTTTTGTAAGTGATGAATTATTACCATGAACACTGGTTTGTTTGAGTGTGAGAGGGAATATGGATTCCTGAGTGCTTTGCCAGCAGAGTTCACATCAGTTCTACTTTCAGCAATGTATGTTAATGCAGCAACAAGGGAAACAGCCTAAGTACTGTGAGGAGAGAGAAAAGGGAATCTCTGTGATTTAACCAAACTGGATATTAATGAATTATCCTACAGTAAGCATTTGCAGCTGCTTTTATGCTAATCGTCACTTAACATACTTCTGTGTGGAGAGGGAGGACGAAGCCTGTACAGATGGTAGAAACGCATCAGTCCGGCCTATCAGAGTAGAAAATCTGCCCATTAATGCTTTATCAGTTCTTACCAACTTTGTTCTCACTTGACTGAATCATAGAAATTTTAAAAATGTGTATAGACTAAGCATAGTTGAATGTCACAGATACAGTACAGATAAGATTTTTGGATAAGCATATGTAAAAGGGAATTACCTGTCAGAACAACATGTTTTTTTCACACTCACTCTTGGCTAGACTAAGATTTGCTTTCCATTTTCCATGTAACCTGCCAAATGCGTGCAGGTACCATTGTGGGAGGCTGGAATTTGCCGACTTGCTAAATCCTCTCTAGCTCTGGCTTCTTCTTGTGGGCAAATCTGTGTCATCCTTTGCTTTTCTTAGTCTTTTTGGAATTGACAAGGAATACGCTACTCATCTCACTATGGGGCTGCTGTTAGCACACTTTATTTCAGGTGCTAAGCACTGTGTATGTCTCCTGAAATGGGTGCGGACGTGTGTGTCTGTGTGTTGGTGTGTGTATGCATACACACACCTCCAGAAACACACAGTGGAAACCATCAGTCCTCAGCTCCTTAGCCACAGAGCTGGGAATTCTTTGCTAGTTTCTACCTCATCTCACACAACTCCCTTCCTGATCTTTTTTAGATACAAGCAGAGGAGATGTGTTCAGATTTCTCTCATTTCAAAATAAATTTCAAATGAACTTTTGTAGGATTTCCCCATTGAATAGTGGGTGGCCAGAGGAGTTCTCTCCTCTGAGTTGGAATTTGGGTGAATCACTCAATCTAACCAGGCCAAGTTTCCCTTTCTGGGCAACAGGGATAAATAATATTTATTGTGACAAAGCAGTGTAACTTCAGCCATCACAGCTTTTTAAATGGTTCAATTTCCTTGTGGGAGAAGGATGAGAGAAATGCAAATGTTATCGATGAGAAAGACAATGTTTGCAGCTGGAGTAAAACCATTGCAAATGACAGGCTCAAGAGCCACTCCAAAGAAGGTATGGTGCAATGGGAAATAACAGCTAATTGGGACTCAGAAGATGTTCATTTGGATAACACAATACATAGACCACTAGTTTTCTTTCCCACATAGAGTCATTTGCTAGCATTTTCTCACATCCTGTATTGGGTTTGTGTGACAAGGCTTTGGTAGTGGGGGGGCTACAGAGGTGGCTTCTGTGAGAAGCTGCCAGAAGCTTCCCCCATGTCCAACAGAGCCAATGCCAACCGGCTCCAAGACGGACCTGCTGCCAGCCAAGGGTGAGTCCATCAGTGATGGTGGTAGCAACTCTGTGATAACATATTTAAGAAGGAAAAAAAGTTGCAGGGGACACAGAAATGGCAGCTGGAGAGAGGAGTGAGAACATGTAAGAGAACCAACCCTGCAGACCCCCAGGTCAGTGAAGAAGGAGGAGGAGGAGGTGCTCCAGGCGCCGGAGCAGAGATTCCCCTGCAGCCCGTGAGGAAGACCATGGTGAGGCAGGCTGTCCCCCTGCAGCCCATGGAGGTCCACGGTGGAGCAGATCTCCACCTGCAGCCCAGGGAGGACCCCACGCCGGAGCAGGTGGGTGCCCGAAGGAGGCTGGGACCCTGTGGGAAGCCCGCACTGGAGCAGGCTCCTGGCAGGACCTGTGGTCCCGTGGAGAGAGGAGCCCACGCTGGAGCAGGTTTGCTGGCAGGACCTGTGACCCCACAGGGGACCCACGCTGGAGCAGTCTGTGCCTGAAGGACTGCAGCCCATGGAAGGGACCCACGCTGGAGCAGTTCATGAAGAACTGCAGCCCATGGGAAGGACCCACGTTGGAGAAGTTCATGGAGGATTGTCTCCCATGGGAGGGACCCCACGCTGGAGCAGGGGAAGAGTGAGGAGTCCTCCCCCTGAGGAGAATGAAGTGGCAGAGACAACATGTGATGAACTGATTGTAATGCCCATTCCCCATCCCTCTGCGCTGCTAGGGGTGGGTAGGTAGAGAATCCAGGAGTGAAGTTGAGCCCGGGAAGAAGGGAGGGGTGGGGGGAGAGTGTTTTTAAGATTTTGTTTTATTTCTCATTATCCTACTCTAATTTGATTGTTAATAAATTAAACTGATTTCCCCAAGTCAAGTCTGTTTTGCCCACAATGGTAATCGGTGAGTGATCTCTCCCCGTCCTTATCTCAACCCACGAATCTTTTGTTATATTTTCTCTCCCCTGTCCAGTTGAGGAGGGGGAATGATAGAGCAGCTTTGGTGGGCACCTGGCATCCAGCCAGGTTCAACCCACCACACATCCAAATCCTTTATTTCCCGAATTTCCTTTGAGTTTGACATACAGGACTGGTAAGGTCTACGTCTCATTCTAACTGTGACTCATCTGATGTCTTATTCCAGCACCTCAACAGGAATCCTCACAGTTACAGGTCTCAGAGGTAGTCAAATTTCCTCTGCAACGTTAGGGAAAGTGTCTGACAGTGACCCTAACTTTTGCCACCAATGAAGAAAATGTTTCTGCATGGGTTCAGCTGTTCTTTGGTTTGGTTGCGATCAGCCAGGCAGTACCAAGTGCAGCTCCAGCCCAGCTGCAGATATATGCTGATTTTGCTGAGCAGGATGAATGAGGAGTTAAGAAGCAGCTGGAGGTACAGTGGTGTGGGAGGGCAGATGGGGGAATGGGAAGTAAAGTGAGGTCGGAGACCACTGGAGTAAGGAGCAGAGGAAAGTTGTAAGGAGGTAGGACTGATTTCCTATTCCACAGGAAAGTACGTTTCATTAGATCTGCAGAACAACCTGTTTTATTCAAGTGTTGAAAGAAGGAAATACTCAAAATTAAACTATGACCAAAGCTGACCAAACACTGTGGCCTCTGATGTCATCGCGAAGCCTTCAGCTCAGCTGGTGTGTTTGTCATGCTTGTGACTCTGCGTGTGTTTGCATAGCCCTCTCTATTACAGCCCTTTTGTGCTTCCTTCTCTCATTACTGTATTCATTATTTTCTGACAGAACCTCATCCCCTTTGCCTTTTATTATTTCCTTAGTGCTGGTACTTGCAGCAATATCAAACCGATGCCAGCAATTTAGTGACACCACTGCATGTTTCTTCACAACATTGTCTTCCGCATGCCGACCTTTCCCCAGCAAAGAGCCGCACCATTTTAACAGCCTACATCTCCCAGCCTTGTCTCTCCGCATGTTTTCTTCCTCGTGCAGTGGGTGACCAGCCACTTTCAAAGCCCCACCTCCCAGCTCATCTTCAGTCACAGCCCTGTAATTTGCAAACAGGGCTCTGTGCTGGCTGACAGGTCAGGAAGCTAGCAAAATAGTTCTTTTGGTTGAGGTGATTTTGTGTTGAGAGCAGAATAGGATCATGTATCTTTAATATGCAAGACAACATTAACAACAGTCAGAGGTGTCAGGGGAGAGGATTAATATTTTGTTTTGCAGAACAATTCAATCTTTCAATACAGCTGCTAAGTTTTTTACCATAACTAAATGTGATTAAAGTGTTTCTGATCTGCACAATGATTTGTAAGTTGGAGTCCACTGAAAAGCCCCAACCAGGAGCCACACAAGCACACATCACTCCCCTGCCCACAGTGCTAGCCAAAAAGACCCACGGCCATATGGTCTTTGAGACATGATCTGGTGTTAGTTTGGCAGGATTTATGTAGCTTATTACTGTGCAATAGCCACAAAATATACCATTGCCTACAAAAGATAAATGATAACAAGTCTTCCTGTAGAATTTTCTGGCAGTCTGGATCTGGCCAGGCAACTAGGTCAGCTCTTTTCTGGCTTTCTAAAAAAGCCACTCTTTTGCCCTTTTAGTCTTTCTCATCTACATAATGAAGCGGCCATAACAAAATGAATCCTTTTTGTTATTCCCAGTCCACCAAAAGAGCTAACATTTTGATGGTAACCATTCAATTCCGTTCTCCACATTTGGCCAGAGCCGAGTACTGCCTGCTGAGGCTCTGTGCTGTCCCAGTCTGCTACTGGTTCCTTACTCTATCAGTCACTTGTTTGTCATAGTCATTGCCATCCCCTCCACCAAATGCAACCAGAAAATGAGTTGGTACTTACTTGTATTGCTGTGTCCTGTAGATCCCTGTTGTGACTCCTACAGTAATAATACAAAAAAGGTACAGTGTGTTATTTTTACAGCAATTTTTAGCTGCAATACTTGTTTGAACATTACCTTAATGATACAAACAGCATTGTTAATTGTTCATTCAGTTTCAAAGTAATTTTCAATTACAAGAATAAATCCAATATTTCTTTGAAAATCCATTAATTCTAAGGCTTGTAAACAACCCTTTAATGGTGCAATTCCTTGTATAGCTATTACGACTCTCCTGCTCACTATTCATTTATTGATCAGCCAAAACTCGTCTATTATCTTCTGCAAGTTTAGATGAGAAGACAGAGGGAAGACCAATATTGTTTCATGGACCATTGGATTCCTGAGGTAGTAGCACAGCTGATCTTTCCTTTTCACATGGTGATATTGACAGCACTGGAGAGTGGAAATACAGACTTTAGTTTTGGGTCCCTGAGATTACAAGGTCAACCTTGTATCACAGCTGCAATATCTAAGAATATGGTGCAATAAATAAAAAATGCATTTTTTCCTCACGTGCAAATGTTCACATATTTTACTCAGAGAATTCGTTTGCATTCATAAAAATATAAAAGAAGCCTTTAAATAGAAGGGAAATACAAATATAAATTATAACAAAAAGATATTTAAACTAAGGGAAAAAAGAACACTTTGCTATGGATGACAGCAGGGAAGATGTCCTGTATGTCACTCTGCTTCTTAATAACCCAGACACACACAGGAATACCACCTCGTATACATGCTGCACTGACAACTGCAGTAAAGAGTGCTCGGAGAGGCCAGGCACCCACAGCAACACATGGGGCCATTCTCAGTGAAGAATCGGGTGCTGGACCAGATCCTTGGTCCACAGAGGCTGAGCGAAGAGCCAAATGCACAGCTCATCAAGAAAGGAACTGCAAGTCCCCAGAGAGCTCAAGGATGCTCCGACTCGGCCGAGCAGAGATTTTGCTGCTGAGTCACTGAGAAGCATGCCTCAGGGGTTTGGGGCCCCAAGAGTTTCTTGGCGTCTCTAAATGGCGGTTGGCTGGACCGCAGGCACTGGGGTGTCAAGGGCTCAGCTAGTCAAATCCCCTCGATCTGCACCATTTACTCTGGAGTCAAGGCTCTCCAGACTGCATGGCTTTAATCCGTAATTTTTATGCTAGAATACACATCTGCAATTCACTGCTATCCTACACATCTGAAATGTGAGACATCGAATTCTTGGGCAAGCCCTAAGAGTTTCTACCTTCAACTGCAGTATGAAAAGATTTGTACCATGTTTTACATGCAGACAATAATTTCTCAATAATTTGAAATTGTCTACTTTTGACAAATTGCCTCAGCTTTTTGTGAATGCTTCTGATGAAGGGATATTAAAGCCTGTTTTTTTCTGGTGACTGAATATAATCTTAAGAAGTTAGGATCAGCTTGCAGTGGTGATGTAGTGACACGTACACTTGAATTTACATGCTATTCTAGTAGCCAACCAGGCTGCCAATAAAAGTAGGCTATTAGAGCATGTTCAGTTTCCAGAATAGTGAATTTATGTACCTAGAGGAGTTTGGGGGAATACAATCATTTTGATGGAAATACCCTGAGGTTTGTAAAAGTGTTTGAAACTGCTAAACAAGGATCTCGCTCACTCTTTTACATTTTCATCAACCTCAGGAAGAATGTACCCCCCCGCTTTAACTGCCTAGCACAGTATCTTACCTCTGCCATTGCCTCTGCGTAGTCTTAAATTTGACATCAGCAAAACATATGAGCTATAACATTTTCACTTTTCCTTTTAACTGATTCTTTAAAATAAGTGTCTTGATTCTCAACAAATTATTCTTAACAATAAAGACTACTACAAAAATCACATAGTGAAGTAGACAACACTCCCACTGAGGAAGAAAAAAAATACGACTTTATGTAACTTAAAAACCAAAGGTGAAGTCTTCACTTATGGAGATTATTTTCTAGTGCATTTGCTCCAGCTTGTTAAAATCAACAAGAAAGGAAAAGTAAATGAATTGAGCACGTAAAGAATAACATCACTATGTTAACTTAGCTTCTGCTGAGAATAATCACCCAATAGCTTTGTGACAAGACACCAGTTCTCCTGGAGTAGGTAACTTAATTCTCAAATAACAAAATGATGGCTGATCCCATAATATCACATACATGTAACTAGAAATCAAATGAAATCACAGTAAAAATGAAGAAAGAGAGCAAAGCAGGCAGCAGAATTAACAGCATTTTTTCCCGCATAAGAGTAGAGAATTAATGCCTGAACATGAAAGCTCATTCGCACAAGCATCAAGTGAGCTCTTATTTACCAAATTTAATTATTCATTTAAAGTTTATTTATTAAGATGTTTTTAATAAAATTACAATCAAATAATGCCTGATCATTTGTACATAACAAAGTGTGACAGAGATAGGAGAAAGGAAAGCACACACAGCCTGTCATATCACACACTGATTCAATTATCCTTAAGCTTTGAAAAACAAGAAATAAAGAGACTGTCATTGCCCCTTCCCAGTAAATTCAAGAGTACAAATTAATTCCACAGAGAAAGCAAATTCAAAGTTAAGGATGAAATGTAACTTTATGCTCTCTATTACATGAAGGACAGTTCCCTAAATGTGCTCTCCCAGCAGCACTGTGCTGGGAAATCTACTGGGCACTGGCGCACGTGTCAAACTTGACCCGGACTATCCTTCCATTCTTGTGCATTAATGCAGACCTCCCATGTTAATGAGGTCTGATTTCATATACAGGTACAGCATATGCACATACATCCCCCCCATCCACTGAGCATATAGTTATATAGATGGACACATCCACATGCGCAGTTTCAAATACGCAATTTTGTTATATTTGTGATATATAAACCCTAGTTATTTAGCTTTTATTACTAGACGGATTTCAAAGCCAGTCTAGCTATAGTTGCTGTGGCCTTTGCAACTTTAATAGCCTAATTAATAAATTTCAAGTTTCAAACTGTCAGAGCACTAATTACTTGAGTTGCAGGTTAAAAGCAGTGTGGCATGTATGGGAACTAATGATGCTGACACTCAGTTTTCACAGACAGAAAAGTAAGGATAATTTGCAACCTTGCAACAGGGCAGGAGTCCTACAAGCTTCTCTTTTTCTCATTCCCAAAATGATAAGTACCTTTACACTTGGGAACTGTCTTCTGTTGAAAAGGATCGCAGCCTACTTGCTTCTCTGGCTGGAAGAGTCATTGCAAATGAACTGAACTGATCTCTCAACATGGCCATAAAGCCTGAAAATGAATTCACGGTACCATGCATTGCTTGGAACTAAGAGATGAAGCTGATGCCCTGAATTTAGCCTTTTAGCCTCTTTGCTGACCTTGGCCACTACTTAACTGACAGGCCCGTTTATCTGAATAATGTGCGATCCACAACAGTTTGGTGTAGTCAGGTTTTAACAAGTTGGGACAGCTACGTAGCTTACCTGTGGGAAAGCTTCCTAAGAGTTGTGGAGACATCCTCTATGAGATCCAACAAAGATTTTACACCACACTTTGTGAAAAGCAATAGCTAGCTTATGAATGTTTCAAAAAAACGTTTGAAAAATTAGGAAACCATTCTTTGCATTTTGAAGTCTGAAAAGCAGACGCCTTCTAAAGTCTGTGACTGTACAGATTCAGAGTAAGTGACAGAATTAGCTTTTAATTATTTTAAAATATTTTAAAATGGAGGTGGTATCTAAAATTAACATGATCTATGGCCAGTAATGCAGGATTTTTCCAGGACTCTGGTGAGTTATGTTAGGTACTTCCCCATCTCACACAAAGCACTCTAATTTCTGACTGTGCAGACCACCCAGGTCACAATACAGTTGTGATGTTGTTATATGTACAAAAGTATGCTCATATATTATTAGATGAAATCTTGTTCATCCTAAGCCTAAATAAAATGGAAATTCTACTTTGGTAAGAGAAAAGGAAACCACCTAGAAAAGGCTCTTTAAAAATGAATGGCAGATCTCTGAAACAGCTCTGCAGTTCAAACTATTAGAATATTTCCCAGAGATGGATCAACAGGCAGAAAGAAGATGAGAAAGTCAATATCAACCATTATTCACGTATCTTTGTCCTATGGTCTGTGGTTCTCCTATTCCTGTATTTATCACAATACATTTAGCTGTGAGAAAGTGCATTCAATGATGACCACACAGATATGCTGATAGGTGCATACCTTGCCCATGCACATCTGCACACGTGCCACGCAAGCACATCACATGATGATAATTATGGCAAAAACTGCTGAGCTGGAAGCACCACTTCGTTTTTATCATCCATATCTGGGTACTTCATCTGCTTGTAAGCTGCTGATCCACCTATTTCCTACAGGACTTACTCTAACATAACAAGCCTCTAGCCTGCCTACCATCTTCAATCAGCTGTCTGCCTTCAATGAGCAAATAGAAAGTGAGTTATTTCCTTCTTTTTCTTTCATAACATACCAGAGACGTTTTGGTTTACACCCCTGGTACTTCAAAATCATGACACTTTCATCCACGGAAAAGCTTTTTTACTGTAGGCAAATCTTGAAGGTTTCTTGGCTTTGTGGTTATAATTATTCCCTGCACTAAATTTTGCAGAATAGACTTAAAAGTTACCAAAAGAGCTTGCTTTAACAGGATAAAGGCTATAAACAGCATCAGTACCATCTTTCAAGCTTGAACAATTCATGAAATATGCTTGTGGCATATAAACAGTATATGGTGATACAATGTGAAATTTTTATTGGCTCTTGCATAGGATAGCTGATTTAATTCCCTCCTAACTTATGAAGCATCGATAATGTGGTTTCCCCAAGCTCCTGCCAATGGGCTTTACCATGCCGCACTGCATCCTCCCTGGGATACTCATACAATAGTGGAGCTTGTTGCAAGGGACCATCAGCAGGACCAGTGGCCTTGGTCCTTTGAGGGACCAAATACTTCCCTGGCAAATACTTCTGTGGCCCCTCTGGGCATCATGGCACTGGGCTGGCTGCCTCTCTAGCAAAGCTGCCCCTGAAGCCAGGCTGGAGGCAGGGGATGTACGCCCACTCCTCAGGCCCCAACTACAGAGGCCAGTGTATTAGCAAAGCCCACCTCAGACCTCAGCGATTTCAACAAAAATCTCAGCTAGTGAAGCCAAATGAAGCAGGAGCAGTGGATGAGAGCAGGAGCTTCTTGACTCGCAGCAGCTGTGTGTGCGCTGAAGTATCGGTCAGGAACCTCAGCAGGTGCCCGCAGAAGGCACCACACCTGGACACCCCGTCAGGGAACCTGCGGTTTTGCCTTGTGGTGAGGAACCCGTGACCCACACACCAGCATCAGTGCTGCTGCCAGGAGATATGCAAACAAGACCATGTAGCCCTGCAAAGGCTGTAAGCAGGGAAAAGGCAGGGGATACTGGCACACACATGGAGAAGGTCACTGGCATGGCATCAACCTCAGCCCAGAGACTTCCCATGCTTAGTCAGGGCTCATGTAGGACATATTTTGAGGTGCAGGAAGCATGGTTCTACATGATGTTGCTTGTCTTACCTTGTTTGGGAAGGGAAACTTGCTTTGTTCTGCCTTTCCTGGTGTGTGAATAGCTGACAGTGGTGGAGGCCATGAATGAGTCATCTCCTGAAAAACAATATTGAACAGCAAACTGTGTTTAGAAAGCCAATGGAATAGGAGACAGTGACAGTATATCAGTAGCAAGAGTGCCTGGGTAGTGGAATATTTAAGTTACTGCAGCTTCTAGGAAATGCCCAGTTTACATATAATCTAGACAACACATGTACTACATTGATTTTTATCACAGACTCTTGAGAGTAGTTCTTAAGCACCGTTTCATTTTCCTGAATAGTTAATGCATCTTAAGTGCAAGAAGTTTGATTTTTCTGACAATCTGCAACCACATTTTAATCATGCAACATATTCTGGCTGGTGAGACTAACAGAAAAACTTTTTTTTGTAGTATGGGAACAGAAATTTCAGTTCATGACCAAGTAATGGGTACACACTTTGAACTAATCATGAAATAGATTTCATAGACAAGGTCAGAATAATAAATACTTGACATTTGCTCAATGGTTAATTCCTAAAATTGCTTTTGTCATTGTAAAGGAGTTGAATAAGTTCCTAACTGCAACATGTTTGTGCCTTGCAGGACACAGACATGTGGCAAGCTCTAAACAAGGGGTGTTGCACTCTACCTTTGTCTCCTCCCTGTGTTGTTTTGAAGGACATTTTTTAATAGCTAAGAGACATACATAGCTTGACCTGACTTGTATGCAGTCATCCTTGACACAGCTTCAGGTAGCAGGCAGACACACGTTCAATACCATTATCATTCAAGCCTGAAAGAGTTGGTCTCCAAAGCATGGGTGCTTTTGGGAAGGTGTAAATTAAACACTTCAGACAAGAAGTTTGTTAAGAGAGAGGCTCCATATTCCTCTCTAGTGCAGGCTGTTAAAGGATGGACATGGTTTTTTTTGACATGTTCAGCACTAACAGCCATAATATTTGGTACACAGTAACTCAGCAGAATTAATATGAGAAGTAGCGTGGAGCGTGACAACCCTGAAGAGTCAGCTCGTAAGTCTCAAGAGCTGAAGAGCAAATAACATCCTGCCTAAGCAGGGTGCTCGCTGACACTATCACGAGTTTGCCTGGCAGGTGCTTTGCTGGGTTTTGATACCATTAGCTGACGTTGGAATTGTTTCTCAGTGATATTCCAAGGAGTCGTGCTGAGATCCACGATCAGTCCCAAAATAATACTGGAGTTACATTTCCATGACTCATTCCTTTTTAAAGAGAAAAGAAAATGTTCTTGTTTGAAAAAAGGTGCGGGTGAGGCTCTTGCTCATCCTTCATTGGTGCTGATGGAAGTGCTTCCTGACCCGGCACGGACTGAGCTGGGGCATTTTTTACATAGAGGAAAGTCTCTGGCTGTTCTGCCAATGAAAGGATCAGCCCTTTCACCATAGTTTATTAGTAATAAATGTCACCTTTAAAGCATTCTTGATAAACAGTTTATTTCCTAATAAAAACTGCATTCTTTTATTTTATTTGAGGCTAAAAAGTTACATGATTTATTATACTTCTGTAATCTACGTGCGTGCCTCTAATCAGAGCATCATCTGGTTTGCAGTTTCAGTATCAGAATTGCTTTGCTTTTCAGTTCTTTGAAACAGATTGTTCATCTTATGACTTCCTTATCTGATAAGTGCCGGCAATAGCAGTATATAGTAATTTTTAATATACAGTAAGTGCTTTATACTCAGGCAACAAAAAACACAGGCAACCAGATTGCTGTTTGCTATAACTGCCTGGCACACGTGCTATTGTTTTCAAAAGAATAAGGAATTACATATTGAGAAATATTCCAACAGTAAATAAATTGATGAAAAGGAGATTTGCAATGTGGACATTTGATCCTGAAGCCGTGATCTAAAAAAGTATCTCTTTCTCACCTGCTTTTCTTTGCTTTTCCCTTACAGGACCATTTGCTTACGTTCTAGAAAATGGGATTTGTGCATATAGACTAAAGGTGTTTCCACCAGTAAAACCCCGTTCCCAAACAAAGTGTTTTTGCCTACAAGTTGAGGTGCTGAGCCCAAAAATATGCATAGGAATGAACTACGTGTCCCTTTCTTCTGAAGGGCAAAGCTCTAAGTTATCTCTGTCAATTGAAGAATCGGGGCAGCCAGACTGGGAATGTCTAGTGGCTTTGACCTAAAGTTACCCTACTTGTGAAATATGCTATTCAGTACTTATGATTTCCATTTGCCCAAGAAGCCGTTCCTCCAGGTTATATGGTGGCTGACCCCACTGTCATCTTCAGGGAAACATCTTCTGAGAAGTCTGCTATACGCCATGCAGAAACCAATCTGTTACAGCAGCAGACCTCTTCCCTCCCACCTTGCCTGCCCGAGTCTGACAATGATGCCTTCATCCAGGGAAAGGACCAGAGGGCTGATTAAAAATAAGGGTGACCTTTTTTTTTGACATGTCAAAATCTTTCATTTCTTCTTCTCTCCAAGATTATTTCTCATCCACACTTCAATGAAAAATGGCCCTAATGGTCTTTTTTTTTCAGCTAGTTTCTCTTCTTCCTTTTTACTTTGAGTTGTGGTATATAATAAAGCTTTCTACATAATTTAAATTTGACATAACCCTTTCTGACACAAAGATTTAGTAAGACCACTGATATTTGCCAGGGTTAATAATTGCCATTATCATGAATATCTGAATGTGAATTTACTAGAATAATATTTTGAGTTGTGATCATATAGTGTATTTATCACTACCCTTTGGAATTCAGACAACTATAAAATGAAATCAAATCAGAAAAAAAAAATCAGAAAACTAACATGAAAAATACCCCAAACTACCACTGAGGAGTGGTAAGATTTAAACATAATAAAATATATTTTGAAAAGAGAAATATTAAGCTATGTGCAGTCTCCTTCTGGCTGCTAAGAACAGAATCTCAAAAATCAGGAGAAAGGATTTAGGTGTCCAGCAAGTGTCAACACTTTGCAAGGTCCAGCAGAAACAAATCCAGAATATGTTCCTGTGTGCCAAATCTCGTGATTTTAGACTCTATCTGAAGATATTTGAGTGAGATTAAAAGCACCACTGGTGACATATGATTATATCAAGATCCTTTTTTAGTACATGGTGTGAAATGTTTGAAAACGTAAACCCAAAGGGCAACTAGCTAACTAAATAGAAAGGACTCAACTTTTATTGTTAAAATAAACTTTCATGCACAGCTTCTCTTTTCTGCTCAGCTAACTTCCTGTCTTCGGAGTTTGGGATTGGCAGAATTGGCATAAGGCACCCACTGGACTGAAAACAATGCTTCAAATGGACTGATGAAAATTAAAATGTACTTAAGATCCTCAGCACCTTCAAACTGGTGTTACAGCATTGATTGACATAAAAGATTTTTGAAATTAGAAAGAGAAAAAAACAAGGATTTTTTTTAGCATAAATCAAACAGAAAATAGGTCCAAAACCCCTGGCACCAGAAAATGTTCCAGCCACTACAAGATAATGGTCTATTTTAAAACCAATTTAGATCTTTCTCCAAACTTGATTAAGTTAACCTTAAAGTCGTGAACAATGTTAATTAAAGGAAGCACTGAGAAGCCATTTGGGGTCCAGAAGCGGGGAAACCAAAGATTTCTGGATCAAAGAAGGAAGCCCTGACTAGACTGCTTAAAAATACATGTGGATAAGCATGTGTGCCCAACTGCAGGGCAGCTTGTTTGATATGACAATGACTTCCCTCCTCCTCGTGCAGCCAGATGCACAAGACTGAGGGGTGGCTCTGAGACCCCCCCGTTTTTTTTTTAAACACACGTTTCTCCTTGTGAGGGTTGCGATGTTACACACTGACATCTTTGCAGTGGTGGTGATGGCACATCTCACTCACATGCATATTGTAACTCTACAACTCTACAACTCTACTTGTCTCCACCTGTAATAAATCAGTTTTCAGCAGCTATACATAAATGTCCAGTTTTACAAGCTATAAAGGTCCAAGCCTAGTTAATCTTAGTCAACGTGCCAACTTGGCTTTTCTTCTTACTGAAGGCAAAACCTTCAAATAAAGAAATCTATAGTATTGCGTATCCTTGCTCCAAATTCAGTTTCCGCAGCAACAATTAAGTAACGAGACATTTCTTCTGGATTAATGACTGCTTGGCAGTGTTTTGTTTGGGGCTTTTAACCCTAGCTTGTAGGTAATTTTTCAGGAAAAGTACCATGCAGAGGTAAATAATAGTATTCACTCTAGACTTAAGGCAATGCTATTTATCTAGTGCCATCAATCTTGCTGTGTGGCACATGATACTAGGAACGGTTGAACTGATTCAGAAAAATTGTAATTAATAAAAAGTAGGGAGACCAGTATCATCTAGATTTAAAGTCTAGCCACATGTATTATCTGGGTGTTCATTCGCTGCCAAAAGCAGAACTTATCATCAGGCCATTAAGAAAATTGACTGTTTAATCCTCCTCTTTGCTTGTGCTCACCTAGCCAATTTTTGATTCATAATATTTTGTCTCTCCACAGATGATGATTTAAGAAATGTTTGTAGCATCTCATAAAGGACCCTGTCAAACACCTTTTGAAAATTATTTTAGCTGGCTCAACTTCATCCACTGCTCTACTGACATGTTGCAGGAATTATAGGAGATTGGTGAGACACAATTTTCCTTTGCAAATACTCTGCTGGTTAGCTCACAGGGACCACAGAGGCTCTCTCTTTGTAGTTACCTACACTAAAATGCAGATTTTAGGGAAGCATTAGATATATTTATTCAGCTGGAAGTCAAGGCAACACAAAGCTAACGCAGAGCTTTCCAAGACCCTTTAGCAAGTGATCACAGGACACAGTTTGAGAATGTCTAATCCAGTTACTCTCCTGTCTTCATAAAATAGGTTGTTTTTTTTACACAGGAGACTCTCTCTTTAACTGCTGTCAGTTTGCGAAGATCCCTTTCAGTTCAGTGAGGCTACACTGCCACTAGCTGACAACATGGCTATGATTTTAGTGTCAAACAGCCAAAGCAAAGAGTCTGACACTGAAACTTTTGGAGACTATGTTGAAGCTGACAGCATTTCACTATGATAAGGTTCCCATGATATGAAAAGCAAATTTTGTTTTTTAAAAATTGATTCCTCTAGTATCTGTTATAGCTGCAACTTTTCTAACCCAAACCTCAAATATACACCTGTAAAATAGAAAGATAAAGCTGTTTCTTCTTGTTTCTTTATGATGTCACTTATCCAAACTACACCCACTTAACTTTTTTTCTTCTTCCTCATAAGCCCTGTCGTTTCCACTGAGCACGTGATAATTTTCCTCTTTTCATTTGAGCATCTTTTATTTCGTCATTATCCTTTTGGTAACATGTTATTCAGAACCACCACCCCCAACAAAATATCTTGTGATTTTCCAGCTTCTGTTGTTTCCTTTCCATCCACTTATTTGGGCAGGTTTTAATTTACAGTTAATATTTATGTCACCTATGATGCAAAAGGCTTTCTAAACTTGAGAAAAGTGACAAACATGGTTTCACCTACCCCCTAACTGAAGGATGAAATAAGGGAACTACTATGAGCTCCCTGTCATGCAGCTGAAATAGCCGTAAGGACACCATTTACGCCAAGCTGGGTGCTGAACCTCAGTCAGCAGTTCTTCTGTATCCCCTACTCTTGCTAAAACGATTTCAAGGAGCCACTTTTTTCATGGCAATCTGCTGCAAAACACATTCTACCACATTTCCCCTTTGGCTCCAGTCCTAAGACCCTTCAAATGCCCTGTTGCTTTCTGTAATATGAATTCCTTTCAATAGGGCTTCATCGCTATAACATCCAAAGTTATACGACAATCCAGGGGAGAGTGCTTGTCAAGGAATTTTTTTGTTCTAAGCAAAGAAATAAAGGTAGCTGTGTAGCTTGTGACTGTGTCATTTGTGCTGTGCTTGGTTCTTCAGACCTGCATGGTCTGCAATGAAATTGCTTGATAGAAACAGGACTCTGTGTGTGTGTGTGTGTGCATGTGCCTGTGGGCTGGGGAGAAGGAGAGAAAAAAAGAGAAATTAGGCCCTTGGAAAGGGAGAAGGTCAGAGATTTTGCGGACTGCAGCATTAAAGAATGTGTTCAGCATTAAATCTCCAGATATTTGGTATCTACAGAACTAAACCATTCCAAATCATGAACATTTGCAACGTGATCTGTGGATCAATTCACTCTACAGCAAATCACAAGTGCCAGTGCAATAAGTTTCTGTTTGGAATACGTTATCTCTGCTTTAGTGGAACCATCCTGCAAATAACCTGCAACATTTAGTCAAGGTTCAGCAATCTAGGACAGATAAATGTAAAAGGCGGCTACAGCTGCTTACTTATCAAACTGACTTATTTAGGTCCTTCATTGCATGATTATAATTCTTTAACAAAGAGTCTTGCAAATTTTTATTCATTTTTTGGGGGACTAAATGAACCTGTAAGTCCAGAAGAAGCTATGGATACCCAAGAGAAATGTGGTTTGATTCTAAAAGCAAGTGTTAATTAGGGTATAACCCATGCCACACTCTCTCATATCAGAGTTTAAGACAAACCGATGCCACGCTCTCTCATATCAGAGTTTAAGAAAAAAAGATTTATTTCTATCAGGAAAGGAAGAACAGGTCCCTTTACAGTTAAATCATAGAAAAGAATTTAGAGGGTTTCCTTAAAAACTTTTCACTAATCTTCACTGAAATGAAAAAAAGAAAAAAAAAAGAAAAAACAACGGACAAAATTTCTCCTTTAGTTGCTGTGATGAATATCTGTTCTTAGCTTAGAAGCTGTGTTTTTAGATGAATGCATTGGGCCATATGATATGACAAACTGTCTGAAAACCAGCCTTGCCTAGGCAAGCTGAGATGATGTGGTTAATCAAGGTACAATCTTTATTAGTGCATTAACCTCCTGCACCCAAGGACTGTGGATTCTAATTCCTGAATTGCCATGCAAGACTGATGCGGCTAGTTTTCTAGTCTCAGTTGGCAGCAAGCTAACAGAAGTGGCTAATGAAGATGAATAGCTGCCTCTTGGGAGTGGGGGGAGGAGAAAGAGTAAAGGAAAAGACCTAGGATACTTCAAGGTCCAGATCTCTGCATGATTTCAGATAATAATGAAAAAATGCACATAGTCGACATTTTCAGAGACTGTAACAAGTATGTTAATTCTGCAGTCTGCTAACAAAGCAATGGTAGTGGCCTCAGGATTGCTCTGGAAACATTTCAAGAAATTAAAACAAAGGCTATTGAAAATAAAGACCAGGACACTGGTCAGGGTCTTACCCTGTTTTTGATGGATGATTGTATTAATACGGACAAAGGAGCAGACAAAAAAGTGCCCAAAGCTAAAAAACAGACACATTTACTAAGGAAAACATCTGAGGTTTGGCGAAGACAAAAATTCCGTCACGGTAAATAATTAGCAATACTGAAATACCTTTGCCACAAATGCATGTAATGTTCTAATATAAACATCCCTTTGTTCCAGACAAAATTACACTGCTAAACGTAAGGAGGTCATCAAAGCAAGATTTGCAGGGAAAAAAAATCCAGGTTTTTTTGAAACTAGACAAATTTTTCAAGTTTCTTATTTTGTGGGAGGCTGGAAGCTTTCTGATAGGTACATTAGTGGTCCTGGTTCACCCCCTGGACAGAAGGTGAAATAGCAGGTCATCAGTTTGGCATAATTTGTTCTTAGTTCCAGTCTTTCATACTCCTGAAGCCAGTTTAAGAGGACTGGGGTCACGATAAAGACTTACTTGGTTCCTGGGAACCTGTTGGCTGGTACAAAGAGCTCTTTTGTGCAACTACAGTGGAGATTCACCAGTGGGTATGAATTAATAATTTTAGTTCAGCTTGTTCAGCCAACTGATTGAGTACTTCAAGCTTCACAAACTTATGAGTAACACAGTAGTGCCTGTGTGCTCTGTGCACAAGTTACGGGCAGACATTACATGAAGTAAATACCTTGTGCTCTGGGTTAAGGTCTAAGGTGCTACCAGAATGTCTTTTGGCTAATGTACCTGCGAAGGCTGCCAAGCATAACAAGAAGGAAGAAAGCTTCTGTTCTGTGCTACTACAACAAACTTCTTGGTCAGTGTGAAAAGATGATAGAGAGGGTAAGAAATAACCATAGAAAGAAAAAAAGTCAGAATTAAAGCATTAGAAGTTAAATTGCTGTCAGATGTGGCTCTATAAAGTGTAGCTCCAAGAGCCTTGTGGTTTCTTAATGATATTAGATAAAATGTGCTCAATTTACAGGTGAAAATTACATCAGGCTGGGACCTCAGACTGTGGAGCTGAGCATCAAGACAGGGATTCTCCTTCCCTTTCCCCTGCTGTAGCACAGAGAGGTTCTGCAAGACAAAGCAGCGTGTAAATCCTTCCCGGACAACCTTGCATGGATGTGGCTGACTACAATTAGCAAACAATTTTGTTTATGATGCTCTGACAACTTGGGGAATCTGTTCATACAGAAGTCATTTATTCTGAATGAGATTAAGAAATCAGTGTAGCACTGCGTGCTTCAGTGTCTGTGAATTCAACCATCTGTTCTCAGGGCTGCATCGTGTGCCTCCTAGATCTGAATTGACAGAAAGATGTTAAATCTTGATGGTTTGTATTCTAGAAGTAGCACAGTGCCACAATGTGATAGCTGAAGCCAACAGAGACCAGTTCAGCCAAGAGTACAGAGGTGTACAGAGTTGAACACAGACAAACTGATGACCACAAATTAAGAATACCATATATACCTGATAGACTGGGACACTGGACCCGGAAAGGAGTTAGAGATCACCAGATGACAAGCAACTGAAAATAATCTTGCAACATCTTATGCTCTTGCCCAAAGAGCTCGTTCCATCATTGTGCATTTGAAAATGGAGAAGCAAGTAGTACAGTAAAACTGTGAGGCCAATGCTGGAATAGCCTGTTTCTTTGACCCCACTTCTTCCAAAATGCTGGAAATTCTGAGAAGGTGAAAAAAGGAACAAAAAAAGATCACAGATATTTACAGACATCAGCCCTGTTAGACTAAGAGCTACTATGCTTGATATGCACGAGCATCTTCATAGGGGAGAAAAACCTTCTAACATGACTTTTAGAAAACTTATTTGTAGCCCACTGTCAAGTGTCCCAAGGTAAAGGTAGAACCTCTACTCAACCTTCAACAGGATTCGCAAGAGATGACTGAAAAAAATCAAGGTTGTTCATGCTTAATAGGAGTCCATGTATACAAAATGTCCAAATAGGTCTCAGTGGAAAATGTTGTCAGTTCACAATAATAGAAAAAGATGAAACCCACTAACTTCTTGTATCATGAGCCAATGGATAGAAGGACAAAAAGCAGAATTGAAGTTAGGGAAAAAAGAACACATCTCATGAACTGGCAGTACTACAGAAATGCCTGTCTTCATCTCTTGAAGTCTTAAGAACAAGAAAGGATGCTTTTCTGAATGATATGTTTCAGCCAAATACAAGATAATGGGCTCAAAACAGGGGAGAGTGGCTGCTGTTATCTGGCTTGTTACACAGGTCAGGAAGCTAGTCAGACTGGGTGATAAAATAACACCATTCAGACTCACATCTAAAACGTACCTAAGTGGGATTCTTGTTCTTTATTTTGGAAATTCTTTTTCAGTCCATCACAATCCTTAGCATTTTTGGCTCTCAATACAGGCTTTATAAGTCAAGAAGACATGTGAACCATTTGTATTCACATGTGAATGCTAGGTACTGACCACAAAAGCAGTGATTAAGAGAAAGGGATGTTCCATTGTGTTTTAGAAAAGATAGAAACAAAAGTTTGTTCTTTCCTTATGTATCAGTAATCTATTGCCCATAGTTGTCACCTTCTGCTTTTGACTGTACAAGGTCCAGATTCATCACAGTTAACCTTGGGGATTTAACTGAGGGGTCAACATGATAAAGGCATCTGCCTTACACTCTTCCTATAGTCAGCAGAAAGATAGACTCCAGCATGGGGTGCATCAGTGGACCTAAGATCTAGAGCACCGTCTGGAAGTGACTTTCTATGTTGTCTAGAGATGGAGTCCAGGTTGCTGTATTCAGTCCTAAAGTGCCTCCAACTGCTGGGGTTGAGTCTGGCCTTGTGCCCCTTGGAGCAAAGCTTTATTTCTTACATGTTTGTATGGCACCTAGCACAGAGATTTTGATCAGTGCTGGGCCTCTCTAGTTGCTATAATCACACATACCAGTTGAGGGAGAATTCAGAGATGACTTCCTGGCAGTGATATTATTTCAGCTAGGCTGCCCTGGTACTTTTTCTTAGACCATCTCTTAGGTTATGTCTCTATCTCCAAATCTGAGAGCATTACCACATTTCTGTACCTTGGCCATCTGCATATCAGGATGAGAGTCAAGTAGATGGCTTGACCTTCACATTAAGAAGACACTGCTGTTCCATAAACGTCATCTGTGATTATCTAAATTTTTTTCCTTAAACGTGTAGACAACCCAGTATCAGGTTTTCCAGTTTTAACGTTGTGGGTAGTGAGAAGGTTAGCTGGCTGGCTATCATCTTTTTCTTCTAAAAAGTCACATTTGGATTCTGTCTCAGCCTGGAAGAGCAGTTGGACAGCAGAGGAGAGCTGTGGTGCTCTCCATCAGGTGCCCAGCCTTGATCCCTGAAGTCGGGACTGGGGTGTGCAAAACAGTATTCCAGCAGGTCCGTGTAGGTACAGCCACTACCCAGGGTGGCTCTTTGCCTCCTGTTGTCTTCAGCAACACACATGCCCTCCTTCCCCTGGTTGGCATAGACGAAAGAGGGTCTCCACAATACCAACCTCTCACCCCAGGGCCCAGTGAATGAGCCCTGGCCAGAAGTGGGAGCCAGGTGTAAACACCCTCCTCCTCCCTCCAGGGCTCCCCAGGCAAACAACCCAGATTCTCATGGAGAATCAGCCACCCACACTGGAAAAAATCCAGCGAGGTGGCAAAGCGGGGCTTGGTACTAGAGCCAGAGGCTGATGGGCCTGCTCCAAGGGTCTTTGCAATATAAAAAGCTGGCCAGATCCTGCTGCACTTGGAAAAGTGAGTTAATAGCCCTTCCTTTTCCCCATGTGTAGTCCAATTCCTATATGTATATGTAGGTTATAACTCTGGGATGAGCACTATATTGCAGCATGTACATGGCACAGTGCATACTTAGGCTATGATTTTGTTCAGAAGTTACCAGGAGAAGCAGGTTTTGTTCACTTTTACAGTGGTAAAAATACCAGCACATGTGGGCAGAGATTCAGAGGATAGTCCCTCTTAGATAAATTACTGGATAGCTTTGGGACTTGGTCAGCAGTAAAAAACTAATTCACAAAACAGCTTGCACAGTGCAATGGTTCTCTACCAGGGATATTTTATCCTTTACCAAGGATAAAACATGTTGTTGAACCTCCTCAAAACCACTACTGCACCTTGAACTGCTGAATTTAGTGATCTGTGAATTGACAGAAACTTTTGTGGACAAGATCATCTGACAGTATTTTAGATGGGTGAAGTGATTTCCTTTCCTTTTTGACATCTTCCCGTGTTGATTTTGAAGGATTTTGTCCAAAATGTGTGTTAAAAGCATACAGGATAGGAAAAGAGGAAGAAAACATGTGCTGGAAGACTCCTCAAAATAGCTGAAGAATTTAGAAGAGAAATCCCAGTGGATTCATTCTCCATCCAAAGTCCGTCAAGCACTTCTGAGACCCCCATCCATGCACACTGTGAACCCTGGCCAATGCAAACTGAATGCAACAAGGCTGGAGGCTTCATTGTTGAGAGCAAAGGCAAAAATAAAGCCTGGAAAGTGATAAGACCCAAGTCCTGCTGCTATGTTCCAGTCTTTGCGTGGCTTATTTAGGCAAAAGCAGATAATCAGAGCCTTTTGCATCACAGTAAAGGGTTTGGTAAGCAGAGCACACTGGGCTCCCGTTATAGTAATTTTTATCTGTTTTGCAGAGCCAAAGCAACAAATCAGCAGGTACAAACAGACCATGTTTTTACATTAACCTGCAGGTTGATTTGGATGTATAGAAGAGAAGTCCTGTGATGGGGCCAATCAGAGTGTGAGCGCACGGGGCAATGCCGCTGCTTGGGGGCTGGCACAATCACAGTCCCTGCACTCCACAGGCTGCAGGTTCCTACTGCGGCAGCCTCAGAAAAAAGATCCAGACCTGCACCCTGGAAAGACTGGCAAGGGTGGGGAGAGGGCTTGAGGCCAGTCCCTTGTTGCTATGTAGAAAAATGTTCGGCTTGCAAGCAGCACGGTGCTTCTGAGAGACCTTGCGAGGGCGTTATGCACAGGCAGGGAGCCCGCCCGGGCTGCCGCTACTCACCATCATGTTCTCAGGAGCCAGTGCCAGAAGCACAAAACAGCACTTGCCATTTCTCTCCGCCTACACATGGGGTGGCCTTTGGGAAGCTGTCGGAGGCAGGGAGAGCCCCTTTGTTTGCCCCGGTTGTCCCTAGGCAATCTGGCATTTCTTGTTAAAACTGATTTTAAATTGTGTTTCTCTCAAGCTGCAAATATGCCCATGGAGCATTGGAGGAGACTGTACTTTAGATGTGCAATTCACACTTATCTAGTGTTTATATTAAGTGGGTTCTTCAAAGCTAACTTTGTCTCAAGCTCTGTCTGCTTTAAGCCCTGAAACAATATTTAGTGCTTATTGTACACACTGGCTTTCATTTGCAAGGTATTCTGCAAACCTGAATTAAGCATCCCAGCACCCTTGTAATCTCTGTAAGTACCGTACTATTATTACGAGCTAAAACACATAAAACTGGAATTAAGGTTGAAAGACTCTTGAGTCAGAAAATCCATTAGGAAAATCCCTGTCCAGGCACAAATGGTACCGAGGGTGACATTGCCATTCTGTGACTCCACTTGGAAAAAATAGTAGAAGGTATGAAAAGATACACTGAAACCTTAACTCTGTTCCTAAAGCACGTCTTCTGGCTTCATCCATTATACCATTTATTTCATTAAGAAGCAGAGTAACAGTACTATCTTATTTATTACTGTAGGCATTGTCTGCATAAGAAATTTGCATCTATTAGAAAAAAGTAATGGTTTTAAACCACTTTAACTAAAACCAAATACATTTAGATTTGTCTAAATTGGTTAAAAACAAATTAAATGAATGGAAAGAAAAATAAATAGATCTTTGAAACAGTTTGTAAGTAGACTGGTAATGAAACAATTAAACTTGAACTGATGAAACACCTGTATACACAGAAAGCCTACATGGATTAGCGTATCACACTACCTCACCATTTCTAGGCATTCTCCGCTGATGTTGTACCAGACTGTCAGTACAAAGACAGCTTGGTTTTACAGCTAGAATGTTATGAAAAATGATGCTAACAAAAGTTTTTACAACTCTCTAAAACATTTCTCAAGATGTTTGCCAGCAAACAGTAGGTGATTATGAAATTATAGGCTGCATCGTGACAGAGGCATGCAAGGAAGTAAGATGGTTACAAATGCTTGTTTATTTTTGAGCTCTTAACTACACATGATTTACTTATCCACTTTACAGCAAAATTAACATTCTTTTGCTGTCATTTAAAAAAATGAGGCTGTATATATATTTTTTTTTAACCTCATAGAAATCATGTGGAAAAATTAAAGTAATACATAAAGAAAAAGGAAACAGGACATACCATTACCACTTTTTAATTAGGTTACTTATTTTTTAGAGAGCAGGGAATCAGGAACAGCTGCCTTAGCATTGGAAATTTAAAATATTAAAAGTCATGAAAGGTTGTTTTGTGGCAGCAAATGTTAATTTATTTTGATTTCTCTTCTAAGAACCATCAAACTGCAATTTACGGCAATGAGAAGGTCCGCATAATGTCTGTGTATCAATTAATTCCCACATAAGCCTTCAGTGACTTTCCTACCCAGGGAAAGATTTCAACCCTGTTGATTAAAGGTACTCCTTTAGGTCAGTTGTTTTTTTACTTTGAAAAAGTTTCTTAGTAAAACAAAGCAGTGGATATATCTTTCAAAGCTTTAGTGTACGTAGAATCCCATCACAAGAAAGATCACGACATAGAGCTTTTTTCCCTACCAGCAATAAAAGCACAAATAAGGAACACCCTCAAAATGAAACAGAGGCAGTTGGAGATTACTACAATGGTAAAAGAGTACTGTAATCATGAAAATGTCATGCTTTTTGTGTGAAAAAAATGGGATCCTGGAACTATGCCAGGCAGCTTAAAATAATCTGCATGGGCAAGGCAACGGCATCCAACCAGTCTATGTTGAGGGGAGAAACGATGATCTAGAGGTGACCCAACTAATGCAACTTTGTGTTCAGAACACCAGGCATAAAAAATACCAGTGGTACAAACCCAGCCATCCCCAGTGCCGAGTTACGTCAACCAAAGGGAACTCTGGTTACAGCAAGGCAAAGCGGAGTGGCCTGCCAGGGGCTTTGCCAATTGTTCAGCAAATAGAAACACTCATAATACCTGTGCGCAAGACAGGCTGAAGTTTTAAGACAGAGCACGTTATAAAGTGAGATGAGAAAAGATAAAACCTGTACTTTCAAATTAATCCTTTAATGCCAACTAGCAGTAAAGCTTTTAGTAGAGTCTGTTTGGTTTTATTGATAGGTTCAATGTGTTGAATCCCTATGCATATTTTAGCCCCAGTGCCTAGATTCACATCACCATTGGTTTCTGATGCTTAATCTCATTAGTACAGCTATTTGTATTGATATACCCAATAAGGTTGCTAATACTACCTTAGCTAAGTGTTATTTATTGTATCTGTATATACAACAATATTAACACAGTCAAGCATCAGTATCGGCACTTGAGGGCACCGTTAAATTCACCCAGTGTTCAGTGAGAGATTTAATGATGGATTTAATAGTATTAAATAGGAAAAAATGCCCTTGGCCTTTACATTCTCATTTAAAAACATATAAAAGAGTAGTAATTCAGGCAGTTATACTTCTTTCAAAGATTTTCCTTTAAATCACACTCAGCAATATGAGATCAGCTGTACTTTGGCTGTTATTGTATCTTGACCGAAGACAAGCAGCCCCTGGCCTATCAGAATTACCAAACTGTTGGCAAATTCAGCTCAAGTTCCTACGTCAAATATGGGTGAGTTTACTGCTAAAACAATGAAGACAAAGATTGGTGGAAAATTAGCACAATGGTATTGCCTGTGAGCTACATTACAGAGACTTCTGTTAGCAATAAATGTAAGCAGAGCTGTAAAATAACTGGACGTTAGTTTTTTATGTTGATTTTTTTCATGGAATATAGATAGTTTGAAGGTTTTTTGTGCAGTATTGTGCCTGCTGAATTTTCCCATAACTTTTAGCTGCATTTACCTTGCTTTATTTCAGTCTCCAGATATCTGTTACTGAATGGACCTACCGATGTTCTCTAGCCCATCAATGAGAGAACTTCACCCAAGAAAGGCACGTGAATGCCTTTTTTTTCTGTCTCTGAAGCAACTGCCTTACATTCAGTTTGAAACCACCAAGTGGGTGGAAGAAAAATGTTGGAAGACAGAGATGCTCTCTGCGTGACACTTTCCAGTGATTAAAGGGTCACCTAAGCACCCATGAGTTCTTCTTAAGCTTGGAAACTGTGGGCCATATGTGCAGGCTCTCAATGACTTCTGTATGTGGAACTGAATTTATATCACCATGAACGAGCAACTGTTCAGTCGTAGGCTTTTTTTTTACATATTTTCAGTGTCTATCATGAAAAGATTATATAAACACTTATACTAGCAATATGAATACTAACAATTAAAAGATAACAGTAAAACCATCATATTTGAATTTGAAACCAAATTAAAAAAGTTTTTCTCAGCAATTTTGGCATTAAAGACAATATGGATCAAATCAAAATTGTACTTCCACACACATGGGTAATAACACTTAAAACTAGATCCTTAGCAGCAAATCATGCAAAAAACCAACAACAAAAAAAGCCCAAGTGACTGCTTATCACGGAACATTCACATTTTCCTCTGAAATTTCTCTGCTTGTGAATAGTTCTACTGACACAGCTACCGGGGTATTTTGAACAAACTTGCTATATATCATCTTGCAAGATAATGCACCTAGTTTAAAGCATGAGTTATGCAACAGAGACAAAGAAAGGGACAGGCCATTCTCATTTCCTCACACATCCAGACACGCTGGATTAATTATAGAGTGTTATATAAATGCGGATGTGTTTTATTCCACAGTGCTTTCCAAAACAAGGGTAAAATATCGCTGACATTCAGTCACATCACTGGTGGGAAAAAGCCATACAGGGTACACAGTTCACTGCACAACAGTAAGGGCATGGGGAGTAGGTTAAAGGAAATATTATCCAAGGATGAGAAGAAATCTCATTTCTTATCAGACAAGCCCCCAGGTCTCTGATGTCATTTCAGAACATGGGTCTTTGGCTGTTACAGATACAGCTAACATCCTCATACGATGAAACGTATGCTTCTCAGTTTATCTATTTCAGAAAAATGAGCCAATACAGAAAAATAAATTCCTGTTTGGGCCATTAGAGCCAGGACTCCTGCACCCACCTGCACATTCTCATGATTTTGGTGCATGAGACCTTGGGTGGATCCACAGCTAAGGCTTAGTTTATACATCTTTAAGTGTGGTGTATATGTAATATGCATATTTTGCACAGTTATTCTGGATAATCAGAAAGTAATTTTTAATTAATTTTTGAACAAAAAGATCTTAAGTGGTAAAGCTTGATGAGAAAGTACTGGTACAGGTATCACAGAGCTGTCTTCTCTTGCAATCGACAATGAGATTATTATTTTTTTTAATCATCTCTAACAACAGGCAATCCAGTATTAGGCATTCCTGAAATGGCTTTCTAGCACTTTGCCATCTTTGGATGAGATACTTGTGGTGAGTTTTTCAGAGGCCCTAAACTTTACTTCTGTCTATGGGTGCTCAGAGACAGCTCCTGTTGAAGTCAATGGAAGCTGAATGCCCATAAATAGGAAAAAAATGTCATTTTACTAGTGGCAGTAAGGATTTAAAAATGCTTGAGTGCAAAATCCCTTCCTCAAGCTGGCTGCTAAAATGATATACTTTTAAGAGACTGAAAAGGTTCATCTAGAATTTGCTCTGTTGGTTAAATAATACTTACACAGGTTTTTGCATGCCGATTATGTATCAATTATTGTATAATTGCATCATTACTTTAATTAGATTAAACTACATAATTGGGATGTCTAATTACAGAAAGAGGGGGAAAAAAAGGTAACTTACCCGACATTAACTGTGGTTCTTGAAGAGGGGCTGTCCGCACAGATTTTGCTCCAGGGGCAAGTTTCTGGTGCAGGAGACATTGGTTTGCTCTACGGCGGCAACACCTGAGGCGGCCCCAGGTGCACCCTCCCCATCCAGACCCTTTTGGGAGCACCAGCAGTGAGGTTGTCATGGGGAGGCCGTTTACTGCTTGGTACCTCACCAGTGAGGTATGCCAGAGCACTGGGCTCCAAGTCAGGGAGGAGGGGAGGTGGGTCACAGAGTCTGTGTGGAAAACTTTGTGAAAAACCACAGTTAGTGCCGAGGAAGCTGCTCCTCGCCTCCAAGTGCTGGTCCACAGAGACCCCATTCTTGGTAATGAACAAGGTGCATTTTAAATCCAGATGTGGGAGGAGAAATCTTACCCAAAGAACAATGGGGGACAAGTTTATCAGCACTGGTCTCTGATTTACCAACTGGAATTGAGGACTTGGAGAAGTAAATGAATAAACAAAGGATTAGGAAGCAGGTTTGAGTACCTCAGCAAACAGAGGAGAACAGGCTCTGGCTGGAGGATACTCTTTAGTAACCCATGGGAAATAGGAATACAGTACAAAATTTACCTGGACAAGTCTGCATAGGAATAAATTGGCTTCTAACCACTTCAGACTGGACACCTGAGCAATTTTGGGGGATCACCTGAATGTGCCAATCCTATACACGTTAAATGATATTTCACTGTCTTTGTTGTGAGTGAACTGAGATTTGGGGGAAGAAAACAAGTAGGAGGCTAAACTGATGGAGATCAATGTGAGATCTGCAGAAGTCTTTCAAACTATCTGCAGGTTGTGACATGTTCATCTAAACACAACATTTCCAGTGTTGAACTTACACGTGCCTGGTCTTTATTGAAAGCTCTCAGAAGAATGAATGCTATAGGGTGTCAAAGTCAGTATAATTTTTTTCCCCAGATATGCAGGTTTTAAAGATTCACTTCTATACCTTCAGAAGACATAGTAAGAACCTGCGGGGAACTCCATCCTGGAGCTGGAATGGCCTGATAAGGTGGGGATACCCTTGTGGAGAGAAATGCCTCTTGAGAAGTGAAGCTACAGCTATATAATTTTTGGCAAAGGGACCTAAGATTTCAGACCTCTCAGAATCTTTTGAATTTAGGAAACAATTTCAGATGGGGCTGAACTTTGTCCTTCAAAGGGTGAAGCAGGGGATGGGCAAGCCAACAGGTCCTGGATCTCTCCACTAGTCTCTATGAAAGGCTCCTTTCAGGCTGTTGCAAGCCATGTTGAAATGCCAAGATGAAGGGTCCCTCCCAGCTAGGGACACAAGGTCTCTGCAAATAATCTTACTTTGGGATGCGAAACTACATGATAATTGTGAATGGGAGGTGTAAATGCCTAGTTATGGTCTAGACTCTGGTCTGGACCCACTCAACAACTGAAAGAGCAGTTCCTGCCCCAAAGCGCTGGCAGTCCAAATATATGAGATGAAACTCAAGATGGATGCAGACAGAGGAAGCAATGACTTAATTTTGACTAGCAAAATTGTCTTAATCTCAGTAAGATTACGTAACAGTATTTTGGCAGCCCAGCTGCTACTAGGCATATTTGCTATTTTCTCTTTTTTCCTAAAAGTATCACAGTACGTTTAATAAGCGGGCTGATCAGAGGCATCATCCACCTCTGTATCTTAACCAAGAGATGATACATAAATTGGGGGCAAGACCAGCAAGGGCCAAGAAATGCCAAATTTGACAATACAGGAAAATGGATGCCAGCAAAAGCATCCCCTGGTTGAAGCTGCAGATTGGCTTAGCATTCCTTCTGTTTTGTTTTTTTTTTTTTTTTTCCACTGACAACCTGGACTGAAATTAAAATGGCAAGACCAAAGACATCGTGACATGAGCTGGTGAGACCCTGCTGTTGGGCTCCAACAACAAAGCTGATAGATGCATTCTCACTGAGCTGATCAGAGAGCTGCTGGGAAGCAATCCAGTCCATACACTTCTTAAATTCAGCTTTGTAGAGGGTTCTGCACTTGGCACTAAGATGTTTTAAAGAGTGTTGGCCGAAAAACCTCGAACTATCAAGTGTTGGCTGGCACCAGGTGTCAAATTTGGCTCTGGTTCTGGGAGACTAAGATTCACAAAAAGGCAACAGACAGGGCTGGCAGATTCATCACACTGGAGAAACAAATTATCCTGATCCTGCCTACTTGAGTTGTCTAAGAATTATGGGCATCCAGAGAATGAGTGGGGAAGCAGAGAATTTATTGGAGTAAAACATCCAGGTTTTTTTTAATGAGGTGCATAGCAAATACAAATTGGTAACATGGCTCTTCCTGGTCACAGAGATATTTTCATCCACAAATCCCTGCAGAGCCCTGAAAAGCTGGGCTGATGGGGTAGGGCATTTTACAGACCATGCCAGTGGGTGGCAGCCAGAAATATGCATTGTCTTGAAGGACATGTGTGTCCTTGACAATATGGAAAAACCCCCTTGATCCCCACGACCCAGGTAAAGTGTTTTGTGGCTGTAACAGCACAGGGCCAAGGTTGCCTGTCAGCACCTGAACAGTCCTGGAGTGGGGACTGGGCGGTTTGCAGTTCCATGCCTGCCGGTGAGTTTCGGAGGGAGGCTGTCACTTCACCTCCTGAGCTGGCCACCGGCACATGAGCATGAGGAGAGATACTGTGGTAGCTGGGAGAGGAGGCCAGTGGGGAATCCTGCTGCACATCTGGCCTGCTGACCACCAAGGACAGCCTTTTCGAAGCAATGAGAGCCAATGGATCTATAGTCCATTTGGAAACCAGCACTGATTTTTTTATAAACCAGTGAAATAACGTACAATGTAGGTATGGGAAATGACGTGGCATGAGTTGGAGGCTCATCTTCTGTTTTGTTCTGGAGTATCTTCCATTTTATTCTGGAGTATCTTCCATTTTATTCTGGAGCTGTCAGGTGAGAAGTAACAGATTTTTCATTGCTTACAGATGTGCTTTTGTTGTCCCGTGGCACTGTCTCGGTTAATTCTTTAATCTGAATGTGGATTAAGAGAGAAATTCTCTGCCTTTTGCACGGAGAAACAAGAGGTGATTAACTGAGCCAACTCAGCTACCTATGGCAGAAATTTCCCACGAATGAAACAATCATCCAGTTAAGTTGATTCTGACTGATAACTGAGTTCATTGGCCATGAGGGGATGCAATCACCGTTGCAGGGGATTTTATACAGACCAAAGAAGCTAACAAGGGATCAACTGGCAAAACCGCTCAAACAAAATATGACTTTATGGATAAACAGATACTAAAAGAGAGGCTGATTCCCCAAATTCCTTTCTTCTCTGAAATAGAAGGAAGGTTCCCCTGGACACTGGCAATATTTTTTGGACTACAGTGAGTTGCATCCATTTTAATAGTGTCTTCTCAGAGAGATCAGAGATGGGGGGAAGGAATAAGACCAGGTCAGGTTGGATATTCATCACTCGCTATTATCAGGGTCAGCCCGTGATGCGGAGCAGAGGAATTGTTAGTGGGAAAACAATGCTAATGTTTTCACTAATTACATTGGAGGAACAGAGCTAAAGCTGTTGTACAATTCCAGGGGCCCAAATGTTAAAGGCAATTTGTGCAGTTAGAAGCACTGGAAGAGTAGTGTGAGGCCACCCTATCCCTTCCCTTGCAAGTTACAGGGAAGCAGGTGGGGCGCAAATAGAGCCACATGGCCATTCAGGAATAGCCTGGTGTGTTCCAGGAGTGAAATCTGCATGTAGGCAGTTGTTCAAGAGTGAACAGGTAACTATCAGTTTTAAAATGTTGTCAAAATTATTTGCAGACATTTTTTAGGAAAGCACATTGATTGATTGTGAATTTAAACATTTTGGCCTTTGCAATTTCTTTTCTTTCATTTACAACTTCATCTATTAAAAGACAAAGAGAATCTTCAACTTCACAGAACTAATTGGTCCCATTATAAATTAATTATTTGCACATTTTTCCTTAAAAATAGGCTTTAGAGCATAACAAAGTCTTATATCTATTTTTAACTCTTCTACAGCTTAAAAAATGAGAGAATGAACTTCTTTCATGTTTCTTTCACTCCTCTCCTCTGGAGCACATGCCTTCAGAAATAACTGCCCTGATACCACATGCCAAATGATATCTTCCAAGGGAGAAGTTCGACGAAATCCCATTGATTTACTGGTTGTTGTTGTGTGGGTGTGTACCAAGGAACAGCATTTTTAAAGGCTTTTAGCAGGCCAGCTTTCATCCAAACCAGCTTAATTAAAACCTGATATTATAATAGTACCATTTGCCCCAAAATGAACAGTAGCTATACCAACCCCCACTGCATTAAGTCTGGTTAATGAAAGTAATTACAATATGCTAGTAACAAAGGTATGAGGGATGGGGATAATAAAGAGCCATTTGCTGCATGCGGAGGTCTGTGGAAGCCCCCAGTTCCCCCCTTGCCTGGTGCTGGCAGCCCATCCACGTGCCCTGGCTCCACGTGAGCCTGCAGAGGCATCTGGGGGGGACACGTGCCAGAGCCACCCCTGCCTCTGGGGAGCACATATGGCCCCAGCAGACAGCTCTCCAACTCAAGGAAGCTCGGGAGGAGTGGTAATGAAGGGAATAAATGCTGGCACTTGGAAAAAAAAATGTTATTTTGTTGTGCGGAAGATACTTGTGAGCGATACTGGCTGTTATTACAATTGCGTTTTTCTGAAATAGATTTGCCTTCTCCAGGCGAGAATGAAGTGAGGCGATGAAGTCAGCTTGGTCCTGTAAAGCCCCAAATCTTGCACAGCCCGACCCAAGCTGAGGCAAAACTGCCCCAGGTTTGGAAATGCTAATATAGCAGAAGTTTGCAACAGCACTATGCTGAAGCAGGAACCGTGGATTATTTTAAAGAGACGAAGAAATTAGTTTTCAAGGGAATTTTTAGATCTTTCCCAGAACACCCTAGGTAGCCCCTGCTTTTTGTGGTTGCTGTTTTTTTAAGCCTCGCTGTCATAGGCCATATCTTAAATACACCACCACTCAAATTACTTTTCTGATTTTGAATCCCAAGTGAATGGAAACGCACAGCTCCCTGCATGAAAACAAATTGCAATGAAGGGGGAAACTAAAGATTAGCACTAATGCACATGCTTTAGGTTTCAATCCCAAATTCAGTTAATAAAAAACCTGTTATATTTCTTCAAAACCTAACGGATGAAACCTCAATCAATAGATATCCAAGGAAGCAGGATAAGATCAATAACAGAGCTAATTTTGCAGAATTAAGGAGCAACATGAAGATTTTTAACGAGGAAGCAGACACCTTTGCAATAACTGCACTATGATATGTTGCCTAGCAACAAGATATAAAAATGATGTATAACGCCAGTAACTTCTTTCACATATGAAAACAGCACCCTACCAAGACAGCTTCATAATGTACTCTTACAAACTAAAAATCCATAGAGACCATTAAAGCCTCCATCTTCTGTAATATACTCTGTTAAACAATCATGTGTTTTTGTTAATGCAGTAAAACACTGAATTTATTTAATGATTACCCAATGATACATCAGCAGCAGCAAGCAGGAATGTTTCTATTTTAAGCCTGCAGAATCCATCCCAAGATATTGCACTTTGACAGAGAACAAATGCAATGAGCCAGACCTGTGCAACGCCCAGGATGGCCGGGGAAGGGAGATGCACCGTGGATGCTTATGGGGGGCGAATTAAAATCACCCTCTGTCTGATAAAAAATAGCATTATTGGAATGCACGGCAATGCATTTACTGCTTTTAACCACTTTTTTCTGTGGCTTGTAGCTTAACACAATCTTGCTGATGGAGTACATCCTGCTTCCCAGCTCCGAAATGGGAAAGGGGAGGAGGGTGGCAGGGTGTGCCAAAGACCGGATCGTTATTGAATAACATCTGCTAAAAGTAGTACTGCAAAGAGTTCGGCAGGACAGGGGGAAGGGGGGGACCGTCAGAGGGCGAGCTGCAGGGTGCTGGTGGGGACATCTGCAGCCCGGGTGGTGGGGGAGCAGCTGGGCCCCGAGCAGGAGCGGAGGCAGCGCTCGCCAGCCCAATTACAAAAGATGGTCCGCAGCCAAAACACAAGCCCTGCAGCCAGAGGGCCGTGCCAAGACACAAGGTCCTCGTCTCTAGGAGGGCTTGGGGGGGGACAGAGCGAGTGGGGAAGAGTGCCCCGCGCACGGGGGACGCTCCGGCACGTTCCCTCTGAAGCACTTTTCCTCAACCACCAGCAAAGCGGTGAGAAGAATGGCCTTAGCAGAAAAACACGGCAAGTAAAACCAGGCCAGAATAACCCAAAGTTTAGGACTGGTAACGTGTTACAAGGCTCATTGGGAAGTCATCTCAGACAGAGCTGGGAGTAAGCGGGCTCTGGCTTATGGGGCAGTTTTGCCCGGGTCGGCACCGCACAGAGAGGAAAAAAGAGACTTTGCTTCTCTGCTGGGAGTGGGCGCTTGGCTCAGGTTATCACCTTGCGTCGTTCCTGAGCACTCATGGTGGCAGGTCAGCTGTGAAACAGCCCTGCAACCCGGTAGCAGCAGGGCTCCTGTGGGAGAATTCCCTCTCCCACCCACTGGTCCACCCTTCCCTGAGGTCCCTTCCCTGTCCTTGGAGAGTGTCCCTGCCTTTCCTTTTTGAGAGTTATGTGCTGAATATTTCCAACCTGTGATACCTGCAGATTATCTGAGGTACATGTTATATATGTCTGGAAATGAAGCAGATGAAGACGGCACTTAATCCTTCACTGATCTCATGCCTTGAATTTTAATCTTTGCCCTGCCACTGACTTGCTTTTTTACCTTGAGCAAAACACAACGGCTCTCTGTACCTCAGCCCACCCATCTGTTCAAACGTATCTGGCGATGTGACCCTCTCTGGCTGACCCACATTTGATGGGATGGCTGAGAGTCTGCATTAACACATGATTAGACACTAGGACAATTTTGGATGAAAACAATAACCGTGTTGTTGCACAAAATAAGCATAAAGCATTCTTGCATTGAACTGTTGAAATTACTAAATATATATAAAGGATCATATATTCCACAAACACAGCAATGCCAACCGGAACCAAAATAAAAATCTTTGGGATTTCAGTGCTGGCAGTGTGTTGAATTATAGGATCCCAGGTTTTGTTAGGAGCAGGCTACAGAGACTAAGCAATTGAACCTGGGTCCTGAGTAAGCAGGGAGAGGGTAGCATAGACAGAGGGGAGCAGAAGCATGCACAATCCTGTCCAACTGCCATGATAATTTCTGCTGCAAGCCTTTGAAGGTGAAGTGCTGAGAGAAATTAAAAAGTCCCATTCTTCATGTAGTACCGGGGACCTGCAAAAGTCCAATGTCAAGAGACAAATATGATCAAAGAGAAGCTTGTGCAGTTTTCTTTAATCTAAGTGAAGGCCAACTTTTGAACTCCAACAGAGAATTTCACTGTAAAAGGTATTATTCTAGGCAGTTATGTGGATTAAAGGTAACTGGAAAGATGGAGACATTGGCAAGATATAGAAAAATATATAAATATGTAAATGCATAAAGGGAAGTCAAGTGTGACTCCCTTTCCTAATTGCCTAACATGATTCCCACTAGATGCATAAATTACTGCTCCTATTAACAGCACTATGAATAATAATCAGTTTACTTTCTGGCTTGTATCTAAATATACTTTCTATATGATTTCATCTTTTATTCAGCTGTTTAAAAGCAGAACATCTAATTACAGTTCCTATTAGTCTACATTAATTTTTTTTTGTGCCACAGAGCATGTGTGATGACTGATTTTCTAAAAACAGACAGAATTTTTTAGCATATGGAAAAATCATGTTATTATTAATACATTCCCACATGACTCTACATTTCAATTCCCTTAATTATTTAGTCATTGCTGATTATGTCTTTTCACAATTCATTATCCCATTTCCTGCAACGTGGGCATTTTATTCATTAAGTGTCAAAATGAAGGGCCTGACCTCCAGGAAGATAATCAGGAAATAAGTGGCAGATATAAAAGGTCTGGGTTTCCCTTAAGTGCTCACTTATTTCAGTAGCTATGCCTTGTTTTTAGTAAGCGGTGACAGAAACGAACTGTTGTTGGTAATTGCAGAAAGGCACGGGGCTGCCAGTCTGCGTGAGCTCTGTTTTTCCCAACGCGTGCCGCTCGCATCAGCTGATGGTTTCTGCTGCGCGGTGACAAGAATGGGGCGGCGTGACAGCAAAGCAGTATTGCTTATTGTGTAACGGCACGGAGTAACGCTGCCTTTCAAATATTTAGTGGCGGAGAGCGCAGGCAGCAGAGAGGCTGGTCGGCACTCCGCTGCTCGGTCGACCTCGGGAGCGGGGACTGTGCAGGCTCTCGTCAGCCTCAGGTGGCTCCTGCTCCCCAGGAGACCTTCAGACCACACTAGGTTTCCGCAGGGAACGCTGCCTGCTCCCTCCTGTTGGAGCCAGACCTCTGGCGAGGCGGAAAAGCCCAAGCCAGCAGCCCAGGAGGCACAGCGGAGGGTCACGTTTCCAGCCTAAGGGTTAGACCGTGGGGCTGGAGAGGGACAGCCCTGGGGTTTCAGGCCAGGCGTTGTGCTTCAGCCTTCCACTGGATTAAACACAGGTCCACGCTGCAGCCAGATGCAGGAGCGCGTGACTCCGGACTTCTGCACAAGCCCAGCCTCAGCTGCCGGTGGGCACATCAGTGTCTTAAAAACCGACTGCTGATGGAAAAGCACCTCCCTGCGTAAGCATCGCTCCCTGGCTTGGCACGGCTGCTGCTGAGCTGACCCGTTCAAAGCTGAAGGAGCTCAGCAGGCAGCCGTGTCCCTTCCAGATTTTAAAAGCCAGCAATGTAAACTGTGAGGAACAGGGATGTGACATCAGTGCACCTCTCTTGCCTTCCCTCTGCCATCGATTTTTGTCCAATTCTGACACAGCAAAAATAGTATCATAACACAACCAAGTAACAACTTTTCAGCACACACTCACACACAGTAACAATTAAAATACGCATGTGAAGATGATTTAATTGGCCTGAATAACTGCTAATAATGCCTGGTAACTTTGCAAAGTTATGACTAAATGTTTGTGGTATTTATAATATATAATGCATACATATGGATATCCCCATATGCGTGAGTGCATATATACAAAATGCATATACCATGTTTTATTTATGGGGCTTCTATGAGCAAAAATTAATTTGAAAATCTTTAATAGACATTACATTAATAGACAGCGGTTTCCTAAATAGCCTCGTAGCTAGACAAATACTTTGCTTAATGCCATTTCATTTTCTGCCAGCTGCATGTGATTTGCTTTTGATCTGGCACGCGCTTCGTTATACATTATTAAAGAGCCAATCAGCGTGCCCCTGGAGTTAGCATCCTGCCCCCTGCTTATTTTTTAACAAATTTCCTCTTTTCTTTCATACCACAGTGATTAATCATTTCAGCTAACGGCGGCACTGTTTATGATCTGAGTCAGTGACTTCAGACCATCTTAATCTCCTGTTAGGCAGGTTTTAATGTGCTGGGAATTTACTTACAAGCTTTTATTTATAGCACAGTATGCTCTCAATTTCATACAACAAAAACAAAACCTGCAAATAACACTCAATTTCTTCTTTTAATGGTTCTGATGAACTTTTATGGGAGAGAAAAGCCCAACCAAACCATGAAACAGAAACTAAAAAGGCGGCATGATAAATGCTTATTTTTCAAAACTGTCTCAGTTTTTATCGCATTGTCTAGAGAGAACCTGTTGCCTTCCAATGTCTCTCTGCAGTCAGATCATTTCTGGTCTGGGTTATTTTGTACCCTCTGGTTGTCTGCAACAGTGCTTTTAGATGACTTGCTTATTAAAGCAGAGTCCTCTGGGGCTTCTAAAGTCCTTACTTGCAGCATCCTTATTTGCAGCATGGTTGGCAGAGAAGCAGCTTTGATTCTTCTGCTAATATTACAAATATTTCCAGCTAACTTTAAGATCTATGCTGAAATGGCTGACCTCTTTTCTATGTTATAATAGCAGTTCAAAAGACTCTTTTATTAAGCCAAGTGCCTGACCATTATTGTTTTTTATTGTGCTGTAGTTTTGTCTAATATTAAGGGAAATGATTTGAGGGGAGAGATAAAGGACCAAATGGATTTAGTTATCAAAAAGTTTATGGTATCTTAGGAGTACTCTGCAGGAGTAGTCTGAATATATTTTTGGGGAGGATTTTTATTCTTTTCTAAGCAAAAATTATATACCCATTACAATGCTCTCCATCACATGGGCAGTGCCAAGGACTACAGGCTGGAGACCGAAGTCTGCTTGAGAAAATACTGAGCAAGGCACAGACAAAGTATCTACAGAGCTCAGCCAGGATGACACAGAAATGAGGTTACAGGGTCAGGATCTGCTGTGCCACTTTCCCAGAGCACTCCCTTTAGGGCCACCCTATGGAATTCTGCATTTCTAATGCCTCCAGATTTTCTCTTTTGTTTGCCTTTTGCATCATAATGAACCAAAACCCAGATTTTCTACATGGGAGAAATAATAGGAGGGCACAGCAGCAAAGGCTGCATGCACAGTTTAGGAGATTTGAGGTCAGTGATACAAGGAGACTGCTGCTCTGCTCTGGGGAGCGAGGAGACTGAGGTCCTTCTGGTCCTCTGGGATGCAGAAGAGTTAGGTAGGAGCCCAGATCCACCTGCTTCCTCCAACTGGTCACTTCTCCAGTATTGTGTTTGCTTTTGTCTTTCTTGCATGTATTTTTAACCTCATAATTTTTCATCCTCACTCATCTTTGTCCGCATTCGTTCCTTTTCCTAAAGTCACACTGAGCATCCCGTTACAGCTCCTGAGCTTGTCTATCTCATTTCTGCAGTTCGGATATCAATGGCTCAATTTGATAGACACGTTTTCATGTTCTTGATCTGTTCCCAAAGGCAGATGATCAGTACGGACTCGACGCCTGTGTCCTCCAACAATCTTCTTTGAAGCATTGTCAACCAAACGGCTGGTGGGCTAATCGTAACCTCACAGTACTATTACTTGTTTCTGGCTTTTTTCTTGTTGAAAAGTTTCCTATTTACCACTTCCCAACAACAAACTTTAATCCCTCTTAGCTTTAGTCATAAGAAAACTCATTGTCTGTTTCAGCAAATCGACTGGGATCCCTCTGTAGTCTGTGAGGAGAGAGGCATTTTCAGAGGACAATTTGTCCCACCCTCTCTCCCATGACTACCTAGGGAGATTAAATTCATAACTTAGATTAGATACCTATCTTCAAATAACCACAACAAGGTAAAATAAATTCCATCTCAACTCATCACGTAACATTCATGCAGTAGAAAACATTTTCAGTGCTCTCATTTACTTTAGACTTTGGTAAACCTGTATAATTTAACAAGTTATGCTTAGAACAAGGAACATGTTAGTGACTTCACTTTTACAAATTCAACAGAAAACTATCAACTTGTGTAGAACCAGCAAGATGGGTAATAAATGTTACAAGAACAGCTTTAGGCATTGCATATTAATAGCTGTGGTAGGATTGACTTGCAGCGCCTTGGTTCTATGATCAGCAACAAGATAATTAGTAAAATTATCCTGCAAATTCATTATCTTGATTCCTTCCACTTGTGCATTTTATTCATTACATATCAAAATGAGGAGCTTTGCCTCCAGACGGATAATCAGAATGTAAGTGTCAGACACAAAAGGTCTGAACTTTCTTTAAATATGCTTTGGTAGATGTGACCTTAAATAGTCTCCGTGATACCAAGGAATTTACAGTCATTATTCCAAACAGAAGAAACCCTGTAATTTTGCAGAGAAATGCAGTTGTGCATTTTATAGGCTTTCTCATGCCTTAATTCTATTTTGAGATAAATGACTTAAACATTGGATACTTGTGTGTCCTGGTTTCCTTTTTTAAAAATTTTATTATATTCCTTTTCATGACTATTATTATTATTGTTGTTGTTATTATTATTGTTATTATTAGTATTACATTTTATTTTACTTTAGTTATTAAATCTTTCTCATCTCAACCCATGAGTTTTACTTTTTTTTTTTCCTCCCAATTGTCCTCCCCATCCCACTGGGTGTGGGGGGAGTGAGCGAGCGGCTGCATGGTGCCTAGTTGATGGCTGGGCTTAAATCATACCACTCCAGAACATAATGTTTTCTTTCTGGCTTAGTCTAAATTCACCTGTAGTGCTGTGCATTGTTCTCTGTGCTCCTTGTCCTCCCACTACCCAGATCCGAGAACCAGCTGAGCTATACAGGGACTCCCTTCAACGCATGCATCCAGGGGATTTGGGGCTGAAATCAGGGTGCAGGCAAGTGGCATGGACTGATTTATGCAGGTCTGTTGCCCTGCTGTACCGTTAGGACACAGGCAGACGTGAGATCAGAAGTACCTCTTGGCTACCACCAGCTTTGATGGAGTCAGATGGACCAACAGCGTTCTCTTAAAAAAAGTATTTCACTTTGCAGATCCTTATAAAATGTTTCACATTTTCGATCTGCCAGGAAGTTCATGCATCCCTCCTGCTCGGAACTGATGTGAAGAGTTTAGCTGTCAATGCTGTGTCTGTTTTGCAAAGGGTGCTCAAACTGGCTGCCTCCGATGTTGAACTCGGGGCTAGGTGTCTGCTCCTTCTAGGCTCTCACAGGAGTCAGCGAACGAGAGCAGGCGGCAGCAGGAAGGTGATTCACAGCAGGAGCCTGACTTGTTGCAGATCAGAAAAATAGTGCAGTGCTTGGCTGGACTGACCCTGCAGCCATCTGGTTTCAGAAACAGCAACAGAGCAGTGGAGAGATGAGCGGACGTGAGCTGGAGGGGAATGACTAGGGCGGATGGGTGTATGATCAGCTACATTTTGCCTTTTACCTCTGCTGGCTTCAGCATTTAATTCCCCTTGTCTTTGACTCACAGAACGCTCCATTTTCATATAGTTTAACACACTTTAAGTTGTAGATTTCTTAAAGTGCTTTTATTTGGGGATATGAGCATCATAAAAATGCATCTGCCAAGCCAACAATGCTTTAAAATCCTTGCTTTGTATTTTGAAGACACCTAAGTTTTTACTTGTAGGACTTGATTCTATCATTGCTGCAGGAAAACTCATGCATAGGGTGAGACATGGCCTTAAAAATTTAGTAAGAGTGGTATCTTTTGTGGAAAACTTGAGGACACATTGCAATGGACCATACAATTATGGTTCCACCACAGTTAGGTACTTCTTGCTGGCCCCGAATCCTGCGTGGTTCCTAGGATGTACTCTGCAATGATTACCAATCCAATGGCTCTTGGCCAAAACACAGGCACTTGAACAGACAGAGCAAGATGCATCATGGATCAGCCCATTTCTGCATGTATTGAGCCTGCTAGTACGTGCATACACTATTTAGCTGGCACGGCTTTTTCAGTGCTATGTGACTTTTGAATTATCTTTTGCCAAGTGAAGCGCGTGAGAAGGGACATTCTCAAGCTGGATTTGCAGCCTTGCACATCCGCAAAGCTGCTGCAGCCAGAAATGCTGCCAGGGTGAGAGTACTCAAAGCACAGGCATCCCTGGGCAGGCAGGCTCCTTCTCTGGCACCACGGGTTCAAGAGACGGGACACCGAAACCAAAGACTCCAGGTCTGTGTCTGTCTCAGCTGAGAACTCCCTCTACCTGTCCGTCCAACCTGTGTGGCTTCTGCTGGCAAAACGGGACAGAGAGAGGGATAAAAACCCAGACTCTTGTTGGTTTGTTTTAAATCAGAGCTCACTGAAATGACAAAAAAAAGAAGAAAGAAGAAAAAAAAAATCTATGAAAGCTTAGAAGACAAGATATCGAAAGGTACACCACAGAAACAATAACTGATAGGGAACATCCTTTACAGAAGGGATTGTTTGATGATTTGGGGAATCTGCCTATGTATAATTTATGAATTCCTTATGGCTGTTTTTTACTGTGTAATGCTTTATACTCTGTGCTAAGAAGACAAGGAAAATAAGTTAATGCCTGTCCATGAAAAGGTCGATAGCTAAAGATCATCAGCACCTGAATAGATCTTACCAAATGAAAACAAAAGGTTAAGGGCCATTTTTTTCCCCTGCCTCTCCACAGGGGTCTAGATCTCAATAGCGGAAAATCCCAGACAAGGGAAAAAAGATATCAGATACTAATCCTGGGTCTTAAAAAAAATCAGAGAGCCTAAGTGACTCCTGTGAGACTCCAAGGGCCCAGAGATAAAGGCAGCTTGTTTAGGAGAAGAGAGCCCGGGGGCAGCTCTCTGAGCAGGGAGACACCAGGGAGGATGAAAGACACTGCTGCCCGGGAGGGGAGGGAGAGGGAAAGCCAGGCTGAGCCTGGAAGACAGGGTGGAAATGTCATCTTCAGATGCAAGGGAGCTGAGGGGTGACAGCAAAAAACGATGGAGAAATTTAGATGAGGCAAAGCGTGCAGAGCTCTTATTGCTTTGTCTAGAGATGTACGCTGCTTCTCCAGCTAATGGGGAAAAGCCCCAGTCATCTATTTTTTTGGAACAACTGCAGAACCTGCAGTGGTCATATAGCCTGGAACACATGATGCATATGGAAAATTTGGGTAGCCTGTTCGGACTAAGGGAAGCTTGCATGCCTGTCCACCCTGTGTGGTGGGCCCAAACACAGCAGGCTGAAGACTGTCCATCCACTTGGGAAAAGCCTGAAGTGCCTGCAAGCACAAAATCGAGCTCATGCCCCTGTTCCCAGGGAAAAAATTTCTTCGAGCATCGTCTTTCTTACACTGTGAGGCTGCTGCAGGCTCCAGCTTCCCCATCTGATGAACAAGAGAGGGAAGCAGCTGCCGCGGCAGCAACTATATTTAGCAGTCTATTCTGCTATTGATGCATATATACCTGGTTCCTATTGACTATAATGAGAATTATTCTGACAAACCACAAGGAGAATAGGCCTTTTAGGATTCAGTTCGTACTAACGAAATGTCTAAGGAAAATTACCCTCTTTTTGTCCATGCTAAATTATTCCAGCTTTTCATTAATACTCATTAAGTTTCCAAGGGTTGGCATTTTTAGCAAAAAAAATAGTTTTCACTGACAGAAAAAAGCCACCCAGATAAATGAAGAAAATGTTTACTCAATTAATAGGCATAATTTTCTCTTTTGGTGCTCAATTCAACATCAGGATCTGAAGTCAACAAAGGTTGGATCAGGGGCTACAATTTTTTTAATTGGGCTCTTCTCATTTACACTGGAATATGTTGAAAACTCAGGGCTATAATGAACCATTACATATGCATACATGCAACGCTAGGAAAATTAATAATGTCTTGAATTTGCTCAGTATTTATTCAGCATTCATGAGTAAATAACAAATAACTTGATAATATTAATGAAAAAAAGCCTGTGGAAAACCCACACAGCTGGAGGGAAACTTTTTTACTGCATGAAGCCTACTTTCTCTCCCACCAAGCTATTGTCATTACTCTGAATAACTTTTTTTTCCCCAAGGGTAAAGTGACAGGCTTGCAATTTCTATATAAAATTGCATGTTTTTAACTGAAGTTTGTATGTAAGCCCTTTTATGTCTGGGTGACTTTAAGTGTAGTCAATATTATTGGAAAGAATATATATTTTTAATTAAATTAATTTTGTTGGCAAAAATTAAGTTTTCAGAAACTGTCTGAAATGTGATGGTTTATCACCATCTTCATTTTAACCTGTACAGTGGTACTGTTTGGACGACTGAATCAGAATCCCATCATTTAAGGCAACATCAATAATTTGTACATGAAATAATTGGGTCTTTTCCAAGTACCTCACTTTTGAAGCACACCTGATAGCAATTTACTTCCTAAGCTACTAAATCCAAAATAACTCTAAGAATGACACAATGCACCACACACAGTAAATGGCATTTAGCGCTAATCATAAAGGACAGATACTATGGCATTTTGGTTGGTGAAAACTTGATCAGTATTCAGTCAGTCTCTCTTAAAATATTCTATTAACAGCACTTTGCATCCTGCAGACAAATGACTGTGTATGTTCTTGTCTTTCTTTCAAAAACAGTTTTTACCTTTGACATTTCCAAAGAAAAAACCCAACCCAATATGTCCCAAGGGCAACGAGCTACAGTGGCAAAAAGATGCCAAAATATATAGAATAAAAAATGCTAGAGATTTTCAATCACAATTTTTGCAGTGTGGCTAGTACTGTATTCTCCAAGGTCTTCGAGTTTTTGCACAAGGCAGGAGGAAGCCCAGTGCATTGTATGGAAAAATCAGACCACACCTCTCCTAACACACCAACAGGACCACAGTGTCCTGGCCTGCAACCGTGCATGCCATTAAATCACGGACACCAGCATGGTTTTGACCGGCGCCAACTCTTGCAGAGAAAATCCCTGCATGCCCAGGAGCCTCTCCCAACAGGCAGCGTGGGTGAAGCCACTCTGCTTCGTGGCTGTAAGAGAGTTTAGCTCTTTGGACACGAGCCGTGCTACGCTGATTGGCCTCAGGGTAAGAGAATAGTTATTAGTCCATTTTACTTATTAGTATAGACATTGCAATGGAATATTCTTGAAAGCAATTTAATTTCCTTTTAGCAGACTCCTCTTTTCTCCCACAATTTCCTTACAGTCTTTCTGCCAAGTGAAGCTAACTGCTAACTCATGTGTTGCTCCTAAATATGATTAAATAAGATTAACAAAAGAATATTTGTCTCGGCTCCCAGATGAGGAAAGCTGCCTCTCTCAGACATAAACAGAGAGCTCACTCTTCCTGGGTCAGACCAAGATGTGACAGTGGTGGGAGAGTTCCCACTGATCATCTCCAGTTGTGGAAAATCAGGCACCACAGAGGAATTTCCTAGATGTAAGAGCATGTCTACTGAAAATATTAGTGTGGGAGACAGGAAAAGGTGCATGGCCAAAGTACATGTGTAATGTCAGCCGCTGAAACCCACAACTCGATCTAATGCAGGTTTTCAGAGACACGTCTTAAGGTGGGGATGGCAGAAGGTCTGTCACCCTGCGGGCTCAGAGGGCAAACCAGGGCTGTGTCCTTAGGTGTTGGGGACTGTGGGGCAATGACTGCCCAGCTCTGCAGCCACAGCTGCAGTCTACAGCCCAGAATACATGCCCACTACGGGAAGTCATCCCTGGAAACATGGCGAAGAAAATGGGAACGTTAACTTGGGTGGAAAATACATCATATAACAGCATCTAGTTACATTGTCTGATGAAACTGCTTCCTTAATGCCCATTTAATCAAGGAAGAAACCACTGTCACCATAGGGTTTACTGGAAGATGCCGTCATCTCAACTCACACCTCCTTTGTGGTCTCACTTCATTTTGAGCGAATCTTACCAAGGGGGCAGAAAGTAGGTTGTTCTCTAAAGGTGGCAGCTGAAGGCATCAAATCCCAGGCTCCCAGCAGTGTGGATACCTGCTATTACCCAAATTTTATTCTTCTTTCATTAGGACTGATAGCACAGATCCTTCCTGGTATTAATATGCATAATTCTGTTGGCCTCAGAGAAGCTGTGGCAGGGATATACAAAACAAGGATCTATCTGGCCCTTTGCCATTAATAACAAGGAATCGTTTCTCTGTATTGGAACAAGATGGTGATTGTGCCTCTTTTCCAGCTTTGTGAAACACTTGAAACAGAGCTAAAAATTAGTAAGTATTTTACTGTACTATTTTTGTATGGCAGAGAGGCTGGATAATTCATTCTGGATTCTCTCTTCCTTTGTCAAATAACAGGGTATATACACTCACTACAAAACAGCAATTTTGAAAATTAATTCCACCACATTAGCACGATAGTGTTTCACCAGCCTTTTTATATTGGCCTGCCTTTTCCTAACACAAAGCCTTCGCACATTGGCTACTTGTGTTCTTAAAAGAACACGGGTCTCCTTCCTCTGTACCACCCTACTCGATTCAAAACAGATCAGATTTTGCTGCATTTGAAAATGTCAATGCCCCAGCACATGGGTGGCTAATGCCACAGAAATTGCCTCCACATCCAGCATCGGGACCTAGAGGACTGAAAGGCAGATTACCTTTGAGTGGCATTGTTGTAAGTCTTGCTCCCACCATAAGAGTTTCTAGCTTGATCTCCTATTTCCACTAAACTATTTATAGTTTTTGCCTTTTTAAGGTGATTTTTTTTCATTGCCACTGAGATTTATTAAGTTCAAGGTTTAAATATACAGCATACTTCAATCCTGAAACTCCTTTGAGACACTATTTTCAACAACAGTGACAGCAGCAAAAATCCAAGTGTGACAATTCAGCGGGGCCGTCGATGTACAACTAGTTAATGATTGGTTGACATTATCACTGTTAGTATAGTATTTTAGTGCCATTTTACATGATGCTTTGTACCTCAGACTCTATATATTAAGGGCCAGGGAAGTGATGTTTACATGTCTGCATTTAACGTGTTGGCTGTGAAGGTTTATTGACAGTTGAAAACCACAATGTGGGCAATAAAAAGGATGTGCCATGCATGGTGCCCAAACCAGGGGCTGTTTCTGTTCAGATGAGCTGCAAGAAGTAACAGATCACCTGGACAGACACTGTGATGATCTGAGAAAGCCCCAAAAGGGACAAAAGCTGTAAAAAGTGAGGAATCCCCCCCCGACTTTTGGATGGAGAAGGAGGTAATAAAGAGACCCTGGCTGCAGCGGACACACAGAGAAAGTCCGAGGCACCACATACAGACGGTGTATCCTGAAAGCTGCCCAGGTGTAAGGTGTCAAGGGAATGACAGTATACACAGGTATGCTTCCCCTGTAGTCATTGCAGCTTATGTGGACAAAGCCAAAATATCTTTAGCTAGCTCCGGTACTGCTGCTAATTTTGCTCTAGCAGCACAAGGTACCGTATGGACTGCTAATTCTCACTGAGAAGCTGGAGAAGCGCCAGGCAGAGCTTGCTGAAGCTCTGCGATGCTGCCACCCACACCACTAGTGGTACCCAGGCTGGCTGGAGGAAAGCTGACCTAGGTAAATCGCTGCAGACAGCGACTGCTGTGGAAAAGATACTGTGCAAACGAGCTGGATGTCATGGTGTGGTAAGAAGGGCAATGTTAATAGGTGCGAATTGGAGGTTGGATTAGATGGCTTGAGCTACATCTTAATGTTTCTGAGATTTAGTGCCTTCGGTGAAATGACATATTTTCCAAACACTCTTGAGTATGCTTTTTCATTTATTTGAGTAAGAAAGACAAAAAGAATAATACTGAAGAAATGCAATGAACAGTATACATCAGCCAAAACAAAGCTTTAATTGCTCTGAAATTTAGGATACTAAAAGCAAAGCCATGCTGTGAAAGTTCTGCTGAAAGACTGCAATGAAAACAAATGAGATTTTATGCATCTGATACATTTTTAATATGATTCTGACACTTTCGAGTACTTCTGTATTCAATGTTACTGAGCAAGAAAGGTAGTGTCAGCAAACCGGGGCTACTTCTAAGTCTCCATTCCTTCTCTCTCTCCCACTGCCTCTCTTTCACCTGAAGTTGCTATATTTGTCCTGAAACTTTTCCAGGAGTTTCCCGCTGGGCTCAGTCACAAAAGCCAACCCGAATTTCCCCATGAAGGTGCCGTGCTGAGGGCGGCCTTCTCACCTCCCTCCCAAAGTTGCCCAGCAATTTCTTTCCAGCAGTGAGACTGCAATAAAATGCTCTGCTAGTGCAGAGGTAGCTATTGCACTAGCGCCGTGCAGCAAAGTGGGTCTCGTTCCACCTGTAGGCTTTTCCCTCTGCTTTGGAAAGCAAGAGGAGTGTTTAGAAATATACTGCTGATTACCATATTTGTGTTCTGTAATTCTTCACATGTCCGACTCCACCAGGAGCTTAACTGCAGCCAGTGGGATCTTACAGTCATTAACATTTACAAGGCAGCAGTTCACAGTTGTTGAACTAACAACCTAGCTCTAAAAAACTGATTCTTCTCCCTTCTAAGTATTGACACGTGCTCCACTGACTGTGATGCTTATTCACAGTGACAGTGTGTTTGGTAGGATTTCATGTTTTCACAGGATTTGTCTTGTGCAGACAGTTTCTAATTTACCTGTGCTCTTGTTTTAATTCAATCAGCTGATGGAGTGCCTCTGATCTCACGGCACATATGGCTGTTCAGGTTTGAAAAAAAACCTGAATATTTGATGGGTTGATCCTTAATGCTTTCTGCTAAAGAATTAGCAAGCCTGCTAATGAGCCAAGGGATCCCAAGTGGGGAGGGGAAAAATACAGAATTAGATTCTGTTTTCATTCAGTTTTTTATGTTGCTCAAATAAGAAGTACTGTGCTTCACATATTCTGATGAGTTTCACAAGGTAGAGAGATTCAAGTAAATTACTCATCAAAGCCATCACACTTAAAATATCCTGTTTTCATAAGTGGATATCCTGTGGCCATAGGAAGTCACAACCTATTTGCAAGGGCACCTGCGGGTGCTCACCCCCAGACAGAAGGCTCACGGCACCGATCAGAGTTGTCCTTCACTGGAAGGGATGTTTACAGCTAGAGTCTCAGTCCTTTCACTGCCTCTCCAACTGCTTTTTCTGTCTTCCCTGAAAGAAACTTACCTGTCCTTCACCCCACACTCCATCCTGCCTCCCCACTGCTCCACACCATCCCAAAGGAGGTGGCTTCTTCTCTGTTAACTGGCTGTGCTTGGTTTTCCTCCAGCCCTTTCTCTGCATTCCTGTTGCTCCATCAGCTTCCTGCTGTCTCTGCATCCTGCAGCCAAACAGTGTTTGGAGGCCAAACACTCAAACTGTGTCTGTCTCTCCGTAGTTCAACAACACCTCTTATGTCAACACAAAAAACCCCAGGGAATTCACAAGGAACATCTTCAGTAACTAAAAGCTCAGCTTACCTGTGCGTTTCCTTTCAACAAAGCTACTGCGACTCAAGGAAATCGCAGCTAAGACTGTAAGAATAGCCAGATCAATCTCCAACCACTTATCTTACAAACCAAGAACTGCCTGCACTTGACACACTCCCTTTCTCCTTAAATCCATAGCAAATATATTCAGAGTGCATCCAATATTGGTTGCAACAGTTAACTTAGTGGAGAGGCAGGACTCCTGCTGCTCCCATTTTTCGCAGGTACTACAGCAAAATAAATGTTTATTCCAAACCCCACCACTTGTAACAAAATACACAGTTCCACACAGTAATAAAATCAAATAGAAATCAGCCAAAATTACTAATCTTGCTTAGCAAGCCTGTGTTTTAGCGAGGAAGTGAATAGGTTGGCTTTGGCAGCATCTCAAGAACTCAGGTAGCAACTGCTCCGGGCACGGTGGAATAAAGGATCTTTGTGTAGGCTTAACTCTTATTTTCTGCTTCAGAGTTTTCTACCATGTCCTCCACCAACAATGCAAAAGCTTACAAGGAATTGCCTTTTACAACTACTGTCAAGTAATGAGGTTTTTCTCTCTTGATTTGACATTACATCTGTACCTTGGTCTTACTGGAGTTACTTACATCAAAGGCTCTCTTAGAAGATTCTCAACCCTCAACATGTGTGCCTGCAGCTGGACAGAAAAGTCACTACACCTTGAAGAAGTTGCTATAAATTAGTGCATGGGGTTAGATGAGGTTCAGGACTCCTGCAGTGATTACAAACTCAGCAGGAGTCCTTACACAGGACAGGTCTTGTTAACGGACCTCCTTCAGGACTGGAAGCGGTTCTGCATCTCAGTTCTTGGGGGCTTTCTCTGGGAGCTGCTGTTTTGTGTGGAAGGATTTGTCAATTTACAAAGTCTACAGAACTCTGATACCTTTGGTAAAACAACATCAAAAAAGGCTAGACTTAGGCCGTGGCACCATGTGTTGCACAAGGCAGGACAAAGACTATAAATTCTTGTCACAGTTAGTGCAAAGTAAGATTTGGTCATTTTAAAACTATGCCTAAATTGATTTTGCAGCCCAGGTCGGATGTTAGCTCTGGCCATGTCCTGGAACCAGAGGGTGACAAGATCTGTGCACAAACCAGCATTTGCCTCCTTTCACCTGCTGGGGGAAGGAAACACAGGGAGGTAGATGGAGCAGATTTGGGACACACTTTCTGCTGCCCTTGGTCTTGACTGGGGAAACACGGACATGCTGTGGAAGTACCTATCCCTTGGAAAAGCCACAGCCTGACTTGTGCAGGGAACACACTATCTAGAAAGACAGGATGTTTTCTGCTTTCTGTTGTGCAAGAGACAGCTAAAACAGGGTGCAATGTTCTTTAAAAAGATAAATTTTAAGCATCTTCTTACTTTTGCTGATGCTCCATGCAGTAGAGTGGCCCTTCATATAATAAACACATTTCAGAGCGCCAGCCACCTTTTCTGAGGGCAACACAAGGATTGCAGCTCCTGTGGCTTTTCATTGTCTGCCTTTGGGCACCCGTAGGGGAACTGCATATATTCTGTCTGAAAAGAAGCTAAACTTTGGCTTTACTATGTGAATAGCGCCTCCAACAAAAACATGGAAATGGCTTTCCTTATAAACAGTCTGTTTCAGAAAACCAGAAAATCTGTGTTAATACTGAATGGGTCTGTTCAGGACAAAAAGAGGGCACGGAGAGGGCTGGAAAAGTCTAGATGCCAGTAATTTACAAAGTGAGTAGGAATGGCACATTATTACTGTTGCTGTTTTCACTAATTATCAGTAACAACAACCACTGCTGATCTGGTTTTGTATTGTGAGAGTATCTAGGCACTGCGTTTGTAATACACAGCACTCCCCTGACACAGAAAGTTCACTTTTCAGGACAAAATGGGTGTATCCGACCCGACCAGGCACTACAAGGTACAAGTGGAATAACAATATTCAGGCATGAGAAACCATGGTCTATGCCTGACCTCACCCCTGTTTTTCCACAGTCCTTGTGAAAAAGGAGGCTCTTAAGAGAGGATCTAAAGGTAGGTACGGAGCTAACTGGGAAAGTGTTCAAAGCTCTTCCCAGATCTGATAAGAAGCATGGGAGAAATTAATTGATGTAAAACTTAGCAACATTGTGATGGAGGCTAGTATCACCAGGTAAGCTAAAGTGGGAGTTTATATGTTAGCATGGACTGGTAGACTTGAGGCCTTAAAATCAGAGACAAATAGCTGTACTTGATTTGATAGAGAAGGAGTGGTGAGATGTACAGACAAATGTCTTTGGGCAAGATGTCAAGCTAGGAAAATGATCTGTGCAGCAGCATGAATGCAGGTATGCAGCATTGCATTTGTCAAAACCAAGGAAAGGATGTTGCAGCAATCAAAGTGCGTAATGAGAATTTGGACCTGAGACTTATACCTTTGTGAACAAAGAGCTTCAGCTAGAAATGCTATGGAGTAACAGTCTGCAAGATTCACGTGTAGTCTTAGACACAGAGACCCAAGGGAAGTTCAGAATAGAAAGCGATACCCAGGTTGCAGACCTGGAGGATGGGCAGATTGGAGAGGTTACCCATGATGACTGAGTACTCATGTGAGGACAAGAGCTAGGGGACAAAAACAGTACGCTGTCTATTTTAGCCATGATAAGCCTCAGCAGATAGCGAGACACGGATGCGAAGTGTAGCTTTTGAGCTGTGGGTTGTTTTATTCAGTTTTTAAGCAAAGTGAAAGAATTTGTGAATAAATCCTCATGAACAAAAGGGTCCTATCCATCCAAGGATGTCCTGAATGCTTCATCATGAAGCTTCACAAAAATGCTTCTTAAGGAACATTCCCAAGGGAAAAAGAAGAGAGCGGCAGCTGTGTTCACTGGTTTGGAGATGCATCTTACCATCCCTAGTCATATAGTGCATTTTTCTTCTCAGCTGGGGTATCTTAAATATCCATGTTCCTCTGCATGGAAGGAACCATGTCTCTTCTACATTTTTTGCCTAATTGCAGAAACCTAAGGAGGAAGACCACCTTCTTTGTTCATCTTAAAAGCCTTGCATAAAAAATGGGTGAATGAGCCTCACATCACATCATGAATTCATGATATCTGCTACTAATTTGTAACAAAGCAGCAGGGACTGAGGCTAAGGCTTGTTGAATATGTGGTTCAGCCCTACAAAAGCCTACTTTGTAAACGTTAGCTAAGTAAAAGCTCTACCAGTGAAGTCATAAGCAATACATCATCATCACCCTTCGATAAACTCTTCGTCCAGTTTAAGAATTAAAAGCTGTATTTAACGTATTCAGGGACAGTGGAGAAATGCCTTTAGAAACAACAGGCTTAATGCACTACTAATCTCTAAACTAAATATTTATAGCCCCGTAATTTATAAACAATCTGAAATATTTGGGTAGTGGATATCCAAGAGGTGGAAGCGCACACAGTAATAGGGAGGTTTTACCATTCCATCTACCTTGTTTTGTGTTTCAATCACTATTATATCAGATTTATAAGCATTGCAAATTATTGAATTATCAGTTTAGAAACAGAGCCGAAAAAACCATGAGTTAAAATATAGGGAAATGTTTCATTATTTATAAATTTGTGTGCCTCAGAAAATAATCAATATCAAAATTGATTCAAGCCAAGATCTGTCTGGATGTGTATTAAATTGCTCCATGAAAATAAACTAGAAATTACTAAGATAAAAGAAATAATAATGAAATATGGAAATAACTAAGGATTTTGCACATTGTCATTATATAATGGACATAATGGACATAATGACATTACATAATGGATTCTAATTAAATCCAGGTGGAAAATGACCTTCCTAGACCTCCCTTCAAAATTAAGATTTTTGACAGTCATGATTAATGGAAACATGCACTTTGCATGGTTTGTAAACCTGAAACATCATTGTACATTTCAGTTTATAATTTATCCCATTATCTGCTTCTGCATGCATGAAGGTCAGCCGTACTGGCACAAAGTAGCAGTGAAATTCAGAGGCTCTGAAAGGTTGTTTTCACAGATTTTTCAATTATTTTTCATGAGGAAATAATTTTGCCTACTTCTCCCTTAGAAAGATGACAATCTAAAAGAGTAATATTTTTAACAACAGTAATTGCAATATTCTTGTTATCCTCTTGTCTTTTTAGAATAAACAAAATGGCACTGGAAAAAAATGTGTTTTTAAGGATTCCTACCCGCAATATTTCTTCAATGCAGCTGTTATCTCCTGTTCCACTGTCCTGTAAACAAAATGAGAAAATAGTTTGTTTGTGTTTTAAAAAGAAATAACAAATAGCAGGTTTGAGGACATGGTTGTCACATGAAATATATTCCAACCTCTATTACAGTTTCGAAATGAGGCCAAGTCTTTCCAGCATCTGAAAAGTTGCACTGCTTAAAATTCTCAAATTATTCCCCATCAGCACCGCAGGAAGATGTAATATTTGCAGCATTTACATATGATTGCAACATATTTGTGTAAATTCATAGGATTTTATTTACACTACTTTGGGTGCGGTTCATGCTGTTTTGGCTATGCTGAGTATGAGTAAGCATAAGCAAAACAGTTATTGCATGTACATAGATCCAATATGTGCATTTATTTACATTAAATAAATAACATCTTTCCGCATCCTTTGTGCAGGAAGGACTCTGCAGTGACACTGCCTATGTGCAGCCTGACGATGTATAGGGTAGAGGCACCTGCGATGCCGAGGGGAGAGCTGCAGAGACTGCAACACAGGCGGCAACACCGAGCACGGGCTAGGCAGCACAGCAGTCCTGAGAAGGCTATGATTTCCTAAAATGCTGACCCAAAACCCACCCGTATGTTGTGGGGCTGAGAAAGTCAGCTCTCCTGAACAATATGGCTTACTCCAGAGCCATTCTGGAGAGGAGAAATCAGAGACTTGGCAGAGCAGCTATCCCCGATAGCAACCATCCTGCCGGTGCCTCGCCTACATGCTCAGCTTGGTTGTTCGTTAGGACCCAAAATTTTGCCAGCGAAGGCAAGGCAGCGCGAGACACCAGACTGCCATACCTGTGCCCTCCCCGTCCCCTTCCTGCCTGCCCCCAGTTCCCTTGCACTGCCCAGCACGACTGGGAAGAGTGGGCACACCACGGATGGAGGTGCTGATGCTGAGGGGCTGCCCATCTCCTGCAGCGCTCCACAAGATACAGGTGGCTGCTGCATCAAGCAAGTTTTCTGGGGATTTACTTCACCACACTAAATTCCCTGACAGTTCCCCCAAAAAAGGGTTTCTTCTTCTTGGAGAACAGAACTAACTCAGGAAGCAGGAGACTTGGGCTTGAGGTCTTCCCATGTGGAAAGGGGGGATGGAAACAAAACTGATATGATTAATTACTGTCCGCAAAGAGCCAGCAGGGAGGTGAGCTTGGTCTTTGCCTCTCATTTTCAAATCACACCTGGAGGTTCTGAGTTTTCAGGTGCCCACCTGGAGAAATATCAAAGCAGTTCGATTTTCCGAAGTGCTGAGCTCTTCTCACCTGGAAATCAGACTTCTCTACCACCTCTGTATTTGGGCACCCCAAAAAATCACAAGGCGCTTTCAAAAATGGATACCTCTATGCCTAGCAGACCCAAACGATCCCACTAGCCAGTCTGTGCAAGTCCTGCTCCTGGGCAGTGTCACCGCCGCTCCCCAGCCTGAGCTGGGTGACCGAGGAGGTCTGGACCCGCAGCCGCTCGTAGCCTACCAGCTGGAACCAAGGTCAGAAGTACAGCAGCCATGCACAAGCAAGGGAACAATTTACGTTTCATAATTTTTTTGTGGCTGTTATTTCATGCCAATTCATAGAAAGTCGTAAGTGCTTTATTGTCCCCACTCCTGCTAAATCTTTGCTGAATATGGCCCTTGATTGTTAAACAAACGAATCGCATTAACTCTTTTTGGTGCAACACAGTCTGTCAGCTTTACAGTTCACCAGGATTTACACCACTGATTTCAAAGGGAAAGGAACTAAGCACGCTGTAAAGGCAGCCTTTGGAGAATTACTCATATCCGATGTACGGATGCTGAAGAGAGGCTGTAGCCCTCGAGCAGACAGCCCTGTTCTGATCTCAGCCCTGTCCCCGAGGAGCCGCACAACACTGCCTGTGACCTTCCTGCCGCTGGAGCAGGGGTGCAAGTGCAAGAGTTGATGTTGCCGATGAAGCTAACAAGACAGACAGAAACACCACGACAATCTCTGGATATTTAAGATTTTAAAATCAGCTAATTTTTATTTCTCTCTTCTCTGTGGGTTTCCCTCCATTTTCTCCCTTTCCTTCCCCAAACCCCGACCAATGAGTTCTTATCCCATTAACAACAGCGGGAAGTGTAAAACCCTCATCATGAACACCTTGTTTACAGAGCAACTAATTTACTGCCTGACCTCAAGTTTTCTATTCTAGTCCATTGCCATCTTACAGAAGGAGGGATGAGATGACCTACCATCTTATGCTGTGTACAATACATTGAACATACGGTAAAATGATGCGCTGTTTTTGTGTGAAGACAAAACTACTGAAGGTAAATTTGGCAATAAGCTATTTCAGACTAGGTTTAGAAACAAACTTTTGTTACAAAATCAAATATCCCTCCTAGAAGTGTAATGAAATAAGTCTGCAAATACTCATCAGCAAGAAATTACACTTTCCATTACCACAGAACTAAAACTTTAGTTATTCTCCCCAGCACATCATATCTCTGGGCAGGGAGTAAAATAACTTCACATCTCTCTCTCACATCATCACACTGCCTTTCAAATGGCAAAAAAAAAGCTGTAAACACAAAACCAAAGATGAGATATGCAAAAGTGAAAACAGTGTTTGGGAAAAACCTCAATTTCTTTATTTTCCTCTTTGTTCTTCATCTTTTGAGTGCCAAATATAAATTTCTCAATTTATTTTTGCTTTGAATACTTGTAAGGCTCTTACATTACTGTTGATATCAAACCTTCTAGAATAAGGATGGGGAAGTTAAGAGACCATGCTCTGCACACAGCAAGCAACTTCAATTTCATATGGCCTGGGGCCATTATTATTTTTTTTGGTCATGATATCATATAACACTATGCAGAGTGTTATTGTGGGAACTAAGGTATGTCTGAAAAGTGTCTGTAGATGTTGGTCTGGAAAAGACTTTCCATTCTCACTTTAAAAGCTCTTCACTATATCTCTACTCACATCACAGGAATCTGGTGACCTAAATTTAACTTCATGGCCATATTTTAATTAAAAAAAAAAAAAAGCTGGTAAATGTTTCTTTAAATCTGAATTAAAAGAAGAGATTGCACTACCTGCAGGCAACAAATAGCACAGAGCACTCAACGAGCTATTTGCATCAGTGGAATTGCCTGATCCAAACCCTATTGCGTCGGTGCTGGCTGCGTGACGCAGCACCTGCGTAAGGCTGATGTCGGCAGTGCCGGCAATCTGCGCAAAGCACTCCCTCCACCCTCTTGATAGCCTGCACGCCACAGTACACTTGTGCAATCAACGTTTTAATTACTTAAAAAATAAAAATTAAAAAAAAGGAAATAAAGGTTTTGAGGCTGCTGTTCCCAAGTAAGCCGAGGCGCTGCTACCCTGTATTTATTCTGACACTGATGAACCCAGCTCATTTGCTTCCCTTCTTTGCATTTTGCGATCTGTCATAACAAACTCGCCTCACTGAACCTCCAATGAACCATCAGCGAAACACTGGCAAGTCTCGGGGAGCTGTCGGGGGAAGTGGGCTCCGGTCTCTTCCCTCTCCGATGCTGCACCCATTACCTTCGTCCCTCAGCACAGCCTGAAGAACGCCAAACATCTGCACACACGTGAGGCTGGAGTACGGTCTGGCAGGAGGATGCGAGGAGCTGCCACCAAGGATAATGGCAGTGGCTGCTGAAGAAATAGCCGGGAGCATCGCGCCGCTGATAACACGAGCAGCTAATTACCATGCAAAGCACAGAGAACTCTAAGAAACAAGGCTGACTAAAGGCTACATCGAATTCTTGAGAAACGGGATGTCATTTCAAAAAAAGCTACATCTGTACAAATTTTATTTCAGAGCATTACTTTATTTTTTCTTCCCTTACTAAGAGCTTTCACATGGAGATATATAAAGAAACCTCTCTGAAAGGAATTGCTTATCTGTGATACTTCTCCCTCCTTTCAAATCTTTGTGTTAAGGAAAGAAAGAAAAATCTTCTGCAAGTACCTATTTCCATTTTAGCCTAAGAGATTTTTATGGTGCCAGCTTTTGGTGCTGTTATTATTTGGACTGTGATAAGTGTTTTTACAAAGTCTCTAGAAGTTATTGGATTTTGTCTCCAGTATAAATTAGGCATGATTAAGATCTCCAGAAGGCTGAGGTACGTACTCAGCCTCTTCCACTCGGTGGGAGGCAGGCTGGCTGTGTCGGCGCTTGAACGCTGGTCATCTGCAACCAGCGGCATGGCGGTGGCCACCATGTGTCCACCCTTTGGGTGCCACCTCTGCATCCAGGGCAGCTTTCACCCCCGCGCTGCGCAGGCACTGCACGGCACGGGGCTGCAGGATTTCCCCTGGGGCCTAAAGTGAAGGTTCAGGCAGTAAATGTTGGCAGACAATAACCTAAGTCCACGATTTTAAAAAAAGGGAAGAAAGCCCACATTGATGGACCTTGGTCTGAAAGCATATTAGAAAAGCTTCTTCGCCAGGCAAGACCACAAAAATATGGAGATACACACAGACGCATGCACATATGTATATATAACATTTTCTATAAAATCCATTTGCTTGAAAGGAACTTCCAGTATGAATAAGATAAGTAAAGTCCTTATCTTTTTACTTATTCATACGTGCGGCCTCTGCCTGTTGCATTGTGGAGAACCATTGCCCTCAACAAAGTTCCCCTTCAATCATTTCTCTGAGGAGATCTTCAAACCTTCAAGTTGTGGAATAAAATGTTGAAATTTAACAGGGAGATATGCCTGAGACCAGAGAGGTGTCTTCTGGGGTTTCTGTGGAAATAAAGCCAGGCTGTGTAAAGGTATTTTTCGGGAGAGGTCATTTGCAGATGCCCAGGAGGGGTTTTTAGACATTCAGGGCTTAACTTCCTTGCATGTGCTACATCCTCCAAAAGGCTCTTTATGGGATAGCTGTGCTGAACCCACACTGCTCTGGAGAGAAAAGGCAGGGCTTTGGACTTCAGGAAAGGTGGGCTGCCTAAAAGATTAGACCTCAACCTGGTTAAAGGAAATGTCCACTTTTTGGAATGTATTTTCATTCTGAACTGGGGTGGGGGGGCAGGCACCTACATGTAGATTTTATCCCATTGGCTATACTCCCATTAAAAATGTAATTGTGTGACATCATTACCTTCAAAATGAAATTTTAAGAAGTGTTCTTCAGTTCAGTTGAGAAATGAAAAGTTTAATCAGATCAAAACACTTTAACAAGTTTTAAGAAATAAATAGAAATAAAACTTGTAGTTACAGAATAAGATATGGCCTTAATCAAGAAGTCATTAAAACATAATATTGAAATGTTTCACTCTGACTCCAAATTTGGTCATTTTTTACTTTAAGAAAATATTTTCTTCAAACAAGAATGAAAATAAGTTTGGTCAAAATCAACATAGATGCAGACATTTTCAGTTCTGATAAACTGGAATGTCCCACAGGAAAAGGACCGAGTAGGAAAAAACCTCTGACCAGAACAGCATTAAAAATGGTATTTCTCTTTCTTTTATTTCTCTGACGAGAATAGCATTTCTATCTTGATGGGTGACATGAGACCTGCCAGCAATGTTTCCATCTACTTTAACAGGGCTGGACTTCAGGCAGCCACAGCATACTTCAGTCCCCCTCATTTCACCAATGGGCATTTGTAATGCTGGGAATTTCACAGCCCTTCAACAGAGAAGACTCCTTGTCTCTCTCGGAGGATGCAGGCAAGCAGGGCTGAACTGGGCAGGGTTACCAAGGAAATAAAAAGGAAGAGACTCCTGAGGAAGCTTGATTTTCTGTTGTTCCTGATATTTGAAAGGTTTACTTTGCACTCGTGCTCTTTCTTACTACTAATTTGGAGTGCCAGTGGCCATGGTCTGTTGACACAGTAGTTTTCTCCTGTGCTCTGCACTGCTTTGAGTAGGAGCTGTTTCTCTGTTACTATGAGGAATTGCTGCTGCTAAATTAGACATGGAGATGTACAGAAGGGAGATGGGGATGAACAGCTGAATTCTCCTCAAACTCTGTGTCAGAAAGTGTGGCACTAATTAAAGTTATTAAATCCATCTAATTTACAGTGACTGTTAATAAACTGTTACCCTTAATAAGACCATTCTCTTTTGAAATGGAGCCTTCATATTTATTATGCGGATTATTTTTTTCTACCATGGGATCTCGCAACATTGTTCTTGGTTCAAAATGGAAGAGGAGAAAGGTTAACAAAGATTGTATTTCACGAAAAAAAATGAATTAAGAGCAAGTGATGAAAGTCATCTAGCTTTGCTTTAATGAAAGTATCTGGCTGTACTAATTGGGGGTCTTGTTGCAACTGGAATATCATGATGCCCCAGTCTTGTACCAGGAACAGGAAGATATTCTGGCTAATCGAAGAAGGTGAATAAAAATTATTTGTAGGTAGAGAGAAACACCAAATGATCCGATAACACTTGCTGTGCATACTAGAAAGGAGATGCTAATTGGACAAGAGTACATTGAAGCATCTCCTGCCCATGTAGCACCCAACCTGAACTGAGTATGGAAAGCCTGGGACTGGAAAGTGAGGTGATGCTGAAGGGCCACCATCTGGGTGGCTGCTGGGAGCTTCGCTAGAGCTTAGGCACCTGTAGCCCAGTTTGGAGGGGATTTAGAAGTGCTGGGTCCAGCCACATGTTGAGAGGTCATCTTCAAACTAGTGAAATGGTCTGAGTCCAAGTCTCAGTGTCCACACCACAAAAAAATCAAGGGAATTAAAGGCCAAGAACCCTTCTGACACCTCCCCACCATCTCCACCCCTAAGGGCCATCGAACAATCAATGACTGGAGCTGCACTGGTAACATTTCATGTAATAAAAGATGCTTGGGAGCCTCAGATGAAACCTACTGGCAGATCAGTGGAGCAATTCTACAGGCTTTTACATTATATTAATAAAAATAAAAATCCAAACATGCCAGAATTACATTGTGACCCAGACCAATAAAAGGGAGCTGTAATGGAGAAGAACTGCATTGTTCTATTAATAAAATATAAAGGTTTTATTGTTATTGGGAAAGATTGATTGTATCAAATCAATACCGTGTCACAGTATATTAATGTTTTTCTTCACTAATGAAAAAATAGGGTCTGATGTGATTACACTCTCTTGCTACCCATTTGAAAAATATAATGGGATGGTAATAATGAAGATTGCAACTTGCAATTTTACTCCTTGCTACATGCTCTATCCTGGGAGGTACTGAGTAAGTGACCTTGGCTTTCAGTGAAGTCAACAGGGGCTGAAGGTAACTGGCATCCACCAAAATGCTGTCAACAACCCCCTGAACAGACTCCATGGCCCCTCTTCCCACCCCAAAATTGGAAAAAGCTAGTGGGGACCTCTGGAAATGCCTTCAGCATTCTACATTTTCTGCAGCACTGTATGCATGCTCTGAATGTTTTAAGTGACTGCTTACTTGACACAGTGGTCTATTTGTTCAAAAGTTTCCATTATGGACACCGGAGTCTTTTGGCTTTGCAGCAGGAAAGACTTAGTGAAGATATGGGCTTCTCCCCTCAGCCCACGCAGCTGCCCCACAGACCCTGCCCTGGGAGCGATAGAGATCAGCTTTTCTCCCCATTAGATGCCTGTCCTCCCTGCTACACAGATGGCCAATTAGCGTCAACTGGAATGTGGTATTTTTAGTGATGTGGACACTTGTCCGCTACGACCTGGACTGAGACCAATTGATTGTATTTAATATATTGTCTGTATTTGGGGAGAATATATAACATCTGTATAGCAGCAACAGTTGGAAAAACAAGTATTATGGACCTGTTAATCTTTTTGTGACATTTTAATATGAATTTACCTTCAGCTATTATAATATTCAATAAATTAAATGGATTATTTTGCCAAGAGATCCTTTAAAAATGTTAATTAACAATAAATCAATAAAAACTATTCAACATGAAAATCAATTACATCCCTGTTTACATTATTTAACTCCAAACATTTCTGTTTTGTGTGCTTGTAATTAGCAAGCTATAAAAGATGCCATAAATAGGCGCATAATGAGAGGAACTGTTTATAAATGATAATTGGTATTCATTCCCACTGAGCTAAAGGTTATGTGATTACAAACTATCGTGCAGAAAGGGTTAAACCTCTTATAGATAGAAGGTTTTACAGTACACAACTCTCCAGAAATCTCTCCCACAAAAGGCCCCTGATGGAAGAAAGCCACTGTACATGAGTGGCTGATGGAAAGAGTAACATCTATCAGGCATTCCTTAAAGACTATTTACATCAATTCAGAAATGGGTCATGGGGAAAAATCTACGCTTTGGGCACTGGTGGAGGGAATAAGAAATGGAGCCTGGCACAAGGAATTCAATATTGATAAAACATCATTATCTGAATAACATCTCTACTAAGTCAAAAGGAAAGGTATTAAAATTGAAATGCTATTAAAAATCTAGGTGACCATCCTGTTAACAAAGCTGAGGACAGGACAAAGGAAATGAGGGTGGTTTCTGTCATGATGGGTAACAAAGATGTTGCTCTATTCAATACCTCACTCAAGATTAGGGGCAAAGAGGGTCTGGTTTTCAGAGAGGGCTAAAAGAGGATTACAGGATCTTCACATGGCAGCCGAAAGCCCAAAACACTGAGCAGCAGCCTGTATCTCCAGGAGGTAACACTGGACTATTTCTTATGATAGGCTGCTACACAGAGCTGAAAAAACTGTTTCCTAGGGAGAAACAACCACTCATTAATCCTTATTGCTGAAAACTGCCTTCTCAATTTTAGAGACTGAGACCTGATTTAGACTCAACAGCTAAAAACCCCCATGATCTGGACACCAGAGTAACATTTGGCTTTCTACTAAAGCCTTTTGCTAGTCCAAGGATGACACCAATATCTGATAGTTTTGGCTTCGACAGTGTCTCCTCCCCAGCAAAATAAATCTCATTCTTTCACTATAACTGCTTTCATGAGGGCAACAATCATCAAGAACCCTTGATGGAGCAGGTCTGAAGCATGGGCAGACCAGTGAGCTAGTGATAAAGCTAGCAGAGTTAAACAACCTATTTGCAAATCCAGAAAGAAATCACTTTTTCTACCTTGTCTGGGCACAGCTGATGCATATTTCCTTTCTTTCCTGGATCGCGACTTAAAAGTGAATTCATTTTGGCCTGAGACACTGACATTGTACTGCTTTTCTTGATTTTCACAAAATACAGTTGTTTCATGGGAAACAGGGATCAGGATTTGGAGTTTAAATAAAAAAAAAGTCTATTACGTGTAAGGAACAGAGCATCATATGCATTGGTTCAAGAATGACAGCTCAGTCTCATTGCTAAGACTGCAAAAACATATTCTGGTCATGGCAATTACAACCTGGACACCTATTTGCCCAAGAAAGATATAATTTTCTACTGGATACCCAAAGGTTTATCAATGAAGATGAACAATTGTATGCATCTGCATCTTTAAATCAATCCTTTGACACCTCTGGTCAGCTCAGGTGGATTCTGTTAAAATCCACATGGAAGCTGATAAATAGCACAATTCTCCAAGCTGCAGTGAAAATCTAAGCAGAGCTTTATTGTGCTCTCAGCATTCCTGAAAGTCAAAAGAAAAATCCAGCCATACTGTGGTCACTGACAGACTGATGGAAACACACTCACTGCAAAGCTACTGAAAATAGTACTCTCTAAAGGTTTTGCAGAGTTAATAGGACCCGTAAAATTGCAAATAAAATTGTCAGTGCTGCAATGTCTTAGGGCTCAGACATGTAAGTTCTTTCCAGTTAAGAATGTACATGACACCATGTATATATCAAGGTATACATGTAAGTATGTAGGTACACACCATACAAAAACCTCCGCAAAATTTTCCTGAAAATGCGCAAACTGACCAAGTGTCAAATCTTATCAACTGTAGCCTTAATATGGGAATCAATAAATTCAGCAAATTATACAGTTGCAGAGTAGACAAATACCTTCCTCATTTTTCCTGTCCTCTCTTTCCCAAATCCCACCAAAAGATTTTTTTCCCATCAATTCACCGCAGGTCTATATCGGTCCTCTTTGGTGGGGGACAGAAAGTCCTTTGGCCAGCTGGGTAGGAACCAGGCACCGCTGTGCTGCCTTGCAGAGGACTTACCTCCAGAAGTCAGGACACTTCCACATCTTTAAAACCATCTGCCCCAAGGAGTGGCAGCTGCCCAGTACTTGTCCCTTCTTGGGGGATTGCCCTGTTTGGGCAATGACAAGACCAGGAGCAGAATAAATAATGTCCCAGGTTTGGGGAAGGTTGTAGGTAGCTCCCAAGTAGTTGTACACTACTGGTTAACAGGTTTTGATGGAAGCCACACTGGTCCCTCAGGCTTGGAGGACAAAAGGTTGGCTTCAAAAGATCCTAGCTTATTATCTTTTGGCTTTCACTTTTCTCTTCTTCCCATATATTCTCAGGTTATCCCCTTTTAACAGGGATATTGCATCTGAAAGTCACAATGCTTTCTGATTTTCTTTTTGCCTGTTACTGTTACAAGTAACACTGAAATACAGAAAGAAAGTAGAAAGAAAAATTGGTTTCAGCTTTTCCAGATTTTGTGTTTTTGAAAGAGTTTGCTTGTCCTTCCAGTACCCAGCTGTTTGCATTGAGCTCTCCCACTCAGCTAAAGGAGCATCACTTAGAAAATCCAGTAATACAAAACTGTACAGACCATGACTATAGGCCTTGTTACTCAGGGGCAGTAACCACTTTTTACTGTCACATTAACAGTTTTCTTTTTAATACAGAAAATGAGCAACAAGTCACTTTATAACAGTGCAGTGCCATAGAGGCATGACTGGTGTATGGACTGCAAAGCTCTGGCTGGTGCCTACAGAGAACTGCTCTCCCAACAGCCTCACTGCCAAAAAACTATTTTAAATCCTTCATGCAACACACAATACAGTGGGCGGAAATAAAAGGAAGAAATGGACAGTGACAGTAGATTTTAATTTTTACTGGGTTACAGACCGAAACTAGTACTATGCTGCGTGAGAGGGGTTTGTGAATTTTCTCAGAAAGGTTAGGTTGCCTTTAGGTTTGGTTTGGGTTTGACTTCCAAAACATTCATTAGAAAGCTTCAAAATAGTGAGCTGCCTCTTGGATTTCTATTTTTATTTTTTTGAACAGATGAGGTGATCCTCCACTTAAAAACAGGTTATTTTGTCTCTAGAGGAAGAAATGTTCAATGTAGCCCCATTTCATTTTAAATGGAAGCTAAATGGAGAGAAAAATCTCTCACACTGCTACAGCTCACAGACATTTCCATCTAGGTCAAGTACAACAAATCTGCATTTTTTAAGCAGCAGAGCCAGCTCTGTCCCTATAAAAACTGGAAGGTCCTGTGGCACCCCAAATTATAACAACACATACAAAAAACAGGAGTGCAGTTGGAAAGCCTTTGAGTTGAGAAGCCATGTTTCCCTTTTGTTATGTGATCTTGATGAATTTATTTCTGTGGCTTTTATTCATGTTTCAGGACGTTGAGTCCCTTAAACTTGTTAGTATTTTCCTTTTTTATTGTTCTCTGCTGCCTTTCACTGTTTTATTTTATTCTTTTGTTCGCCGGTGTAACTGAAGGTAATGCAGTCCTGGGCCTATTACCCTCCACCTCTTTGATCTGGCAGTGGGTATCAACAAAGAAGTTATTTGTTCTCAACACATTAAACCCTTCTGTGTAGCTTTTTACAAATTCTGTTATGCAACTTTGATAGGGCCTGGAATGAGTTGTCAGGTACCGAAAGGCTGGGGAGCACAAAGCCCTCTCCAAAAGTCAAGCTATGAATGGTGTCATCTTGCTGTTTCACTTTCAAAGGTGGCTCATACAGGTTTGCTGAATAGGAGTCGTTTGACAGCAGACATCTGAATTTGTATCGCAGACTCTAAGACACCTTTATAAGAACTTCGAATATCTTAGTTGAGTCCTGAGGATCAAAGCTTCCTATGTAATAAACCTATCATGGGTTACTCAGGGAGATTTTCAGCATCGGTAACAATGGCAGCTGATTTGCCTCGCATAACAAGCTACCGATAGAATATAAGGATTGTGATCAATACTTTAACTAGCGAGATGAAAATCTATCTGAAACTCAGGAATTATATTAAGGTCTCATAATTTACTTTATAAACCATCATCTCCTATAATTTTAAGACACGCATGCATCAAGCGTTGCTTGAAATACATTAAATCTTGATTTTTCAAATCAGAATACTAGAATAGTAAGTAGAATTGGCAGCATAAATGAATATAATGCATAAAACACAAAAAGCTCTTGGCTGGCTTTTGTATACAGCATTAGAAACAGAGAAACACACATTGTTTCACAGTGATCTGCATTAAATATATTTGTTATGGGTTTGAAATACTCCAAACTATTTGTTTTGGATGAGAGAGGATGCTCTGCATTTATGATATATGATACCACATTGTCATCAATTGTCATGCTTTGTTTATAGGACTGAATAATTTGTAATCATCAGATTACTATGTTTAGTCTGCACTCTGGTTTTCAGAGAATGCGTATTAAACAGATCAAATCCTTGTATTATTTATTTATTTGTTTGTTTATGAAAGGAATGAGGAGTGGCTCATTCCCCTGACAATTAACTATTTGGTGAAGGGTTCAAAGTTTCAGGTGCCAGTTGTTCTTGGGGAGGAGAGAAGGGCAAAGCTGCTCTTGGGCTCTGATTTTTAATTGTGTGCCCATATTGCCATGTAGGGACATCAGGTAATAATGACAGCAAAAAAATGAAGAAGGTGCAAAAGGCTATGCATATTCTAAGGGCTTCCTTCAGCTTTCTGGCTCCCTTTCCCCAGCCATACTTCCAGCAGCATCTCCTGCATGTTTTATCTGCAGATGTTGCTCTCAGTCACCTGCAGCCCAGATAAATATTGGGGCAGGTAGAGGACGAGGAAGCCCCACCAAAACACAGATTATCCTATACCATTTGCAGCAACAGGTACTTCGTGAGGAACAAAATGAAATGTTCTTGGCAAAGCCCTCTCTTTTTCATGATCTTTTTTTCTGCCAGAGAAATACAGCTATGAAACAAGATACTCTAGCAAGGGTTGCAAGCAAAGACTTTTAGCTGTTCCTGGGGAAGGCACAGCCCTGGCAGTCAGGAATTGGCCGGTCACTGTTGACTCTGCTGTAGGGCTGGTGGAAAAATCCACAGTAAAGAGCAGTCCTCGCCTAATTTAAATTTTGTATACATTTATACTATAAACACAACAGGATTTTAAATACTTGCAGATGGGAAATCAGTCAACAGCTACGGCTGAATGCCTGTAACACTTAATCCCTGGGGACTGTATAGGCACAGCAGCCCATCTGCACAAGTCACCTGCGCAGGTCTGTGCTGAGGTTCTCAGGCACAGGAGAGTAACACCGCTCACTCGCTGCCCGAGCCCCTCTGTTGATGGCACTACATATAAACTCAAGATACAAGGAAACAATGGGACTACTCATTCCGAGAAAATAATTACAAAATCAAGCCATCGCCTTTGCAAAAGCGTGATACTGGTTGATTTGCCACCCAGAATATCTGCACCTCTAAGCTAAAGACCAAAAAAACCAGCAAGAATGAGACAGAAGCCAAGCTTACATTTCCATCCTTATCTCTCTCTACCGATACTCTCTCGGAGGTCCCTGCTTGCATAGCAGCTGCTGAATTGCTACAGTTTACAGTCTGGCATATTAAAATAAACTAGCACTGATTTTGGCAATTGCAGTCATGCAGTTGCTGCTGCTGCATAAACAGTTGATGGATCCCTACAGCAGAGGCAGGAGCTCTTCATCTGCGCCCACTTGTGCGTCAGACCTCTCAGTCTGTGCAAGCACTAACCACAGCAGAGACTGCCGTGTGAACATATCCACAGTCACCCATTATTTGTGTCTCATCGCGGTCCAGAGCTCGATCAATGCTACCAACACAAAAGATGTGACTTTCGAAAGTGGCCTATCCTCCCTTTTGATCCAATGGAAAGGATTAAATGGGGGTGTCTTGACTGAAAATAGTCTGCAATAATCTGCATTTTGCATGCATGCACATTACCATGAAGGTTTGTATAGCACTTCACAAGCACACAATCAGAAACATGTATGTAAACAGATGCATGTGTAATATAGTACATCTAGATATGTAGCAGCATTTATAACTTTAGACATGGAATATGGCTACAATTCTATATGGGCAACAGTATATATTTTTAGGAAGGATAACAAAAAGTACATTTTCTAGTCTAAAGGGTTGGAAGTATTTTAGGCAGGCAGAATATAATTCCCCCCAAAAATCAGGGTATCAATTGAAAAAAGAAAAGTCCTAACAAACCCTAAAAAAGACCCTTAAAAACCTAAAATGGGTATTATGAAAACAAACAGGGCTGTCCACAAGACCCCTGCTTTTCCAAATCAAGCCTGCAGACTTAGAGCTGATTTCTCAGGCTCAGTCCTTGACGAGATGGGAGGCAGGGCATGGTGCACGCTGGAGCAGTATCCCCAGGGCTTTCACTCACAGCAGCTGGGTCGGGCCATGGGGTGCCACTGAGAGGAGGTCTACAAGGACTCAGCAGCAGCTCTCCAAACAGCAGTCTGCCCTGGGTGCCCAGAAATACCTCTAGTACACTTTGGGAGGAAAAAGTAGCCAAACATTCCTGTCTGCCCACCAATTACCTAGACATAGTCAGGTCACAGTGTTACAAAATGTGCCCATAACTTGTTTACCCGCAAAACTCTACAGAATATATTGGTGGCTGACTAGCAATTTCTTCAGAAATCAAAAAGATAACTAAAATTGGGATCTCATGTTCCAGATGACCAGCACCACCTTGCACATGGAAAAATCAATATGAGAATCTGTAGAATTAGATGGAAGGAAATACTTTTCCCTGCATACTGCTACTTGCTTTACTGTCAGCTGGACTTCTTGCAAGGCATGGAGGATGGCTTTGGAAAGCAGAGGGAAAACAAGATCAAACATTCCCGCCTTATATCACAATGAACAAAGCGAAGCTGTATGTCATCTTGTTTTACATGCTCTCACGAAAAGCTAATAAGCAACTGGTGTGCTCCCCCAGCAAGGCAAATAAAATCTTTGACTTGTTTCACCCTTAAGGTCAGATATCACTGCTGCCGAGCAGATCTACTGCAGGAAGAGTGGAAGAGGGAATGTAAGTGAAATTACGGTTTGCGCTCAATAAGGTTCTAAACTCTAATATTTGATACAAAAGCAACGTGTCTTCTAAGACAAACCATAAAAATACAATTATTGTAATAGCATATAATTTACCAAAATATTTTGACATTTTTCCAGATATAATCTGTTTTCTGGTATTTGCATACCTTTGACTCTAGAGTATAGGCATGTATAAGCACTGAAGAAGGCAAGACAGCAAGTAATTATTTACTGATTAAGGAGCGGATCAGCTTGAAGTTTGAAGCATTAGCATTCCTATTTCACCCTCATCCTCTGAGAGGAGGAAGGAGGAGACATGAAATAGAAAGTTTTCAACTTGCAGAGATTGCTAATTCATGGCATTAATGCCATAAATTCCTCCTCTCTGCTCTTTTGACTTACTGCTGTCTTCTGGTATGCCCAGGTCAGCAACGCTCAACTCACATTTACTTTGCTGAGGTGGTAAAGGTTACACAATTCAAATTTTTTTCCATTTCTAAGAGAAATGAATCCAAACTCAGCTAATTTGTATACAGCTGCAGGCAATATAAACATGGCTGGTTAGAATTCTTTATATAGTATAAGCCTTTGTACTCCATACTTCATGGAAGTTAATAAGTAGGTGTCAAACTCTGAATTAAAATTCCCAGAAGAGGACACAGCACAAAGGACAATAAAAATGATTTTTAAATAATCATAGGGATAAATAGCATCCACTTCTGACAAATGTAAGTGCTGGCATAAAATGTTATTAGGCTACAGAGATTTTCTTTTGTTCAGGAAGTATGTTTTATTCTCCAGCAGTGTCATTCATCATCCTAATGAGCCCTCAAAATGTAAATTAAATAGCAAAGACTGATTCATTCAAAAACATCTTTGTGCTGTGTGTTAAACCATTTTTCTACTTTTATCCTTATATATTGGTTCATTCTTTCATTGCAAAATAACCCCTCAGCCCTTGTATACTTTAATGGCCAAGTTCAAGCAAAGCATATTTTCAGTAAACACTGTTTATTCATTGGTGCTTTTGGTACAGTAATTTAAAAAAAAAAACCCAAAACTCATTTAAAAATGTTGTGCCCCTTAAATTATATTTGATCCGGAAAATCTCAGAAACCTGTGCCTGCATGTGGTTTTTGTTTTATTCAGCATCACTTAGTCCAGGGAAACCCTCAATGGAAAAGGATTAGTAGAAATTTCAAGCAGCTCTAATTTACTGAACTGAATACATTAACAACTAAGCAAACACCGTATTTTTGGTAATGGCAGAAAAAAAAAGAACCCAGGGTCGTGAGCTAAATTAGTTCAGATTTCTTGTTATCTGTTGATAAGGACATCACACATTCTTACCAGGAAGGCAGAAAAGAGGTTTTATACTTGACCTGAATTTATGCATGAGCATACACACAACAACAAGAGTGACAAGGAACAGGGCTTCTCTGGAACCAATCCAAACAAAAATATAACAGGTATGGAAAAAAACAGGAAAAGCATGTCTGGTTTTGGTATGATTACTCTTCAGTTATCTTGTTCTCTGCCTCTTCCTTTCTCTTTCCCTTTCTCTAATGCTTCTGTAAATCATCTTCAGCTTATTTTGTGTGTTTATATGTTTGTGTGTGTGCAAAATGAAGATGAAAATATTAAGAGAGAGAGCAAAGTTTGCCTGATGACAAGAATGCTGTTATTAAACTGCATATGGAAGATTTAAAAGCCACAATCTTCAGAATAAATTACATAAAATCTCAGCATTCAGTGACATTATGCTTTTATGAGGTCAGAATGTTGGAGAGAGACACGAGGGGTTACAATGAAACCATCCAGCTGTGAAAGAGGTAAGTACATGTACGGTGTCTTGCTGCCAGGGATCCAAAAAACGGCCCTAGACCAATACTTCTTTTATTACAAACCCAGAGAGAGATGAGTGATGCATTGGTGTAATTGAGTTAAGAGAACCTAAAGACGGGGTTAAGTGTTACAACTTTTAGCTAGAGTATCTTTGGTGACAGGTGACCTTTTGAAGGGTTTCTCCTAAAAAAGTTAAAATGGTGATTTATGGAAGTTCAGTGATGGCTCCACACTGCAACTGTTAAAGAGACCATACATGTAATTAGGTTAAACTCCACTAAGCAGAAAGAAGAAAAAAAAGATCAGGATTATGGTATGAAATATTATCACTTAAGAAAATTAAGCATCATGAACCCTAGCTGAGAGAACTTAATAAACCATCTATCATTTATCTTTGAGTGCTGATTCAGAAATCAGACCGGCATTCACAACTGCAGTGATTGATTAAAATAAATGCGTACAGTATAGTAGTTTATAAATGAAGACAGTAATTTACAAATTAAGGACAGACTTTATGCCTGCAGCATAAGTTTCTGAAGCTGAAAATATATTTGAAGATACTTCAAATATACTCAACTTGTAGGAAAGAGTTGCATGATGCAAAAGCTATCTAAGTTTATGCTTTGCTCAACCAGTCTTCAAACACAGAGCAGTTACTAGATGGAAGGCCTGCCTTTCACACGCTTGTGTGTATACAACACACCTGGGTACACTACCTGTATTTTGACTAACTATCCTTTTCATGAACACTGATGTATCTAAGTACCTATTATTACCTAATTTTTTGACACTATAGTCGAAACACAGATCCATGGATCCTATATACTGCTGCAAATGAGTCTCTCAAGTCCAAAACCAAAGCACAATGAAGGAACAGAGGCTCCAGAAAATCTTCCTGTTAGACCTTAGGCCACCCCAGAAGTCAGAAAAGAGAAAGTAAGCAATGGAAACTCTTTATTCTGACTCTTTAACAACCAGAAAACAGTGAGATTATGCATTTCATCATGGTGTTAAAAGTATACTGTAGATTCACTATTTAAAAGCTCATCCACAATACCACAACTTTAATTGCACTTAGAAATGAACAGGGCAAGGCATTGCAGCTTTTTTTTTTTTTTTTTAATCAGTCTGCATTTGATTTTAAAAATCTAACAGAAATAGCAACAAAGGAAAAGTTAATGGGACTGATCTGCCCTTGAGTCTTCCTGGCTTTTCTCAGCATCACTGAAGCCTCAGTGCTTCCTGCAGCAAATGGAGAGGCTACCTGAAGGTTAGCCATCGGTGCCACACAGAATTTGCAACCTCTGCTCTTCCTTGGCATCTGCAGCCATTTAAAACATACCCCAAAATAAATGCTGTCATCTGGGACCCAGATATGGTCCTGACAAACAGTGGACTGTTTTGCTTCTAACCTTGCACTTCCAGAAGTGAGGTACAACACAAGATGCTGGTTGCTAAATTTGAAATTATGTTTGCTCTTGCTAATTCAGGCACCAAGAAAAATCACAGTCCACAGCTACGAAACAGCCTCCAGCTCCTGGCTGCACGCCACTCGCGCTAGCTACAGTAAGGAAGGGCTGATGATGGCTTGGATTACCCTCGGGTGGCAATTGCCACCACCATCTCTTGGATGGCTCAGTGGCAAGGTGAAACCTGGAGGCATCACGTTTTCCATGATAAGCCAGAGACCATCAGTGGCAATGAAACGCTGGGGCTGAGGAGCCATCCTCTGGACAGCAGGAGGATGGTGTGCTGTAGTTCGATGTTTTCATCAATTGCTCCAAATTAAGGAGCAGATTAGCCAATGTTTGTTAATGATCCACCCCATAACCTCTGTCAATCCTGGTTCAGCTCCAGTTGCTTCCCTGGTATTTGGGGGGTGGACAATCAATGTCTAACAAAGGACTTCTACACAGGGACCCTGTGGAGGGGTTGGCAATCATCAAATCACTCCAGGCTTCAGCAGTGCTCCAAGATCAGCAGTGACAGGCGCAGACAGACCTTTTTAAGGAAATGACAGGACCAGAGGCTGATGGCATTGGGTCAGCAAGGGGGCCATATCCTTGCAGGATTCATCTCGCTGACAATGATGACAATGTTGACAACGATGATGGAAGTGAAAAAGATCAAAACACAAAGGAAATAGCAGAATTAAGCTCATCTGTGTAAAATGTTCTCATCTCCGCTGAGCACATGCATCCTGTTCCTCGGCTGGTTTCATTTGCTGCTGCTTGCTGCATGGGAGCTATTTGTGAATCTGACTCTGGCAGCATTAGCTGTGGCTCCTCCATTCACTCGAGGGTTTTCTAGCTTGTACTGGCTCAAAAAAATGACTAGTACAGAGAGAACTGGGAAGAAAAGTGAGGGAGTGAGAAGAAAAAATTCTTTATATTGAGCAGTTACATTGGGTCAGGCTGAGGTGGAGTCCATTTTCCCCATAGCAGCCCTCCTGGTGCTGTGCTCTGTATTGGGAGCTGGAAAGGCGTCGATAACCCACCGGTGTTCTGGGCACTGCTGAGCTCAGGGCTGTCTCTCCAATATTCCCCCTCACTAGTAGGCTGGGGGTGGGCAAGATCTTGGGAGGAGACATGGCCAGGACAGCTGACCCCAAATGACCAAAGGGATATTCCATACCATATGACGTCTGCTCAGCAATAAAAGCTCAGAGAAAGGAGGAGGTGGCAGGGCATTTGCTATTACGATGTTTGTCTTCCGGAGCAACCGCTAGCGTACTGAAGCCCTACTTCCTGGGAAGTGGCTGGACATCACCTGATGATTTTGTTTTTCCTTTGCTTCTGTGCACGGCCTTTGCTTTTGCTTTATTAAATTGCCTTTATCTTGATCCGTGAGGTGTTTTCCATCTTATTTTCATCCCCCCTGTCCTGCTGAGGAGGGGAGTGATAGAGTGGCTTGGTGGGCACCTGGTGTCCAGCCAGGGTCAGCCCGCCGCAGCAGTTTAGCAGTTTTTGCTATACTGGAAGTTACAAACCTTCTCCGAATACCCTTGTAGAGCACAAAGGAGTTAGAAGCAAAACCCAGCAAGAATGGGTAAAATGTGAACGCTGAAGAAGAAAAAGATGTTGAGAGTGCTGCAAGATGCAAATGGACATTCGATATATCAGACTCTTTTTCCTCGCTGCTTTTCAACCTGGACTTGAAACTTTAGAAACAAAATGAGTGCTCACAGGATTAAAAACAGAGGTTCTGCTTCAAATAATGTGCATGTAGTTAATTCAGTGATAAATGATGTTTGATAATATATTCCTTGTAATAATTTTAACATGTTTTCTATCTATACATGCCATTTTCACTGTATCTGCTCTGTATCTATCAAAGATTTTTAGATAAGTCAAGTAATTTTATGTCACGTATACGCATGGCCATGCTTGTAAGATATTGCAAATATGTATCTACTGGTTCTTAGTTCAGCCAAAAATATATGCTGCATTATTTGAGAAATAGTTCATGACTATATAATGAAACATCAAATTACAATGCATAAATCTAATGAGAAAGAAATTAAGATTGTCATTAAGATTTCCATTGCCAAGATTGAGCTACTACTTTACTTCTGAGAGATTCATTTTCAACTAATTTTGTTCTAACTGGAGAAGTAAGCAAGCAGAAGACAAGAAGTGGGTTCTGTCCCTAAAACACTTTGCCATTAAAAAAGACACAGGGGACACCATGCATGGAGAGGAGCAAAACATACCAGAGAACTGAGTGAACTGGTGACTGGCTGAGATTTGTCAGGCTTTCTGCAGTTTGCTTTCCATGAATAAATATCTCCAGTAGATGCTGTAGGCTAGATGAATTCCTTGGAGATGCTGAATAAGGAAAGAGGGGTGATCTTGTGGGTCATTTCAGCAGAGATGCCCCGTTGTGGTGGCAGGGAGAAGGGCGGGAGACAGTGTCCCTGCCGGAGCATGGCATTCAGCCATCGGGACAAGGCTGGAGAAGAGGGTGGGAACAGACTTCTCGGTGGCTTTGAAGGGGAAAAGAAGAAATGTGAATTTGACCTGGTAGAGAAGAAATGGGATGACGTGGCCAGACAAAAGGTGATCTTTGGGAGAGGGGGTTGCAAGACCAGAGTGAGAAGACCTTGTCGTGAGCCTGGAGATGACACGCACCAAGCCAAGAAACTGGCAGGGCTAGACGTGCTTTGTGAAGGCAGGACCAGTATAAAGCATGGATGAAAGAGAAGCAGTACCTGGGCTCGCTCTCAGGTGCACAGGATGAAAGGAAGGGAAGAGTCAGGTTGGTGCTGCAATACCTCCAGCTGAAGTACATTGGAAACCTCATTTTTTTCCTGGCTGGCTTCCACTTGCTGCCTGACAGATTGCCCAGGTTTTTGCAAACTAGTTACAGGATTTAATAAAAAATATAGTTTTGCCACAGAGTCATTAGCAGACTGAGTCACTAATATCTCCACTCCTGTTGAGCTACAGGTCATTCACTGAGCAAATCCATTTTCTTCCAGACATGACTGTACACGTGGCAGAATCTGGCTCTTTTTAACATAACACTGATAAAAGCAGAAGCATTTCTAATGTTGGCTGCGACCCAGTCCTACCGTCACGCTCATATGTTCGTGCATTTCATTAAAGGTGATGCATGAAATCACTTAGTGTACTTGACTGCTTTAAATACCTTGACAGAGAGTTAGGTAAATTAGGACTTGTTTTCTGTATAAGCGAAAGCCATATTTGAATATACATATTCATGTGTATTAAATTCATATGTATGCAATTAAAAGCAATTGTTTTTACAAATTTAATTGTATGACTCTCTTACCAAATATTTTGCATGAAAAACAGACAAGAGAATAAACAAAATGGTATCAAATAGCCTATTGCCTGAAGACTGTGAAAAACTATCTATACGGGGGCTTTTAAAAATACACACAGTATTTTTGATAAAATTATGTGTTAGTTCAAGGGCCACTTTCTTCTTCAGCATACACAGTCAAGTCTTCTGGAATTCATGACCACTCAAACCCTTTAATGAAAGCTGAGCACATTAGTCAGAATAACCTAATCGCTTTGTCTTTGAAGATAAACTCAGCTTTTCTTGCTCATTCCCAAATACACTGAAATGCGGAGACGCTAGGAGTGTCATCATCATGTAAGACACTTGCTATTAAATCTATTCTCGATACAAGGCTGACCTGAGGTATGTTTCAGAAATCTTTCTCTTTGTCTGCTCTAATCCATCAGAATCCTTTCAGCTAAAACTACCACACTTATACATCAAAACTGTATTTTTTAAGTAAAGCTGTCACTTTTAAGGCATGCATCTTTTCAGGAAAATGTCAGGGATGTTATACTTGGGTGTCCTTCTGCCCAAGAGGCCAACGGAGCCTGAACAATGAAGCAAACAAGACAGCTAATCAATAGCAGTCACAGCACTATTTTTTATCCTCCAACATCTTCATTTTCAACTCGGTACACATCATTACAATAGGAAAACAGGACAGTCAATCTCCATTAGGTTCAAGCACTGCATGAAAGAATTAATTTGGCTGCCTTAAAAATGATGATACAACTGCATGCCCTTAAACCTTTTAAATTTATTCTAAATTTACAGAAAATACTTGGATAGGCAGATTGCCTAGATAGGAAGGCAGGGGCACATTGACTTGTTTTTTCCTGTTGGCACAACGTATTTCTTACAGTGATGATTTCTCTGAGCATTGGAATACATCCTGTAAATTTTTTTGAGGCTTTGGTATAAAGCAATTTCACAAGTACCTGTGTAACTAATCAGATTGAAGGTTCATGATGCCAATTTCTCAGAAGTATGTCAGTGGCACTGAATCTCGTTGCTAGCTCTAAAAAATATCCCTTAAATTTGGGATTTTCAAAGGAGCCAAGGGATTTAGTTGTCCATAAGCCATTCAAATATGAGTGATGAGGACCAAACTCCCTTTGGCTATTTTGACAAATCCATTTCAAGTAACTACTCATTTTCACGTTTAATTTGAGTTCAAAGGAGTCAAAGTTATGATTCTCCCCCTCCTCCACACTGACTGCTTTCAGCATCTGGCACTGAACACTGACCTTATGTCATTCGCACGTGTATGCATATATGCATATGAATACACACGCAAACACATAGAGGCAAAATCACTGAAATGGGCCGGCATATGGCAAGAAGACTTGCTGGCGCTTCAAACACATACGCTGGCACTTGCCACAGAGGGAATGGGGTAGAAATGAAAAGCATGCAGAGACTTCTAACTCTCCCTCCGTGTATGTCTGTTAACATCCTTTTATTTCCTATATATACAGGGGATGCACAGGCAAGAACTTGGTCCGGTGCAACCTTTCAGCACCTGACACGCTAAACTGCAAGGGGAACGCTGTTCATCCAGCCAGCATCAAAATAATTTTGTGTCCGGGGCTATTTCGAAGTAAAACTGGGTAGTCTTACAGTTACTAATTATGATGTGGTTCTGCTTGGTCAGACATGCTGATTTTAACTGAAAGTGGAGAAATCTGTTCATTTATAAATAGCCCCATGTTTCAAAACTTCAGTCAATTTTGAACCTATTGGTAAATAGATTTTTTTTTTGTCTTGGGGTAGTAAGCAATCAATAGCCAGTCTATAAGCCTGAACTCTGAGAAACAGGACTTAAGTAGAAGAGAAAATGTGAGGAATGTTCCTGTCAGAAAATTTATTCCAGACCTGCAATGTATGTGGTACTTTCCGGCAGTACTTTATTTAAACATTTCAAAATATACTTGATTTTCAGCACATTTATAACTAGATGTATGACATTAGAGATATAGGACAGGCAAATAAGACAGAATTTTTCAGTGCTTTGGAGGAGCAACACACCAGGAAAGGCCTCTGGGAAAAAGAGTATTGCAACATTTGGAGAATAAAGCTCCATCATCTAGCAGCCACTCTGAATGTTTTTTAGTCTATTTTCTCTCTTTTGTCCTCTGGCAAAGTTTTTCTCAATATTAGATTCAGCATGAAAATACTTGTAGGTTAGCCTCATGTACACCGCCCTGTTTATCGCTCCAGGACATTACAATGACTGTCCCGATGTTTTTGAAACTTCTGGAAAGTTATCTGCTTCCAGACCTTTCTTCTGTAAGGCACTCCTCTTCTAGCTATACAGCTTGAGATAGGTTTGTGATTTTGTTTTGTTTTGTTTTTAATATCAGATATCCCTGATTATGCAAAGAAGTGAAGGTCATGATTATGCAAAGAAGTGAAGGTCATGATTAAGCTGTGGTCTACATGAAGTTTATGAGTTTGTGCAATGACTAACTTTAAAACCATGCATGCATCTTAGTTTTCATCTGGATCAGAACTTTTAGTTAAAACTTTTCTGGTTTTCATACAAATTCTGAAAATGTATTTTAATTATACTGTCTTTTGAAGGAAAGTCATTTTCTGGTTTACACAGATGTAATTAAACTATGGAATTCCTTTTCTCTGGAGAAAATTAATCCTTTGGCAGGTCTTAAGAAGGAGGAAATGTACAGTGAGATAATTCTCTGTGGATGATTTAGTGATTACCAAGGGATGCAGCTAGAAAAGAATGGAAAAAACCATAGAAATTTGTTTTTTTTTTTTTCTAATATTAGATGGGGTTGTTGACACTTCAGCACCAGGAAACAGGAAAGAGTGAAAAGCCCTTGCAGAGAACTTTATACACAGAAGACCTATGCTTTACTGAAGACTCACTGTGGTACCTACCAACCAATGGCTAGAGCCTGTGCTGGCCTTTCACACCTTTTAGTCTACATCTTAAATATGTAGAGCGCCAGTGAGCCATTTTTTTGGTCTTAATATGAGTTTTGGAGAGAAGTACAGTTCCATTAAGGAACCATAAACATATATCATTAGTTCTTGCTGATGGCAGATTGTGTTTCTGTATGAGTGATGCCAACAGAAGCCAGAACAAACCTGTTTGAGATAGGGATTGAACAAAGTGACAGCTGAAGGCATGAAAAACCAAGTTAGAGCATTCACAATCATTTGGGTTTTTTTGTCAAGTTTGGTGAAAAGTGTTCAAGATTTAAATCTAGCTGCAGCTTAAATAATATTAAGGTAGTTAAAAAATGAGCACATTTATCCCAGGTAGAAAAGGAACTGGCAAGAAATAGTAGCTTTTCAAACTTCAAACTATGGCTTGTTTTTTGCCAGTTTCTACAAATTTTTTTCAGGTCTCAAATATTCTGCTACTAGAAAGGTCATTCTTCTTCCAAGATAACTTCCCTGAGGAGCTTCACTGTTTTACATAAACATGCAGAAGCAGGCACCCCCTGTATATGCATTTCAAATTTACATTCCATTTTTTATGCACAGGTGAGTAACATGGGTGGTGTTCAGTAAGTGGCCAGGATACAAAACAGCAGGAAAGCTGATTTATACCTTGAGTTTCCCACTTATCCCTTTTATTCCACCTATCCTCTTCATCCTTGTCCATCTGCCCAGAAGGGACAGCAGAGTCACATGAAATCTTCCAAACCATGTAGTGTGTGTTAGTCCATCTTTGCCAAATCTTGGGACAACTACCCTACAACTCAGAGCGCATGAGCGTGGTAAGGCCAGGCTAGAATAGACCCCTGATGGCCCCCTCCTGTCCCCCTGTGTCCACCTGGGATGAAGCTGCACTTCGTGGTGCCTGCTGAACTTAGGCTTTCCAGACCATCTCTGTCCCAAACACTAGACTGGTTTAGGACTACCTATCTTCTAAATTTTGATAGAGTGGGCTCCTCTCAGTTTAGCACAACTGAGAAAATAAGCTGTTCTCTGCCATAATCTGTCAAACTGTTTTGGTGAGACCCCCCCAAACTGGAAACTCCATGTTGCCATCAGGTACTTCCTTGAATCTTACCTTTCTCATCCAGTTTTTGTATGTTCAAAGCTTTCGGGGATGAGAGAAAATTTTCTTCCATACACGTGCATAATTCCTGTTAATGCTTGCAGGATTTAGATCTGTTTATTGGATGAAGTATGTAACCTGTTGTGTACTTTTTCATTTTCTTTCAGGTCACTCATCTCTTCCATCCTTGTACCAAAATAATTGGTAGCAACACAAGACTCAGACACATCCTAGCTTCACACAAAGTGGATGTCAACAATATCAGTATAAAAAAAATTACATGTTATGCTTTTTCAAATGCAGAGATAGTATGAAAAAGAACGGACAGTGGTGTGCTATGCATCATTTAAAACCAGACACACTCTTCTGCCAAGATCCTTGTCAATGACAGTGTTAGATATGTGGGTTTTCCCCTTTTACTTTTTACAGGGTTTAAACTTAAGGCTTTTTGGTTTTGCTTTTGGTTTTTTTGGTGGTTTTTTTTTTTTTGAAACAAAGGTCACTTACTTAGCTACAGATAAATAAAAATTCAAGCATCCCCAGAAAAATCAATAAAGGTACTAAAAATCTAAGTTGATAATAAATTTTTGTTCCCCCTTCACATAGTTCAGGAATGTCAGTATTTACTGGAACCACTGTAATATCAGATATTTCAGAAGAGTATTGATTTTGCCACTGAAGTGTGACTAAAGGGATAAATAAACTGCTCTTGGGGTCAATCGATCCATTTATCTTTGCTGTTATTTTATAAAAAGTCAAAGCAGCATAAACTTTGATAAATAAATGTTATCATGAAAGAAATACTATCGATATGAAGATTTTGAGAACAATGTGAAAATATCTAGTCTGCCAGCACTGAGCTGCAAAATCAGGATTATATTTATGCTGCTTTGAGTACTAACAATGAAGACAAAATATGTCTTTTCACCATTGAGGCACAATGCAGAGTTTACAATTCTGAATGTGTCTCAGTGAATTAGAATGAGTATTACTGTATATAAAGTAGAATATTCCACAAGATAGGAAATACTCACATGATGGGAAAAGAAAAGGGAGAAGAGCCTTTATTTTCATATTTGCAATGAATCTGAATCACAGTTGTACTGATGCATTCTGCTATTTAAAAAAATAAAACATTTGGTAACAGCTGATGTATTCAAGTTGATGAGATAAGTGATGAGATGCTCTGAAGTGACTATATGTAGCTTTAATTGTGAGCAGGATAATAGCTACTTCAAGAAGTCACAATGATATTATAAAGATTACAGTGCAAAAGTCATGCAGAGCCTGCCACAATGTGATTATGATGCGAATTTAAGGTGGTAATAGAATATTAAGACAAATATGAGGTTTGTGTAAGACATAAGAAAGTGCTGTCATTGTGAGAAACTACGAGTCTACTTTGTAAAGCCATATATGCAAATCAACAGAAAAAATGCAATGACATCAAGATAAAATGTCAGAGAAGGTGTATAACCCTTTTTAATATGATACCTAGGTAATAGGTGGGTGTTACCCATCTGCATTAAAGTATTTAGAAACTAGACACCTCAGCTCATGGCTAGTCACTCTTTGCTCTGCTCACAGTCAATGGAAAGAAGCAGACTCTCTCTGAGAGCGGTTCATCTTCCAAGGTCTGTGCCTAAGAACGATCAGATGAATTGCCCTTTGGAGGTACCTGTTTTGGTCTTTTGACTATAAAGGGAGTCTAGGCTAGACTTGGACATGCAAATTTTAAACTTTGCAAGTGAAGGGAAATGAATCCTATGCAACATACCAGTGATAAGAAACACATTATAAATTTGCCGAAGTGAGAGATCAGTAGGTAGTTGTTCTAAAAGCAAAGTTGCCTTTCCTGTAGTCATCAAATTAAAAAACAACAAACAAACAAAAAAACACCCCCAAAAACAGGGACATACAGATGGTTTTAAACTTTAAGCAGTTTAAAATGGTTGCATGAGTTTGAATGAAGACGTCATTGATGAGACTGGAATGAATCTCTTCTTGGCTTTTTTTCTTTAAAATCTGTGTTAATGACTCCTCAGCAGGCTGCTAAGAAACCCACAGGAGAGCTGCTGAAGAGACTACCGCCCTTTTGCCAGCAGAAAAGCACAGGGTTGCTCAGAACAATCAAGGTCTTGATTTCACCTCAAGCGGCATACTAAAACTTGCAAGGCAGTGCCCCGCTCTCCCTGAAGAGTGAGCATTCTGAGAAGAGCTCCTTAGCTAAGGTGCTGCAGCTACAGGGGAGAGACTGCAAGACAGGGAGAGGGAGAAATGAGGAGAGGCAACTTTATGAAAACTCCACCATGAACAGCCACAGAAGTCTACAGCGAGAGGCAGAGGTGCTTTCTTATGAAAGGAAGAGGTGAGACGCAGAGGCTTTTGAAAGTCTGCAGGACTACAAAAGCACAGCTAGCTAAATAAAAGCTGCTGATGGGAGAAAAGAATTGTGTTAGGTGGTTAATGGAAAGAAACTGAAGGGCATGAAGAAAAGGAGAGCTAACAAAAGCTGACAGAACTTAATAAACAAGCAGGTTTCCTTTTGGTTTAGCATGTAAACTTCTATTGAAAGAAATACACTGACACAGTTCAGGATTGTGCTTTTTAATCTCCATGGAACAAACTCTGATTTGACATCTCAATTGATATCTGAGAAGTACCACTGTACCTTGCTCTCGTAAGATAGCCTCTGTGGCCTCCCTGGGTCCTTCCAGCCCTGCCGGCTAAGGTCAAAGTAAGGTAGCCCTTATGTATCCTAGTCTTATGGAGCTATGCCACAGACAGGTCAGGGCAATGAGAGCTCACATCCAAGTTTCTTCTGATGACACCAGGGCTCCACACACCCACCCAGCTCTTTAGATGACCATCTAGAGCCACGGGACATATACCTAAGAGAAGATCCTGGGAGTTGTTCACCAGGGAACTCTGTATTTTAATTCTGGCTTTGAAAAGTGAGGCTAGAAACCCTAACTTACTGTGTGGGCTTTAATAGTGACAGAGCCTTAATGAAAGCCAGTGAAAGCAGCTACTGCTTTTGGCTTCACGAGTGACGAACTTGACCCACATGCAGGCGACCTCCCCTTGCTGAGCGGAGATGAATACTACCAGATGACCGTCACGCGCAGTTCCTCTGCAGTGACACAGCTACACACCGGCTCCTGCACACAAACTCAGCCAGAGGACCCCGGAGAGGAAGATTATATTCTACTTTTCAATAGTGAGGATCAGCCAGCTTTAGGGTCCATCTCAGACACTCATCATGACCCTTCTTGGTGAAACATGCTTCAGGAAAACTGTTCACGTGTCTGAATCTGGCCACATGTATAACTTCAGCTTGCTGAATCAACCAGGGCTGGGTGCTAAAGAAAACCAACTGCAGCCAATCTTTACGTATTCATCTTGTTTAGAGACTAACAAAGAGCAACTTAACATCATTCGGAAACACCTACCAGTACTTCACTTCATTTACAGTCAGAAGAAAGAAAAGGAGACAGAAATATTGTGCACAGCATATGTGTGTTTTACTGTCTGTCCTGCCAGCAACAGCTGCCAAGTGGTGATCTATTTGCTTCAGCAAACCATTAATTTTCCAACAGCAACTGGAAACAAACAGTAGAGCTGTAACATTTCCCATGTTCCAGCAACAATACTCATGTATGCTATAGAAGCATTTTTCAGGTGTCAGGATATATATTCAGTATAAATATATTTCTGGTACAAAATTATTTCTTTCCCCAAATTTTTTGCTGCCCACTGGTTCATATATGATACGGTGCATGCTTCCTATGGCCTGGGATGCTGTTTTGGCTCATGAACTGGACAACAATACAACTCTTCTCTTTCTGTAATGCTGTTCTGTGAAGATCATACATATGTTTGGGAAAGACGGCAAATCAGCCACACCTCTGAAAGGAAAAATCAGTCCCACAGCCGCTATATGAGATACGACTTCACTGCTGTGCTTTGATATAAACCTGGCTTAATACCAACAGATTGTCAAACGCTTGTTGTTGCAAAGCTTTGAAGAAACAGCATGTTTCTGAACAAAAACATAAAGGACAGGGAAGGCAACTGACTCAGAAGAGGATAGAAATTCTGTTACCGGGGGAGAAAAGAGCCACTGCTGGGCCGAGCTCTGCAGATGTGCCCTGGGACGGTGGCAGAGGGACAAGCGGGGTGGGGTAAGGGCGCAGGCAGGCTCCAGGGAGATCGCCCACTCCCAGTGACGAGAGGTAAACCTCCCTCCCCAACAAGGCAGATAGCAAGTCCCTGCCGACTCCCACGGAAGAAGGAGCAGGGGCATGGGAGCTGCCTTGCCTGGGTTGTTTTGACATATGCTATACCCATCAGTTATTTTTAAATCATGTCGTTTGACAAATCTGCTGAATTCATTCACAATTTCTGATTTGCAAGCCGAGTTTCTCCGTTACTTCTAGGAATCTATGCAAATGGTAACATGATGCTTTCTGTTTTGCTCTGTGTTTTAAAATCTCTACAGGTTGTGACTCTGCTTACTTATCTGTTTTATTTTCTGGCAACTGTGTTAAGGACTGCAGTAAGCAAACTAAATAATTAACTCATCCACTTTCTTACACTTTGAGCAATGTATTATTTAAGAGTCCAGGCATTAAAGTCTCAGTCCGGAAAACATGCCCTTGGGATCAGTTGCTTTGAAGTCATCTGCAAAGTTAGGCAGGTGTATGAACGCTTGAAGGATCAGATCCTAAAAAAGATTATCTTTATTGTAATGGTGAGCAATAATCATAATGAATCTGTTTGGTATTCTATCATATGTTAAAATATAGCACCTATTCAACTGCCATCAGAAAAGTAATAGTATTTCAGTGTTTGTATTCTTTTCATTTGATAAATGAGTTTGCTTTATACATTTGCTTTATGCAGTGAAAGAATACTGAAGCAGGCCTGGTTAACATCATGTTTGGAAGCGTAAGGGAATTGTTCTTTGTGAGGTTTCACTCCTGCCAGTATTAAAGTATTATGAAAAGCAAAATGAACATATGGTTAAGCCAATTTAAATGCATTTCTAATGAACGAATGAACCCACTTAGCTGCATCAGTTAAAAAACAAAAATCCCCAAATCTTCCCTTTAAGCATTGTCTAGCTGTGTTACCATCGTGAACACCATCTATGTTATCGGCTTGATTTCTTATATCTCAAACAGTAGAAAATCACTTAATTGGGAAGCCTGCTGAATAATACATCTTGTTTGACCAAATAATAAAGAGTAGGTCATCAAAGATCTGGCCCTGGTTACCACCAGAACAGTACAAGGCAGAATTTTGCTCTTGTACACACAGACCGCAAAACCCATGACAAGCGTCCGAGCTATTTAGCAAGGTTGAAATCTGTCCTTAGATCCACTCAACCGGCGACCCAGAGGTAGGGTTTATTTTGGCTCTTTCTTTCTTTGATATAGCTGGTGCTGGTTTTCTTTTAGTTAGTAGCAACGTAAAGGCTGCTTAACTTTTTCATAACACCTCCAGAAACTGAAGAGCTCTTCATTGCTCCCGGCCATTCAGATAAACTCTCCCCTTCCTCTCCAAAGAATCACAGTATCAGCACAAATCCCAGATAAAACTTAACTGATTCAGTTTCCTGGAAAAACCAGCACATTAAGGAAACAGCAGATGTTACTCTGCTGAATGACAACTTGTGTTAAAATGTGAATATTCAGAGCACTATTTTCTCTTGGTCCCAAGCTGGTTCTAGGAATCTGTTACAGGGTCTTTAAACAGCAATGAAATTCAGTGCCATGACTTCAAGGATTACTGTGCTTTGCACATGAACATTTGGGCAACAGACGCACAACAAACTCTGGCTGAACAAACCACAGTTAAATATTTTAAGGGAAGAATAAGAAGAAAAGTAAAACAGCTCCCTCCTCAAACCCAAACCAGCCCAACAGAAGCCCAGCATATAAAAATGATTCTGAAATGCATGCTTCTTCTGGAGCCAAGGTGTATATAAGAAATATAGCAGGAAATTAATCATCAAAAGCCTGTTTTGTTCAATAAGAGCTGCAGTCCCTTATACCTGCGATTCATCCCTCCCTCCTTGCTAAAGGGGAATTATCTTCCTCCTGCAGAATGTCACTCGCAGGTGGTAAAGACTCACTTACATTGAAGCATCCCCACTCACATCATCTTGATTCACGTGAGAGTCACCAGAGAGAAGTGTGCACTGAGAATGTGTCACTCATCTGGCCTGTTTTATGTGTCTGCCTTAAGTGAACTGAGACCGATGAGTCCCTGTTTCTCTCCTGTGACCGCAAGGAGAGTCTAGACAATTAGCTCAGATGTCAACATTGGAAATATGCATCTGATCACACGAATCCCATCTTCACAAGCCATGGTAGAAAAGGGGGAATCAGTTGGTTCTTTGTGTGGAAAGATTTGGGCAATAACTTCACAAAGTTAAGAAAATAATTCCCCAGCACCATGTAGGACAAGCTGGCTTACCGACTTACTGGCCACTGTTATTCCAAACCCCACCAAATCTGTATGACATTGCAAGGCACTCACATATTAAATAAATATTGTGAATAACTGTCGTTAAAAAAATTGGCTGCAAGTACACAAAACAATATTAAAATACCTGTTTTAAGTGTATTTGTTAAGACTTTGATGGAAACGGATGTTTACTGGCATCATTAGTGACTTAGCTTTGCACGCAGAGGGAAGAGGCTACAGAAGCCAAAGCAGAAGTTTGCTTTGGCCACCAAATGAAAAGCATCTCTATGTAAAACAAGGCTTAAAATGTCTCCTGAGTATCACAGTCTATTTATCTGTCTTTTCTGGAGCATGTGTGCCCAAACTGTTTGCAAGCTGCAAGCTGTTCCCTCACCAGCCACGCAGGTTCCTGACCTGGCATTGAGTCTTTAGGTCCCACGTGTAAGCATGCAGCCTTCTGGCTGCATCAGTCTGCAGGTGCCAATGTGCAACCTGACAACCTGTATTGCTGTGGAGCTGAGAAACTCTGCCCCTCCTCTAGCTAAGGCTCCTCTATGTGTTCTGGCCTATTTAGAAGGTGGACAGAGAAGACAGGAAATGAACTTTATTGTTGAATCTAAGTATCCCAAATAATTTACATCAGTTGAGCAGATGCCACAGAAATGATAGTTTTTTGCTCAGGCATTTAAGCTGTTCAAAGCACACCCAGTTCTCCTCTCCATGAACAGGAAGAGTGACAGTTCATGAACTACTCATTAACCATGTCAGCTGAATACCCTTTCCAACTGTGTGAAAGTCAATTTAAGGTAACTGGATAATAATCATACCTTAACCATGTTTGCTGGCCTCAGATTTTATTCAGTTGGGTATTCATAGAATCATAGAACCATTTAGGTTGGAAAAGACTTTTAAGATCATCGAGTCCAACCATTAACCTAGCACTGCCAAGTCTACTACTAAACCATGCTCCTAAGTGCCACATCTACACGTCTTTTAAATACCTCCAGGGATGGTGTCCCAACCACTTCCTTGGGCAGCCTGTTCCAGTGCTTGACAACCCTTGCAGTGAAGAAATTTTTACTAATATCCAATCTAAACCTCTGCTGCTGCAATTTGAGGCCATTTCCTCTCGTCCTATCACTAGTTACTTGATAGAAGAGACCAGCACCCACCTCACTACAGCCTCCTTTCAGGCAGTTGTAGAGAGCGATAAGGTCTCCCCTCAGCCTCCTCTTCTCCAGACCAAACAGCCCCAGTTCCCTCAGCCGCTCCTCATCAGACTTGTGCTCCAGGCCCCTCACCAGCTCGGTTGCCCTTCTCTGGACACGCTCCAGCACCTCCATGTCTTTCCTGTAGCGAGGGGCCCAAAACTGAACACAGGACTCGAGGTGCGGCCTCACCAGTGCCCAGTACAGGGGGACGATCACCTCCCTGCTCCTGCTGGCCACACTATTTCTGATACAGGCCAGGATGCCGTTGGCCTTCTTGGCCACCCGGGCACACTGCTGGCTCATACTCAGCCGGCTGTTGACCAGCACCCCCAGGTCTTTCTCCGCCGGGCAGCTTTCCAGCCCCTCTTCCCCAAGCCTGTAGCGCTGCGTGGGGTTGTTGTGACCCAAGTGCAGGACCTGGCACTTGGCCTCGTTGAACTTCATACAGTTGGCCTCAGCCCATGGATCCAGCCTGTCCAGATCCCTCTGTAGAGCCTTCCTGCCCTCCAGCAGATCAACACTCCCTCCCAACTTGGTGTCATCTGCAAACTTGCTGATGGTGCACTTGATCCCCTCGTCCAGATCATTGATAAAGATATTAGAGAACTGGCCCCAACACTGAGCCCTGGGGAACACCACTTGTGACCAGCCACCAAATGGATTTAACTCCATTCACCACAACTTTTACAAACATCACAAATAACAAATGACAGAGCTTAGAAATACTGAAGTCTTAAGTAATACCTAGTATCCTAACACAGCACTGTAAGTCTGAGATGTTTTGGCTTAATGTGTATTGCAAATAATATTTAGGAACTTTCAAAATGAATAGCAATTGAGCAGCATCATTAAAATAGTGATGTTATTAATAGAGGTCATATACAAAGAGAGTGGATAAGAAAAGGCAAAAAATTATTTCATTCTACCACCATCAATCTTATCTGCAATTAATTTTTTGCTGTCTTAAGTTGGTCTTTTCCCTACCTTTTTAACAATTTGACAGATTGACCTAATTAACCTGGATTGATTTGTATATTTGAAAATCAGGCTTCCTTCCTTCTTATTCTGGCTGACATGTTCTTTCTCCTTCACCCCTCTAAGGTCTATGGTCTCTTTGATTGCCTTCTCATCTTCTTTTCTCTTCCCTGCTCTCTTTTGGCTTTCTTATTTTATCTTTCAAATTCCCCCAAAACAGGCTTTCAGGTAGGTCTAACCTCTACTTACTGTAAAAATTGCTGAATCAGAAGATGTCAGGAAATTTTGATTTAGCTTTTCCACATTCTATGGAACAAATAGAACTACGTACTGACACTGTAGCTGAAATGCCAAAACAATGGTATTTATGCCTCTAGAAGCTATGATTCCCTAATTTGGATAATATTATACTCTATTTTTATAATACAGTTTGTCTTCAGCAATGACAGTTATACAGTTTTGAATAATAATAGACATTTTTTAAAGACTATACTAATCTCTTATCTTCCCATTTGTTATTTCCTTGTCCTGCCTGTTACTATAATATAATAGTCATGCATTATGGACATAAAAGGCTCTATTCCATCATGAGATGTGCACTTCAGATAGATTGTCCCCACAAACTATTGCCAAACAAATTAAACAGCACAAACATGTCCATGGCCATAAATCTCCTATGCCTACCCTTCAAATACTTCTAAAAATATGACTTTCCTTCTGAACCACGTGGGACCAGTGGACCCGGGTTGTATATTGCCCATTGGTGCTTGCAGAAGCAGACCCCACCCAGACCAAGGAGGGCTGAGAGCCTGGGGGTAAGACTCTGGGACTTCAACATGGGCCAGATTTGACAGAGATGCCGTCTGACATTTTTCCTTCATATATCCCCTATGCCTGAGTAAATATGGTCTGGCACCCTGAGGCACATTTTATTTCCAGGGGTCCTCAAATGGGACACCTGTACGGGGGATACTTGGGCTCAGACGGTCAACAGTGATCCAAGCAGTGGGACAGATGTGGATTTTAATGGGATTTGTGATCTGGCAACTGGAATTCAGGGGCTTGGTGTAGGCCTCTTATATCACAGACATTTGCACATTCCCTGTCAATGCAATTTTCAATTTGGACATCTGGGTCTCCTGGAGTCCATCATATAATGTTCAATGAGACCCAGCAGTGAATCAGCAGCTGGTGAGGACAGCAAGCTCTTCACCGAGAGGAGCAGGTCCTCACTTGCCAGCTGCGTGACCCATCCTGCCACCAGTCCCAGGCAGGGCCACGATATCTCTGGTGCAAGCACCTTCTCCCCTGCCTACCCTGTGCTTTGTAACCTCTGCCCTGCCTACATCTCCCTGAATACGCTCCTTCCTACCTGACTGAAACGCCTGAATAATTACATCGTGGGCAGCATGGCATAATCCTAACTCTTTGTAGCTGTTTCCAGTCCTTCTTGTTTCTCCCCTGTATCACGGCTAATTAATTTTATATTACAAACCAGCCACTTCTGAAAGATCTGTTGAGGTTCAGATTAAATGCAAAATTTCAGCCTCCTTCACATGCCCTTGATAAAGATGATTTTATAGCCCTTATGTCAGATGTTTTGGGCACTAATTGTGCCTTTATTTTACTCAGGTAAATGAATTTGCAACAGTTTGGGTTGGTTCCCCCCCCCCCCCCGTAAAGTAAGAAGTACCAAGTGCCTGGATTTTATTTTCTTTCTTACCTTTATTGGACTATATTAGATACAAACAGACTCATTACTGTGAAGTGCACAAACCAGAAAAAATATTTCTAAGTTTAAATCCAATTATATGATGATTTTCTGAGCATACCATTAAGCCTATTAGCAGTAAGAGGAAAAAACATATAAATGCATAACTTAACAAAGTGTAATAGACCAAAACAAAGCGCAATAACTGGACAAATTAGAATATACAAATACAGCTGATACAACTAAATGATCCAAGAAGGTCCCCATATTAAAAACAGAGAGAACCCAAACCATCAACAACCCACTAAGATCAGTCTGTCACTCAGACCCAGCCCGTTCAGCCACAGGCACCTCTGTCTCTCCACTATGTGGGAGCCTGGGGTCTTTAGAGGGATCTTTTTGCACCTAAAAGTTCTCAGTCCCTGCACACACTGCATCCTTTTCACCGCTGGATGTGCCAAGATGATCAAAATCGGGCTGCTGTGCTCTCCCCTTCCTCCCGCCACCATCACAAGCATTTCTGTGCCCCTTGCCTTGGGGAAAAGTGATGTCCCCCAGCTGGGAAAATGCTGGCTTGGTCAATAATGGGATTTAGGTATCACCCAGTGTGGGCACCACAGTCGCACTGAAGTGGTTCAGGCTCCTTCCCACTCAGGCTCTGGAGACGTGGCATACCCCGTAGCCCAAGACAAAGCTCTGCACTGGGCTTCCCAGCCTGCTATTCCCTGCCTGCCGCTCTCACCGTGAGGAGCCTTCTTGTAACAAAACTGCAGGGCTGGTACTACAAAACACATAACCTTCAGCAGCGTGGGTGCTTCGTTTTAGCCAGTGCTCCATGGTGAGGATGCTCTGCTAAGGTTAGGGAACATGGTGCGAGCTGTCTGAAGAGCTACTCTTAAAGAGAAAAACCACAGCGGGGACAGATTCGGAGCCATCTGCCCTCAGGGAAGGAGAGGTAGCTGGCAGACGCTGCGAGCATCTAGCAGACAGATAACATGGACTTGAAAACCTGCCAGACTACAGAGAGACTGGAAAATGGGCTTTCCCTTTTCCAGGTGAGCGCTCTCACCGTTGAGCTGCTGCTGGAGAGGGAGTGAGTGAAGGGGAAGGAGGTAACGGGGAGCACCTCAGGCAGCTGAGGGTCCGTGGTGGCTCAAGCAAGTGAATTCAGAGTAGCGAGGCGCACCTATCTGCAGCCCAGCCTTGGAGGTACAAGCCCTGGGGAGGAGAACAGCCCCAAAATACAGCCCATTTGTAGGATTTTCAGCTGGCTCGCTTGGGTAGGGCTTCTGGACCCTACTCCCAGACACATGGGCCTTGCCTTGCATTGTGCTATCTAGATGTAATATATTGCTACTAACTTGAAAAGCCATGCTATAAAGTAACAGTTATTAGAAATGTAAAGTGCAATGTATAAAAAATGCTGTGTTCTCCTTATTATAGAGGAGTAAACTTTGATTAGTGGAAGTGATTAGTCTATAAAATTTAACTTGCCATTTATTAACTTAACAACCCAACAACCTGGCATTATTAAATCCTCAGGGTGGGAACCACTGTGACCTGTGAAAAAGTATTTGCCTGCAAAAGTGCAGATCAATAGTTCTACATTTAGCTAAAGTTTTATGTATTATGCCAAATACAGTTCATAAATGTCACTTCATAATTTGGATTAGTACAAATTATTAGCAAAGAGTCACACCCCTGGCTTGCCATACCAAAATACATTATTAGTTGTTTCAGCAGGTCTTCTGATTTATAGTTACGCTTAATGATCCTGTTAAAAATACAATAAATAACTTTTTTGTTCTAACAATTCAGAGTCTTTATTTTTTTCAGGTAACACCCAGTGAGGCAAAACTTTGTAATAGGCTGAAGTTTTAAACTGTTAGAAACTAAGCTGAACATAGGAATATACAGCAATCAAAATCCATCAAGAAACCAACTGGCTACCTATATAAGATTGCAGAATGAACCTAAAAATGCGATAGACTGAAAATACAAATTGGACTGATGTCTAAAAAATGAAAGGTCATTTTCTATAAATGCTTTTTAAAATTTATTGCTTCAAACAGTACTTGCTGAAAAAATGCTCATAGTGGTAATTTACTATACATTCAAGTGTCCTATTCTAGCTACTTGCCTTAATTATACCGAGGTTACAGACATTTTCAGTCTCTTATCCAGATACAGTTTTCAGGGCCGTAGCATTTGCAAGTTATGTATTGGAGATAGACGTGAACTTCAGACTCCACGTAGCATAGTGAGCACACCTTAACAATTTTAATTGGACACGATATCACTGAGAGGTCAGCAGTGAAATCTGTATCCCAAAGTTTATGGTTGTCATTTTATAGATTTTGATTTAGGGTTAGCGCTCACACAGCAATTAATGATCAAACTGTGATATTTAAACTACTTGTCTCAAATGCAGGCACTCTTCCTGAGCAATCGGTGACCGTGACAAAACCAAGCAGAAGGTCACAGCTTGCTCCTCTGGGCAGACATTGCCATCTCCCCACAGCCGGAGGCTGTAATCCTCCCGGTGTTTGCACTGGATGTGTGCAAACACAGATCTCTCCCGTCCTCCACCCGCCTGCGGTGGTAAGGACCAGATGCATCGCGGCCCAAGCCAGGTGTGAAAGGGGGAGAGAGGGGAGCTAACTAGGGAAACCTTCAAAAGGTTATGTTCATGATGACAAATGTTGTGCAAAGGGTCATAAATGCACTTTCACGGAAACCCGCAGATAGAAGGGACGTTAGCCAGAGCTTCTTGGGATGGCACATTCCCCATCATTTAACTCCCGTAATGGAACAGCGTCCTCGTATTTCTCATGACACTGTTATTCTTCTTAATGGGGATTAACAGCCTTTCGTGTTATTTCCTGCCTAGATTTCTCATGAACTAACATCCCCACATCAGATACTATATTAGCCAATAATAAGAATAAATGACAGACTGCATAGTTTCTTGCCTGACAAGGGTGCTGCATTATCCCACCACACAAAGAGTACAAAGAAATTTCTGGGTTTTATTTATTGTTTTGGCTATTACATAAAAATATTACAGAAATAAAAACTCTGAAGAACTAGTATGGTGTGGTATTGCTCCAGTCATAATGTGCTAGTACACAATCAATTCTTATAAAAGCTTTTCTCTTTCAGAGTAGTTTAGTTGTCCAAAGGGAATAAATAATTTACTGCTTGTTCAATCCAGTACTTCTCTCCTATTATTTAAAAAAAAACTATTCTACTTTGCATTTACCACATAAAGCGTTCTTTGTTTACATTTTGACCATTTTAAATCTGTTTCCTCCTTAAGCACAATGAGGATACCCTTGGTCAAGTGAGCTCACCAACATGATGTTGACAGCTTGAGAAGAGTTCAGGTGTACACTTTATTTTCCTTATTTCTGAAGCAAGTAAGGGCTACCTGGATTTATTTAGATGGAAATTTTCATGATTCCCACATTTGCAAATGAAAACCTTACATAGCTTATAGATGCAGACCTGTATTCTTAATATACCTAAATACAAATCACTGATGTCAAACTGGTTCATGGCTGTCTAGAAACTACTCCGCAGTTGACACGGTTGTCAGGAAACTCTGCGGAGAAATGTTGGAGCAGCTTGTGAACACCAGAGGTGACCATGTCTAAAGGAGGACCACACGGCATTGGCCAGCAGAGACCCCTGTGCGGTGCTGCATCCATGCTGCCCACACTCTACCCACTCGTGGTTGCATGGAGGAACTTCCCCATCCCCTGGACAGAGCATGCCCCGCACCTTCCACAACCCTAGATTTCTTGGAGAGGAAAAACCTTAAATACTCAAGTACCTCCATTTTTAGAGGATGAGATTATGCTCTAGGCATTTAGTTAATGCTTCTATCTAGCAGATTTTTTTCACATTTTCACAGAAGAAGTACTCTCAGCAGTTCTCCTAAGAAAAAATAGTGTTTCAGTTGGAGACAGGCCTTAATTTATCATTAAGAAAGAAAAAATACCCCAACTTGTACATATTTTCTGCACTGTCTTCCCAAATGTTTGCATCTTTAAGTATTTGAGGAATAATCTTAAAAAGATGAGAATGGAAATGAATGCATGAAATAGCACAGCACATGCCTGTATTAGTGGTATCTTCAGCTGAGAAACCCACAATTTAATTTTTACTTTTAAATTGTCTTTTTCAAAATGGTTTACTGGTGGGGGAGAAGTCAATATTTACTAGCAAATTGAACAGTGTTTAGAGGATCAGATTTCCAGCTCAACTCTTCAGTTTCACCCACTCCCCAAACAGACATGTAACAGGGAATCTAAAAACTCCTGAGATGAATTGCATGACCCGTATAGCCTTCCCCTAAAATCTTTTTAATGACAATGTCAAAGTCACTCATTTACTGTCTTTGGTATCACATAGAGATTCTGAACTGCAGTAAAGTCTCAGATGTCACCGTGTTTTAAAATAGCATGGTTACTTGATTATAAAAGGGATCTATGCTAGTGCATCACTTTGAAATGGGCAAAAAATGTATCAAATGCTCTTCTAAATGTTATCTATGTTGGCCTTGCTGTTGGTGTGATTCCTTCCTAATTTCTGCTCCAGTGATCATTGGTGACTCTCACGGTCATGGTAAGTGGTCTCTAGGTACCTCTGCAGTATTTTCACTGATGTATTTTTCAACTAAAAGTGTGATGAATACACAGTGACCTGTGAATGATTTTGAGGGCTGACACTCATCTGTTGACCCTTAAAACTTTGCAATAACTACAGTAAAATATTTAAAGACAGGAATGAAAGATAATCTGTCTCTGAAATACAATTTAATGACTACTGGGTATTAAAAAGCAACATGTGTGGCCATCCTAAAATACAGTGTCAAAACCCTACTACTAGTACTGGAATTAGCACAATACTAGATTTAGTTAATGATTTCCCCATTACATTGCAAACTCCTTGCATCAGTGGCTGAAATTCCTGATCAGTTTTATGGCCTGCCTATGAGACCACAGGTCCAGGTCACACTGCCGGACAGAACCTTTGAATTATTGCTTGGTTTGGATCTGGGGGTTAGTGAAGAGCAATAGAAATGGAGGTGTAATATATTTCATTGCCTTAAGAAGCACACTTTTGCTCTCTAAGAATAAAAACCCGGGCTTGCTTTCTGCAGCTTATTGAAAGGAACATCATGCTTGGATCATACTGCACAAGGACTTATGGCTATTCATGCTGCTACTGCATGGAAATTCAGCAATTGATCTGTGAAGTCCTACACAGCCTGGGTCACATTCTCAAGACAAGAGATTGGAAGTTTTAGGGTAGAAATATTTGACTGCACTGAAAAATTCAATGCTGGCCTTCACAGAATTATTTACAAACTCACTAAATTGTTTCAGGTGAAAAAAACCATCAGGTTTACATTTACAAGACTGTTGATAGCAATCTGTCTACCATTAGCCCCACTTTTAGCACACAGTATGTATGAGAACCAGGTTCAAATCCACTCACTAACTTGATTGATTGCAAGCAGGGATTTGAGCTCGGGTCATCACACTTTTTCTCCCCGGTTCACTGCATGTTTAAGTAGGGTGCAAAAATTAAATTATCTCCCAGAGAACTAACTGAGCGAGCCTGGCCCTGCTATGCATGTCGCGTGCTGAGTAGCTGCTCATCAGGACGACAGGAGAGCTACATTTAGATCCCTCCTGGTCTAAGTAACAGCAAGGCTGAACTCCCACTCAGCAAGAGGAGATGGGACATACGCAATTTCTCCTGTTAAAGCTGTTCCACTTTTTTCACTGAATACTTAATATTCAACAAGAGAGGGAGCAAGTAAATAACTCCCTTGCTTGATGGGGAATTCATTCAGGACAAAGGATGCCTGGGCTCTGTTCTCTGTGCCAGGGACCAGTTTGCAATAAGAAAAAAAGGGTGGAAAACCTTTCTTAGTCCTCGCTGGAGTATGCAGTCAGAACAGTCTTTTGAAGGCTTTTAGGTAAAAGCACCTGTGCCATCTCTTCCTTGTCGCATTTTATCAGTCTAATTTGACACTGCTTTTGCTTTCAGCACAAGCGTGTTCTACAGCAGCATTTTACTTTTGGGTTGGAGCAGGATGCTTTGTTCCATAAGAAATAATTCCCTTAATTTTTCATTCTGATGACAAAAAAATCTTTTCAATTTCAGCTAATTCTTAAACAATTTTTAATATATTCTTATATAGTTAGAGAACTGAAGCAAAGCACATACAACTTACTCAAGGCCCTGTCCTTTCTTGAAATTTTCCTGCTGCTGTTGAGTGTGATGGTAGTAGAACTGAACCTCCTGAATTTCAAGCAAAACAGATCAGTTAATGGTTATGTCCTGAATTGTTTTCCTTTAATTCACTGCAACAATTGCCTAAAAGTAGCCCAGGAGCATTACAACTATATAGGGTTGGGAGGAGGGAAGGGATTGAGACACTCTGGAGAGGTCTGCTCATCACCAGCACAAGTTAACACTGGCTCCTCTGACAATCAAAAAATAATTTCAAGTTGTTATGCATATTCAAAAATGCCTGAGATCACGCTTGTAGGCACCCACATGTGCAGGATCCTCTTGTGTCCAGGAAAAGTGGGCCTTCCTGGAGGTTGATACCATCCCACTATAAACCTCCCTGGATTTGATACATGTCCAGCTCTGGGTACATCCCAGCACTGTCAGTGATGCTTGACCTCCCCCAGAGAAAGTGGCTGGCAGTCAGAAACTTCCAATGCAGCTCCCTGGATGCTGGACTTTGTCTGCTTCTGCTTTTTTTTCTTTGTCTTAGGAACTTCAGAAAAATCAGCTACCTGACTTGTCAAATCCCAAATTCAGCTCTGTGAATTGATGCTATGGGTATGGTAGAAGGGGAACATTTCTATTTGGGACTGAACAAAAATTCAAAAGATAGACTGAATAGACTGACACAGAGATGGTAATGTTAACTATTTTCTTATAAATATTAAATGCCTTTTCTTAGTTGATGGAAATTTCTTGTTATCACATGACATCCAAGTGCAAAGGTAGGTGCTTACTCAGCAAAATTCTTATAAGACATCCAGTAAGGCAAAGCCAGTATTTAATGACAAGAAAATAAATGTGTGGCTTGGTGGTTATGGCATTCATCAAGGTGTGAAGACTTCTGGTTTCTGATTTCCCCTCCAATGAACAGTTAATAAATGGAGTGTGGGAAAGGACCAAAAGAAGAGATTCCAACACCTTGCCTTGCTTTTCCTGAGGTATCCTATGTATATACGAATATATATGGATTGAGAATAGGTTGAGAGCAGCCCTGCAGAAAAAGACTTAGGGATATTGGAAGATGAAAAATTGGATATGTGCTGGCAATGTGTGCTCACAGCCCAGAAAGCCAACCGTATCCTGGGCTGCATCACAAGCAGTGTGGCCAGCAGGTCGAGGGAGGGGATTCTCCCCCTCTGCTCTGCTCTGGTGAGACCCCACCTGCAGTTCTGCGTCCAGCTCTGGGGTCTCCGGTACAAGAAAGACAGGGACCTGTTTGAGCAGGTCCAGAGGAGTGCCACCAAGATGATCAGAGGGCTGGAACACCTCTCCTATGAAGACAGGCTGAGAGAGTTGCTGTTGTTCAGCCTGGAGAAGAGAAGGCTCCGAGGAGACCTTATTGTGGCCTTTCAATACTTGAAGGGAACTGATAAGAAAGATGGAGAAAGACTTTTTTACCAGGGCCTGTAGTGACAGAACAAGGGGCAACAGTTTTCAACTGAAAGAGGGTAGATTTAGATTGGACATAAGGAAGAAATTCTTCACTATGAGGGTGGTGAGGCGCTGGAGCAGGTTGCCCAGAGAGGTTGTGGATGCCCCATCCCTGGAAGTGTTCAAGACCAGATTGGACGCGGCTCTGAGCAATCTGGTCTGGTTGAAGTTGTCCCTGCCCATGGCAGGGAGCTTGGACTAGATGATCTTTAAAGGTCGCTTCCAACCCAAACCATTCTATGATTCTATGTATCTATTCATACACATATACAGACATATAATTACATGCATATATGCATCCACATACATGATTTTTTGGAGTGACATACAATGCATCTATTTTAAACCTGGATATAGAACCCTCCAACAACATTTGCTACTTTGTAGTAGAAATCAGACAGCCTTAATCAGCTCTGCTCTTTCTGAAGCATCTAAGGAATATCCCAGCACTTCTCCGCCAGATTTCTGTCCTACTGGTGGTCATAGATGTAGTTACCAAGGATCACATACAGGCATGTGACGATTTCAAAGTCAGTGCTCGATTTCTTTTTAACAGCACCCACATAGAATGATTCACCTGGACAATCCCAAAAGGATGATGGCTCACTAGGGCTTCCCATGTAACACCGCATGGTTGCTACTTTATGACCATAATGCTTCACTCTTCAGAGGGGTCCTGGCCATCTTTTTTGTCATTGGATGCTGGTTGTAGCCTTACTGGATGTCCTTTCTGGTGCCCAATGAGCATTTCTGTGCTTCCATTACTAGCTTGCTGTTGCAGCTCTTTAATTCATCCTGTCACTTTCTCCACTATTATGGCTTTGAGAGTTTATTTGCTGCAGGCAACAGAGAGCTTGCACAACAGTGTGACATGAAATGTAGCACTAGGCTGCTAGTACCTACTGTTGGTGCGCTGCTCCAGTCCAGCAGCACAGTCTGCGTGTGTTTATCTCTTCAGTTTGCCTTTTCAATGTATTTTCTTGGCAATCTTGACAGCTGCTTCTGCTTCACCGTTAGACTGGGGGAGATGCTGAGAAGGCACGATATGGTTGAAGCGTGCTGATGCTGTACACTTCTAACATGCAAACTAAGGTCCATTATCCATAATAACTATTTCCCCAGCCCTCTCCCAGGCAAACTCAGCCTTATGGCCGTCAGTGATAGAAACTGCTGCTTTTTTATGTAAGGGATCCATTTCCCAGCCGTCAACAAAAGCACTCTGCATTCATTAAGGCAGGAGAGGAAAAACGAAGACGAGACGAGCTGTGGGGTTTTGTTTAACCTTGTTCCGCAGGGACACCGGCCTCCTTACAGCCGCCATCCAGTAGACCAAGCGCTAAGTAGCTCAAAGCAAGATGGCTCCCTTAGGGAACTAATGGAGTATTTACACAATGAGGCTGCTGACAGCCTGTCTGTATTAATACTGGTTAAAACAAAACTTGAGACACTCATAGAGCACAGGTTGGCAATTTAGAGGAGTGAGCTGACAGTGTTGGAAAATAAAGAGAAAACAGAGAAAAGATGCAGTCTCGAAAACATTGTTTTTGCTGAAACGCTGCTAAGTATCACTAGATTTCAAGGCCCATGATCGAGTGAGAAAATGAACTTCTGAAAAATTACGCTTCTTCAAAAACCAGCTCAGGACCATTTCTTGTGTGAGGAGACCTACGTCTCTAACGGAGACCTAATGATTCAGCCATTGCCACTGCTAAAGGAAAAGTCCTTTGTACCCGTCAACTGACATCACCCATAGCCCTCGCAAATGTCTTCACCAGAGACGGCTTTGCTGTGGGTGCAGGTGTGCACACCCTCCTCTCCAGGCTGCTGGAGGCCAGGGAACGGCCGGGGAGGCTGTGGGACCCCTGCCCGCCTGTGCACCTCCCTGGCCACGGGGCCAGCCTCTCCATGCCTTGCCAATGCCCTTTTGCAGCAGGGGAGGAAATCCTCCTCCCAGCCACAGGCTGAATTACATCGAGGCACTCACCCTCACTGGCGCTCAAGAATACTCTTCTTTTCGGTATTGTGGTAAGCGTTAGCTTCAGGGGAAGAGGGCTACATTTTAGGGAGGGCAGGGGACGCTCTTAGACAAGGTGCATAAGTGAATCGTAATTTTAAACAGCTCTGCTGGGAATATAGCAAAATCTCTGCTGTGCAGCCACTCTGTCCTCTGCAAAAGAGGGGGGGCTTTCCACCAGGACACACCAATAGATGCCATTAGTTTGAGCAAACAGATTTTCTCTGGGCTTCAGTTTAGTTACCAAGACTAGAAAAGGGATCAGCTTTAACTGGGTATTTTTATCTGTTGAGCCCCAAAAATGTTAAACTTACATTGAACATAGAAAAGACAGAGCTTTAAGAAGCTTTTGTTTCAAATAAATGAACAATGCTATCAGAAATATGAAGTATGGCATTCTGAAGTATGATATTGCATTTCAATTCCCCTGTCAGTTGGGGCTCCTTCATGATGAAAAGTTGTTCATAAATTTAAGGCAATACTAAGACATGATTTTATTTTTTTTTTATCAAAAGGAAGGAAATACTCGCATTTATTCTCTTTTACATGGTTACAAGTAAAAACAATATACATAAATACTGTATGGGCTAAAGGGCTATAATTCTGCCATGCACTTATCTTTTATTTTGCACGGTGATTTTGGTATTTTTTTTCCCAAATGCTGCAAGTCATTTTATAGATTTTATGTTGCCTAGGTAATCTTAAAGGTTTTAAACTTCTCATTTTCTATTCTGCTTTAACACTGATCTTATTGTAATGGCCATTTTTTTTGTTTTACAGCTGGGTCATATGTGTCATATGGAATGTGTCATATTATTAGCTTATTCACTCCAATCTCTGTATGCTTGCTAAATATACCTATGAGAAAGCCACCATGCTGTGAAGACAACAAGATGACAGCACAAATCTACATTCAGTTTTGCTCAATTTCAGGTACAAGGACACATCTCAAAAGGTACAAGTGAAAGGTCACATCGAGTGAGATCCTTTATTTCGCATCCCTTCCATCCTCCCAACCAGAGAAGATCAGGCTGGTTCACTTGAAACTAATGACATGAAGACTTTGTGCTAGTCCTGCTCCTCTCCCTGACACCTGCTTATATGAAGAATAAACCAACAACAATTTAGTTGGGATTGGAAGTGTGTTTCCTTACAGCCTTGCTCACAATTCAGGACAAAATGCTTTTAAAAAAAAAACAACCAGGGTCCCTAAAAAATCTAAATGTCAATGTGTCTAGGAAAAGTGTAATTAAGGACTTTGGCTTTGTAATGCTGTACTGGCAGGCAAGCAAAACGTACCCTGTGAAGTGTCAGCAGAACAACTTTGACATATGTCAGTGACATGCCCATCCTTGAAATACAGTGTTTAGTTCTTGCTGTCTTACTCTGGATTGTGTGAGAACTTGTCAGCTCTGAGGTCCCAACGGTTGTGCCTTGACTGGAGAAGACCTGTTAATGCCTGGTTGTGCAACATCCTTTGCTTAGATTTTTAAGCACCATCCAGTGCTTAGATTTCTAGCGGAAAAGTAGGTATGTAGGCAGAAAGGAAGCCACAATAAGCTCCAGAAATCCCTCTGATAACTGGGAGATCACGACTGTGAAGTGCCTTGAGGAACACAACTGCCCTACGGTTAGGACAGAGACCAAACAAGGATAGAGTGAAAATAGGAGTTGAAATAACTGGTAAAAATGATAAGAGGCATGGGTGGACTTCCAGATGAAGACAGATGGAAAAGATTTGAATGGCTTAGCTGAGGGAAGAATGGGTCACAGATTATGGCAGCAAAAGTCAATTGGATGCTGCCATTTGCCTTTTCTTGCAATACCAACATAAGGGAACAGTTGATGGCACTGAAGACAGATTTAACTTTTTTTAGGTGGAACATAATTAAACTGTGGCATTCACTGTCACAAAGTAATGAGAAAAGCCTGGAGCTTAGTAGGATTAAAGAGGGACCAGACCTTTATATAGGTAACAAGAACACCTTCTGTTACCTTAGTTGGCAAACACAGTTTTCTTAATGAGAAGCATAAAGCCTCACATTTCAGTGTAAAAAGCGACTAGAAATCTCAAGACTGGGGAAGCAGTGCTCCCCCCCAAGCAGGTTATTTTGTACCTCAGTGCCTGGCCTCAAGGCAAGATGCTGGAGCAGAGGGACAGCTGGTCTTGCCCAGAATGGCAATTCCTACATTTCAGTGTTTATATGTAAAAAGTAACAGCTCAGTTATAACCAAAACAAATTTGAGTGAGATCAGTTGATAAAGCAAATCCAATCATAAAGAAGAGAGAAAGTATTATGTGTATGCAGTAAATTCTTGTACGGAAAGAAAATAAATAAAACCAGTTAAAGTAAATACAGCCCAGTAAAACTGAATAATGTCCAAAGTGCTCAGATATAATTCTCACAAATGAAGGTGTCTTTCTGTTCCGGAAGCCTGTGCCAAGGCACACAGAGTATAATATTTTCTCCAACAGTAACAAGCAATTGTCACAAGACCATAAGGCATTTTTCTGTTCTTTCTAAAATTCTTAAAGCAGCAGGTCTGGATTGAGGAAAAACACTCTTAGCCACAGAAGACTGCTTCCCCAGCCGGTGCAGACTGCTGCAGAGCCTTTGACGTCAATGGAGCCATACCGATTTATACCAGCTGAGGATAATTCTGCTTCATGAAAACCTTCAGTAAGATGGTGTGTCCCCCAACTAATTTCATTAATTCTTATAATTATGTTTATTCTCGAGCCTGATGCTAGTGCTTGAATGTGAGAAGGTGAAATTTAATGTGAAATTTAATTTTACAGCTCTGAAAAACCATTTGTTCACATTCTCCGAGTTTTGAAATAGGTTTTACTCTGCTCCCTAATCAGTTCAAACAAATCTGGAAAAGAGCAGAACCATGCATTGTTATATATATTTGCTGGTGTACCTTGCTGCTTTTTCTTAATTTATAACTAAAAAAATAGCTTTATCCCCCCATCCCCTTTAAAGGCAAATTTGCAAGTCAGTCATACTGGACATAAGCTCAGTCCTTTGGGGACTCTACTTATATTTTCTTTATAATTATGAATATTTATTATTTGCTCTTTTTTACCAATGAATAGATTTAAATTAACTTAAATTTGTGGACCATTTTTACTGTCCAACTTTTCATCTTGAGACTACAGAGATCATGGCCACAGGAATCTTCAGCATACTGCTGCTGTACATGTCTGAATAAAATGACATAATCTAAACAATTAAATCTTGGAAAAGAACCTGGAACAACATGGTGAAATGACAACTCTGCCTCTCCTTAATTAGTGAAAGGTAACCTTTCCAAGTTGAATTTCCACCATATTCCCTCATAGTTTCTTTCTGATCACTCTCTCACGTAACACTGGATGAGTAAAGTAAAATGGCTTTGTACAAAGATTATTGAAAATACTGGTCTGTGTCTTCTGACTGCAATCTGTGATTCCTGTTTCTCAGCTCTTGCTCTGAGTAAGTGTAGCCTTAGCTGTGAACAAATTACACTGCAGATTTGTAAATCCTGAGACAAATGGCTGTATACAGATGAAGGCAAGCAGTACCAAAATTAAAAAGAAATGCATTACAGTGGTTTGAATGCACAGTGCAACACCACCACCAATTTAGTCCCATAAACCAGATTTAAGCAGAGCAATCAATGACAAAACCAGGCAGTGAAAGACCCAAGCAAAGCCCAACAGCTCCCACACTCAGAACAAGTCTGGGGTTTGCAAGAACCCTATGCCTGCTGTCTGCCCAAAAATAGATCAGGGTGGGAGAGCAACTCTTTGGCTGCTGGCTTGTCTTTCAAAATTGATAAAGGTCAGATTGACTGACATCCTTCCTGGAGTTTGAAAAGTGAAGAGAATACATTTTTCCCTCCTTCCTCAAAGAAGAGATTGTGAAAAGTGAGTGCTTGAGCAATTACTTCCCCAAGGAGGACACTGTTAGCCCTTCAATCAGCTGCCAGCCACTCCGAGGTGACTCACTTCACATCGCTAGAGCTAGTTCTTTTCACAGCGATGCAACTCAAGTTCTCCATGCTACTGTGGTTTTAATTCACAAGAGCCTTGTGGCTCCTCATGACATGCAAGGTGGCAAGTGTACTGCCCGTGAGGAAGCTCTGGAAGTGAGGGACTGCCTCATCCCTAAACACTCCTGCTTGGTAGGACTTCAATGCAGTTATGCTGTGCAAAAAAGTACAGAAACGTGGATAAAACACGGGAACCTCCCCTACACCAGGTTCCGCGTGCTGGTCCTCTGAATGCTGCATAATATATGTGTCAGCTAGGTGGAAAGACTGAAACGTTTGGTCCCTCAAGCCCAGATCTGAGCCAGGAGCACTGATGGGTGTTCTTGGCTCTACCAAGCCAGTCAAGAGGCAGTATGGTATCCACTGGCACTGTGTACTTCATACGGACCATCAAGTGGAAGGAAAAGCTCCTCTTGTGTCTCTGTGTACATCGGTCTTAGCAAAAAAAGAGAGGCCAGGAGAGGATTTTGTCCTCTCCCTGCCTGGGGCTGCTAGGGAGAGTCAATACCCTGACAAAGCCCCCAGAGTCCTGTGCTCTGTTATCAGGAGAGGGACAAGGAGGAGAAGGAGAAGGACATTCTTGTGCTTTCTTTAGCTGCAAATACTCTTCTCTAGCCTTAGTGGGCAGTGAGAGATCTTGCTGCCTGTCATAAGGAGCCTTGGATGAAGACTGCATAAGAAGGGTGGGAGGAAGGCAAGGGAAGGAGAGAGGGAAGAAAGTCAGAAAGACAGGTCCAGTGCTGAGGCTCTTTGCTCACTGCAAAGGCGAGGACGGAGATGGGAGAGCAAGAGGGGAGAGGGGACTTCCATGGGGCTTCCTGAGGTCACCTCAATGGAGCAGATGAGCACGGACATCTATGTTTGCAAAATCAGGGCCCTAGCATCCAGTGCCTAACACTGCTGCTTGTCCTGTTGAGCATGTCTCTTTTATTTGGGCAGTTAAGTGGAGAATAAAGCTGTTTTAGAAAAGATACCAGACATTTTCAGGCAGGAGTAATTATCCAAACCATGTCAAAAGTTGGTCTAGACTCAGTTACAGATGATCAAGGACAATGCACTACTTCACAAGTTCAAAAGCTTTGATTAATATTTGCAGCTACTATGCAGCTACAATGCAATACAAGTCTAGCCTTAGGGCTTTTGTGTTTCTTTAAAGCATTAGCCATTAATAGGCTAAGTTTACCATTGGGATACAGAGCACTGGCCCAGCAATGCAGTTCAAATGTATTTATTTTCCAATCTATGGTTTTCAAATACAGTGTATCATTTCTACAAGGCTTTAATGAGAGCCAAGAGGTGTACATTATAAGCAACAAATTTCTATTTCTAATGGAGCTTGGTTCAGATCAGAGAGTGATTTATTAGCTTTCCTCAGCTTTTACTTGTATTTTGCTACAGAGATCAGAAATTTAGATTTAGATCTAAAATTCACAGGATAGCATCAAGAGCCTTGTTTTCAAAGTCAAGATTTTTTTAATCTTAAATTTACGAATGTTCCATCCTGCTTAAGGGCAATCATTCTGAGGAACAGTAAGTATCTGCCGGCCACTCTGGACTGCCTCATTAAAATGAAAGCAACTTCTAAAAGCAAAAAAAAAAAACAAAAACCCAACCATTTTTGAGAGCATACATATTTAGTGAAAAAGCAGAAGGAAGGACATTGTCTAAATAAGTAACTCTTAGCAAGGTGTTTATTACTACAGTTATTGTCAGTAATATCAGAAATAACAAGAACGATACTATTTGTCGCCAGCCAGTGGAACAGGGACTGATCTCTCCTGCAAAAGACAAAGATAGTGTCCACCTATTTGTAACCCATAAGTTGGCTGTAAAGTTTCACCAGTTCTAAAATCCATGAAGCTTCATGAGTAAGTCCAGCATGCTGGGTCCCAACAGAGTCAGCTGGCAAACATCCAGAAAAGGCTGTCTATTAGGGTTATGATAAATGGCCTAACACGATCACTGGATCATTTAGAGATTAGCTCTTGTGCTGAATGGTACAGGACTGAAAGGCAGGAGGAAAACCAGACTAAAGATGACAGAACCTAGAAAGAACTGTTTACTATTTGAACAATTTACAAAGCAGATGTTTCCTGGTGGTGGAATCTAAGAAAGCTTGCCACAGATAACAAAAATTGTTATTTCTGACATACTGAAGCACTATAAAAGAAGTTCCCACTGGAATAAATTTTTCAATAAAACACTTACAATAACATCAAAACTTGAATATTAGAAATATAATGCCACAATGTGCTCTGAATATTAATTAAAGCTGTGTTAAAACCCCACACAACCTCCTTTTTTACCATGTAACTGAACTGAATAAGAAAGAAAAATATTAAAACAAATAGAATACTAACAAATAGCATAGGTTGGTTGTGATAGAAATATTAATGTATTATTCACCAGTGTCATTTATTTTATCCTTGCCTAATCCATTTATTTGTGGTTGTTATGTTAGTAAGGTTAGACTTTAATATGGAAAAGATAATTGAAAAGTAAAGAGGAGAGGAGCATTTTGAGCTTATGCCTCTTTATACAACATCTTGAGACAAGAGGTGTACGTTATAAGCATTTCTGCTTATTCATGGCTCTTTTCTGTCTCACAGACCTGTTTGTTCTTGCTGGAAAATCTGAGGACAGTAAGAGCAGAGTGACTCAAGTTTACCTGATCAGATGAATTTTTTCTTCCTCTAATGGAAAAGAAAGACAGACATTAACTCATCCCTCTCTTTACATAGATTTATTATGTTCAATAATTGTCTGTTATTATTACTGTACATTGTAATCTATTTCTAATGAATCCCTCTTGGTTATGGTGAATCAAGTCTTGCATAATAAATTCTAATCTGTTAGTCATTATCTTTGCTAATATTTTACAGTCTACATTTATTACTAAGATTAAGAAATAGTTTGTACAGTGCTTGGTTTTTTCACTATTTTTAAGTGCTATCTCTTCTAATTAGTGATCCCTTTGAATTTGCCTTTGCCTTCTTTGGTTAGTACCAACCACACTGGAAACATCAATGTTTTCACTTTTTTTTAAAGTCTTCTGCTGGGAAACACAAGTTACAAAATTCCCATGTATTTTTTAGAATGGGTGTTTCTTCGTGTGCTGTATCAGCTCATCTGAGTGATGCTGCTTGGGTTCAAGCCCGCAAGCAGATGCATGGGACTGGAGCTGACAGGAGCAAAAGTGGCTGCACACAATCACATCTGGGCATTCTCCAGCGATTTCTCTTTCTCAGTTCTGGAAGACAGAGATTTCTTTGGGGGAAGTAGTAAATCTGCTCAAGTTGTAAAGCTGCTTCCCATCTACTAGTTAGAAGGTTTTGGAGTGCACTCTCCAGTCTCCTATTTGTAATACCTTTTACAGTTACAAATGTCTTGGCATAGAGATAATAACTGGGGAGCTATTATCAGGTCTTGTAATCTCATTACAAAACAGCCATCGCTGGCTTGATGTAAGTTAGCAACGGAAGAATCCACACGCTGCGTTAAAACACTGAGGGATACAGTGCTCAGCCCCCATTTAATTAGATGCATGGTAAGAGTTTGTTTAATGTCACGCCCGTGAGCATTACTGCAGTGAAGTGAGGGAAGGGGCCATTTCAGTCAGCTGAATAATTCCTGAACATTATTATGTGCCTGAAGAACCCCCTTGAGCACTTCATTGCACATCCTTATGTGGTGGTGAACATCTCTGAGCAGGCTGCCATCAGGGTTGCTTTTGGTAGAATGGACCGGCAGTGCCTTTGCCAAAGCTGTTTGTGCCTTCTGCAGTCTTTGTTCAGGCAAAGGGTTAAGGGTGGATGAGCAATGCTCGCTTTTAGTCCCCCTACAAACGTTTATTGGCATTTGGCAATTAGATTTGGCAATTAGAGCCGGTTGGTAAACTTCTGATGATAAGCAATGGAAAATGCTGATTTGTTCAAGCTTTTAATGGGAACATATTGGGTTTGTTTAAGTGTTTTTGGAAGGGTTCCTTAGGGCACAATGGACCTGTGGTAAAAAATTCTAAGCTTTTGCAGTAGATGAATAATTAGGTGCTCACCCAAGGCCCTACTCTGCTTTATTGGGGCAGAATCTGAACTTTTATATATTGGGCAAATATCTGGTCTGATCTGATAATATGCAGTATCAAAAGCATTCTGCCTGGAGGGAGGCAAGGATCTCTCTACCAGAGAAATCTTCAAAAAATCTCAAAGTGAACCTGTACCATCATCCTGCTGCAGTATCTGTAGGACAGCAGGACTGGTCTCTGGCTGCCTGTAGGAGCACTTCAGTGAGTCCTGTAGTCCATCCGTCACTTCTCCCAGATGTCTTTCTGAGATGTGATCTGTTTTTCAGAGCCCCACCTTTTTGTGGCATTTGTCAATGCTTTTCATACTGCTGGAAATAATTTTTTATTTATGTTTTCCTAACCTCTCAGAAGAAAGAATTTTCTTCAGTATCCATTGCTCTATCTAACACACTGTGTAGAGCAGCTTTCCTTTCAGCAGTTCTAAAGTGTTCTTTAATATGTGTATAACCAGTATATAACCATTTCTATTATTCCCAGTGTGTTTTTCATAACTGATGCCCAATGAGCATTATTAAACCATTGTGAGAAGTATTATATTGAGTAGCTAACTCCTCGGCAACGTCTTCCCTGCTGGAGTGTGGACTCTCTGTCCAAGTTTACACACTGCATTGTCAACGTCCATAGCAAAGTGGAAGGAAGCAGGAATGGGCAGCAGGCAGATACAGCTAGGAAACACCGGCTGTCCTTCAACATGCAAAATATCCATCCCCAAAATCTGACATGTCAACACTGGTTTACCATGGTTATATCAATGAAGAGGAATTAATGAGTGAGACGACTCAGGCCCCTTCCCCCACTCCACTCTGATCCCTGATTTATGAGCAAAATTCACTGTGGTGAACTTAATCATCACTGAAGGGAACAGAAAACACCTGGCAGTGGAATGACAGCCTCAAGAAGTTGTGTGCAACTGCTTTTTGCTGCACTGTGGTATGGGCAAATATGCTAGAAAGGTTAGCTTTGAAAGCAGCACACAGCAAAATGCGCATTACAGCCATTTAAGCAGTTGTTCCTTCAGCTGAAGGAGTTTTCTTTTCTATGAATGTACGACACCCAGGTTATAAAGCTCCGAGACTGATTAAGGCCTTTGGATACTTCCATAACATAAATGTTTACTCAGAACAAAACTAGTCACAGCTGCTGCACTGATGGAAAAAGATCAACCATGGAAACTAGGAAAAACCAAACAAGAAAGAGAACAGCTAGTAATGTGTGCATAGCCAACAGATTTTCCCTAACTGTGGAGCCTTCTATGGCACTTTAGAATCATCCAGAAGGTCACAAGTCTCCTGAACTTGCTGGGAAACCATGCTTGGTCACTACAATTCAAATGGTGGTATCTTCTTTTAAGAACAAAAAAATCCAATGAATGATTACAGAGTTATTATTAGCTCTGTGGTGCTATCCTTATTTCACAGGAAAACTGACAAATGTATGAAGGGCATGAAGATTCAACGAAAATTCAGAAATTAAAAAAGATGCATTTTTGAGAGAACAAATTAAATACAATTTTCATATTCAGGAAGGAGAGGAGAGATGACAGAGACAAAAAACTCCACAGAGAAAGAGAGAGAGGAGGACAGAAGCGCCACCCCAGACAGAAAAAGTGAAACAAAACATGAAATGCTAGAGCTGTATAGCTTCTGAGACAGGGTATACACCTGGTGGAGCATGAGAGTAAGGAGAGAGACTTCAGAGGAAGACAGAGGTTTTCTACTTCCTTTGAAGCCAGGAAGAAAGACAGAAAAGGAAAGGGAGAGACCAATGAAAGATTAGAGAAAAAGAAAGAAAAATGAAGGAAGAGGGATCAGAGATAAAGAGTAGCAAAATTCATTCCCACGGAAAAGAGAAATAAAAGGGGAAGGAGGCAGAAAGCCAACAAAGAGGAGAAAGTGAAAACAAAGGAATAAGAGGGAAAAAGTCACTCATGCATGTGCCTACTGAAAGCCATTGAAAATACAGTTCTAAAGTCACCAGAAATACCTACCGGGAGACATCAGATCTGTGTCTGTGTAGGAGAAAATTGGGAGATCTGCTTGCAGTTGTGAGATGAGCATGAGGGACATCATTGATAGCCATGGGAAAGAGGACAGCACATATGTTTCTATAGTCTTCTGAGATGAGTCTCATATTTCCCCCTCTGTGAGAATAAGGCACTCACTGGTTGCATATATGGACATATGAAGAGTATGCAGATGTGTGCACACATGCACACACACAAAGTATAGCATTTAGAAATGCTTGGATTGGTTCCAAGGTAGTTGAACAAAATGAGGCTAATAAAATATAATTAAACATTAATTACTGTAACTATCAAAAATAATTGACTTGTACAAAGCACAGCACTCCTATTAAAAAGGGACCTAAGGGTAATAAAAAACATATACTATTCTGTAATGCAGACATAATAATTGCTATGAAGCAATTAAATTTATAGTCAACTGTTAAAATTCTTTTGTGACTATTTAAAAGTGCGAGCACTGGACAGATTTGGTCCAAAATTGTCTACTATAAGGCAGTCTTGGTATTAATAAGGAGTAAACATTACCATTTAAAAATCAAACCAAAGGGGCACTGCTGCTTGAAGTAAATTTGAAGTAAAACTAGCTGGAGCTGTCATAAAAATGCTGCTGCTTGTGTCCCAACAAGTCATCCTTCTTCCATCAGCTTTTCTTTCTAAAAATCTTTTGAGCAGGAGAGAGCCAGAGCTGGCAGATGAAAGCAGGAGAGTTAAGATTTTTCAGCCAGTGTGAAGCTACATCAGTTCACTCACTTCCTCATGCTTTGCTGATTTTTAACAGTGAAGGAAAGAACAGTGCAGGCAGAACTGGTGGAGAGACACAGACTGGTTGAACCAAGGTCACAGTAAGTGAAAGAGCCCGAGTAAAGAAGAGTATTTCATCGGCAACTGGGGCCGAAGTGGAGCTGTAGACTGAAACAGTTCGTGCCGAGGAACCCTCTACTTGCATTTCAGGGTGCTTGACTTCAAAGGAGTGCTTAGTCTGCTCCTTAGAATGCCCTTTAGTGTCTAGAGTGCATCAGGTGTGTTTCCGGAATGAATTTTTGGTTTACTTTCATCTGAAAGGAATCTAGTTTGCAGACTCTAACACTGCTCTGAGAGGTGAACCAAAGTCTGGTAAGCGGGGATGACCAAGAGATTGACTTCAGATGCAACTCCTGATCCAAAACAGGGCACTAACGTAGATGCACCCGAAAAACATCTTTCTGCTTTTTAATTTTAACTTTTACTTTTAAGGTGCAGGATAGGTATTTCATTCCCTTGTGAAGAGCTTGTTCTCTTAGCTTGCCTTCAGGAAAAACAGAAGTTGAGAGTTTACATGGAATGCAGTCTTCCTGAATTAGGGGCAGTGCTAATGGCAGGGCAAAATCAGAAGGGGCAATAATGATGATGAAGATTGCATGAGTCCATTTTGCAAAGACAAGTGACAACAACACGCTGCAGACACCACTTCTTTGTGTTCTCAATCTGGGAGTCCTTATTCACTCCCTCTGCATTGCCTTCTCTCCTCCTTCGCTTTGGCTGCAGCCAAAATTTACTAGTTATTTGGCTGTTCATCTCTCATCTTTCTCATTTAATTTCATATATTCTATTTACTTGGAAAAGTTTTGCTCTAGTCCACATAGAATATAAGTTGAAACAGAAACAGACAAAATGCAGAGCACAAAAATTCATTCTCCTGAGCCTATCCTTAATCAAGGAAATGAGAAGCATTGAAAATTTTAGAAAGAGGAAAAAGACTACATTTCACATATTTCTTAGGCTCTACTCCTTCTCTACTGCTAGTGTGTTAGCAACAGCTTGATAAGTTAGTGACTTCACTCATTTTGAGAAAACGTTGGCATTCTTACATAAAAACGACTACAAAAAAGGGTTCAAATTTTTAAGGCAGATGTAATATATCGTTGTGAGTTGGTGGAGATGCCATGACATGAAACATATTTGGCATATGGTGCCTTCACTTGTTCTACAAGAAAAATATTAAATGTAGCAGGATAAAGTCAGTGGAAATGGTGAAGGAATGACACTGCCATCTGAGAAATTGTCATTACTATGAAACATTATCACTGCTATGTTCAATTTACTACAATCCACCAATCAAACTTACATATACCAACCAGCTCTGCTTTTAGGACATTCATTCATTCATTCATTCAAAGAAAAATGTGCCATCCCAAGAACCAACTGAAGGGGCTAAAAAGATCCTGGTTTTGGTTGCATCTCTTGGCCTCAGTGCTAAATCCTATCGTGTCATATCATATCAGACCATTAGAAAGACAAGAAAGTAAAAAAAAGCCTTTTTATTCCAGCTATTCTCCCCAAATTTTCCATGTCATGCTATGCTTTCTGGGCATGCAGCAGATTGGGCTGCTCCTAAGCTATAAATATTTCTCTTACATAACCAATTAATCAGCTAAAAAGTCAAAGAAAGCAACTATTTTTAGTATAATATTGCTAGTCATGCTTCTGGAGTGTTATTTTTTGCTTTTAAATAAAAGGACTTCTTCATTCTGCAGTTCTTTGCCATCAATGTGTGGGACTGTGCCAATTCAAGCAACATTTCTGTATAAAGAACACTGATTAATGATCCAAAATTCCAGGCAAGCTTTATTGTCTCAGTGTTGCTACTTGAACTGTTTGCAAAGTTTCTGCAAAAAGATTTAAGCTATTCATATATAATACCTGAAGTATTTTTCAGGCTTTGCCTCTTTCAGCCCTAAAACAATGAATCAATCAAAGAATTTTGAAGAAAGATGATATTGTTAGGCAAAAAACTTGACTTTTCATCAAAAAATGTTTTAAAAACAAGATTTTGCTAGCTTTCATTCCTACTGGATATGGACTTGGTTTTTTATATGTCTTCTGCCAACTAACCAGAGACAAGAACAATTACAAACTGGCCTATGGAGCCAATCCACAATTACTTCAATCTGGAATGACAGAGTTTCAATTCAAATTGAGGCTTTAATTCTTAATTTTGAAAATAATTTTTAACATTACAAATACAAACTGTATCCCCAAGTCCTGTATTAAAAGCAAATCAAGGTTGTGAATTATGAACTCAAAAGCTGCAGAAATTAAAGTGCTTGCTTTGTTGATGGAGGGAAGACAGAGTGGTAAAGCAAAATGAGTCTGAAATATCTGAAACCCAGAATGAAAAATTTAATGTTAGATGGCTTAAGTTCATGTAGTTCACCTAGTTTCAAAGCATGACACTCCTCTGGGGTGTATTACACTTCTGCCTTAATACAGATCTGGTGGCATCTGCAATCCCTGCGCCAGTTAGTGCTGGATCTGGTTGACCACTAGTGGGGTCTGGTGCCATCTGAGGACCCTGAGGTTCCCTCAGCTTCTGACTCATTCCAGACGAGCCTGGGTACCATAAATCCTGTGTCATATCTGTCCACCCCTTGAGGATACCTCACTGTCTTACATTTCAAATGACTTCAGGGAGACCTACATGGGAGCCCATTTCAGATGTGGATTGGTGGATGTTCATAGCATGGAGCTGTGGATGGAGAGAAGAGCTAAGCTCTGGATGACACAACAAGCCCACTCTGGTCCCCAGCATATGGGGCTCTGACTCCAGGATCTTTTGGTTTCACAGCAAAAATATAAGGGTGCTTCATGCCTCTGAGGGATGGACACTAATGGGAGGGATGAGAGTGCTCTCTCTACCCTACAAAGGTGCACCAGGGTTAGAGGGCAGAACCCAGCAAAACCAGCCCTACCTATGGGCAACATCTCCTCATTAATAATATCCACATGTGTTAAAACACCACAAAATGAAGCAATTTTTTTTTTTTTTCCCCCAAAATCGGTTTGGTTTCTCCTCCAGGCTACAGATAATTTTTGAGCAAAGGTCTGTTTCTACAGAATGTTGTGGTCAGGAAGGTATTGCAGCCTTTCTTCATTCAATAAATGAGTCTCAGATTAAATGTGTACCTGTATCATTCCCAAATGTTTATCTACTACATGTCTTTCATTTTTTATTAAACATTATCATACACAACCAAATGAAGAGAATTTTCCTGTATTTATTTACATGTAAGACTGGATTTAGATATGGGAGATTAAGTACACTGGGGAAAAAAGAACAATGGATGATGATGGTGACGACACAGGCAAAATAATTGTTTGCAGCCACAGCACAGTAGTTGAAAAGCAGGACCTCACCAAAGACAGCTTGCAGTTTTAAAAGGATCAAATGGCTCCCGTTAGGTTAAGGGTAGCTTTCATACAAAGCAAGATGTGAGTGGCAACGGATTGTGCTGTCTGGCTGCCAAGATTTATTGAAGATAAAGGCAGCAAGCTAAATCATTTTCAGGGGAAATCCACCTCAGGATCTGGGAAGTTCTTGCTGTGTCTGATGTGTTTTCTACATCAGAAGCACAAGAGATGAGCCAGTCTTTGAAGAAGAGAGCAGTCTGTACAATACCGAGGAAGGTGAGCAGTGGGACAATACGATAGCCCTGTAAAACCCAGAATTTTCCTGCTAATACAAATCCCATCTGGCAGGCCGGGCATGTATGCCCTCTCATCCTGCTACAACCAGCCAAGGCCACAGCTCAAAGACTATCATGCGAGGCAATATGCAATTTTGTAATTAGTTTTATGGAAAAACCCAACAATCAGAAATTCTCTGTCTTCTTGGTAGCAGTTGTTATTCTTTTCCCAGAGAAACTGGAGACAAATATCACTTTCAGCTATGTTAATTCTTAAAAGAACTGAGAAAACTCCACAGTGTGCAATGAAAATGTTTTAAAAATGCAAATAAGGAGTGACATACAACAGAGAAGAAGGGGAAAGCTTTTTCCCAGGGAACATCAACTCCATTATTGAACATAATCCCAAAACATTTATAATAAAACCATTCCCTCAAACAATTCCTCTTCTTTTTGAATGACCCTTTAAAAATAGCTATAGATCACAGTAGTACTATATTAACAGTTGACTTGTCTATGTGATTAACCTAATTGTATTATTGAAATAAGTTTGAAATGTATATACTTCCCACAAAAACAGGGCAATAATAAAAATCTGGTAATGTGAGAAAAGCCTTGCATACCTGTCTTAATCTCACCAAATTTAAACATGCTGAACCCAAGTCCTTCTCTTCAAAACACACACAATGAACAAGGGAGTTTTTTTAACTTCATGATTAACAAGAAAATTATGTCTTCAAAACTAACTTATATGACATTGCTGCTTATACTGAGCCAAGGTGACTGCATGTTAAATTTCACCAGTCTGGCAAAAGTGATGTCAAGAAATAAGAAAAAATACCATCATCATGTTCATTTAATGGATAAAACATGAAGTGAGCAGCAGCAGAGATAAGCACCCTGGAGGCTGTTTGGTTTGTCACAACGTGCACACGCAGTAATCCCTGACAGTCCTTCTTGGTAAAAAGGGTTTTTTCTTTTTCCCTTGCTTTTTGCTAATGCAGAGCAAAGCTGTGGTGATTGCTGCTTACTAATGCATTAGACTTTTAACAGTGTAAACATGAAGGCAGTAATTCAGAGAACACTACACTTGAAAGACGCAACAGACGTGCAAAGTTAATTTGATTTACAGCATAATCAGGAGCAGAGTTCTCTTGCTTTTCCTGCCAATCTAAATCTAAGCCCAGAAAAATCAAATTTCTGCCTCCCCACAAATCCGAGCAGCTTTCACTCCCTTGTCTTATGTGGATGTAAGAAGAGCCAAATTTGACCCAGACCTCGATGTTCTTCAGGGGAATCAGTAATTTTGCTTCCCAACTTGTCTACATTACACTGCCATTATCATTGTCTTCATTTGTTAACTTCAAGAGCATTTCCAAGACACCAGGAGCTTCCCAAACAAAAAGCAGATGCTACCTGGATTTGAGACTCTTAAAGACTGAAGGAAGGAAGACAAATAAGACCTGAGGTAGCAGGTAACACAATATTAGCACGCACTTGAAAAAACCAAACAAATAATTTCACTCATGCTGTGCCCACAATCAGTCAGCTCCTTTCCTCATGTCGGATGATGTTGTTAAAATAGACAGCTCTGATTCTGCTTCTCCTATGACTGTTGGCCAGTTTCAAGCTTGATAGTTCAAGCCTCCTCCTCCCTTGCTACAAGAGGTGGTCTCCATTCCCCACCCCGAGCATTTCTCGGTGGGGTTGGGAGGGCACAGTCACTGCAGGTGATTCCTACACTTCAGAAGGTTGCATTTGGCCTCCGCAGAGGTGCAGGGCCTGTTGGGATGGGATAGGATGTGGAGGCTGGACAGAGAGAGAAACAGTTGGGTTGGGGAATGGAGACAACCTCTTGTAGCAAAGGAGGAGGGGGCCTGAGCTACCCAGCTTGAATCTGGCTGACTGCTCTGAGGCCAAGCGCACACAGAGCTGCAAGCTGGGGCCGAGTCCGAAGAATCTCCAAGAAGAAAATTTCAAAACCACTCAGCCCTTTGCCATGGGCCTAAACTCTTGCCAGTAGTCTGGAGAGAAGGCAGAGGTGGCCTACATGGTGCTACGGTGGATCCACTAAGTGGTGCTTCGAGCTCACTGCCCAGGAGGGGCCTCATCGTGTTGGATACGGATCGGTCAAAAGAGCTGGTTTCATTGATCCGGGACAACAGGAAAAACAATGTCGAGGGACAACTGAAGCTCCTGAAGTACAAAAATCACTGCCTTTCTGATCTTCTGTAAAGCAAGTACACTACAGAAAGAAATTGCCTAGCATTTCTGCTTTCCCCCTTCACTGACCCAACATGCCTTTGCCCCAAGTAAATAATCCGCCTGCATGAACTTAAGCTTCTGTGAGGCAGATAGCCCAGGCATAGTGAGTATACTCAAACACGTCCTCCCAGATATTGCTGAGATGGTTTACAGGGTCAGCTTCCAAAACTTCTATAGGGAACACTTTGTCATCACTCCCGGGACAAAACCTCACCCATCTCCTGCTGCACCTGATGCAAAAGGTATGCATAAATAGAAATAAAGAAAAGAAAAATGTGCATCTGCACATGTGCCTGCTAATGATTAGACAGGTATCAAAAGAAAACGGGGCTAAACCGTGAAGATTTTACCACAGTCGGATGCATACAATACGGCATAGACCTCTACAGGAGAAAAACACCAGACAGCAAAGACACTAAAACAGAAGGCTGCAAAATGGAAAATGCTGATAGCTTTGTCTAATTCAGAAGTGTCATCATGGAGGACAATGACTGCTCCAAGGGGACTGTGAGGAGGACAGCGCTGGCACCACTGCCCCAGAGAAACACGAAGCTTATGTGGAGAGACAAGGGACTCTCCTGAGATGCAAAAATGAAACCGTTCTGCATGCATGCTCTCCGTCCTGCTCTATGCAACACAGATGTGGACCTGTGAGAAAGCTGCCAGGCCGGGACTCCCAGCTTCTGAAATGAATAGTTTACGGGCAGTCGAGGAAGTGGCATGAGAAATGAGATAATCACGGAGAGGATCTGTGTGAAGGAGTCCCTGGCACAGTAATCAGGAGGAAGTGTGAGCTGTTGGGCATGCTTGCCAGGTGAAGGACAAGCACTGTGCAAACAAGACCACATCCTTTGGCCAGAAAGGTTTGGTCTGTTAAGTGGTGAGACGACACAGCAGAACGTTTAGGCGGTGCTTTTAAGACACCACATGCCAACGCTGGAGCTAAATGGAATGCAGGAGCTCAGTGCAACGCTCATTAATCTGTGACGGTGCTGTCAACCTCCCTGCCGCTCTGGGCCACCTACAAAACACTCCACGTCCCACCCACTTCAGTAAGCTTTGGGAGAGCCTGGCCCCAGCAGATGGGACTGGTGAGACTGAGCCCTCTGCCCTCTACCTGCCTGTGGTGGGGTAACTCCTTTTGGGTTCCCCCTCCTCCCCCCTTGCCTGCACCGCCTTGGGGGGGCCACAGGACATACCCCAGCCCGGGAGCCACGTGCAAACTGCTCTGGAGCCGCATGCAGCCCAGGGGCCACAATCAACCAACTGTGGGGTGACACAAAGAAGAAATGGGAGTCCAAAACCCGAAAGGAGGAACATCCTTTCAGCTACACCAAGTCAGCTCCCGAGAAACCGTACCCAGTGCCTTACACAGTCCAGCCCAGACGGCAGCTGGCGAGGTCGGCAGGGTTTGCTCTGGTCTGCAACGGTGCCGCTGGGGGTGGGCAGCGGCGGAGCGAGACCACCCCTCCTGCAGAAGGGGGCTGGTGGGGCCGAGGACGCGCCGTGCCCACCGCTTCGTGGCGAGGGGTGTTAGCAGGCAGCTCTGGCGACGGCCCGAGCTGCGCTTTCTCAGCACAGCTCCCAGGTGGGCAGAGCCATTCCCAGCAGCAGCCGGCTGTTGGCGCGCACACATGCACGCACACGCACACGTACAATTACATGATTTCAGCACAATAAGCGTTTTCTAGCCTGAAGAGAAATGAGACCTCCTGCCCTGCCGTACATGTGGCATTTCATTCATCAGTTTTTCCTAACGGAAGACTTGTCATATAAACAAAATGAGTGTGTGTGTCATTTTACTGCTTCTGGATGCCCTGCGAGAGAAACACAGCAGAACACGCTATTTATCAAAGTCCTGATGGGGAGGAAGGTATTTTTGTTGCATCCCCTAAGTATCCTCAGTTTCTGCTACTTTCTCTGCTCTCAGTGACAGCAAACATCATTTGACAGAGACCAGAACATGCTTGCCGTTTTCCCATCTCCAATCTAGCCTTTTTTGAAAAAAAAACAAAACAACAAACCATGGGTGAGATTTTCAAGAGCACTCTTGCTGAATTCAACCTCCCTCCACTCACATTTGAGTCAGTGGGAATTGAGGCCAGTGCTGAACCTTTTAAAATTCTTACCATGTATTTACATTATTCTTTTACAGGTTTACTTTAAATAACTACCGTGTATAACATACACTGTATATATGCAAAGCACACTTTCGCCTTTCTTGGCACTGAACTTTACACATAATGATCCTCCAAAACGCTTGCCTTCGTAAGCTGAGCAAATGTCTGATACATGGGGTTTGTCTCCACTTCATGAAGAAAGGAAGTGAAGGAAAGGAACTGGACAGAAACCACACCGCACTGTGGAAAAGGTGATCGGGAAAGGAGACAGACATCTGAAGGATATTGATGAATCTTTGGCTCATCTTAAAATGCAACATTTTTAGAAAACGCTACTCAATATGCATTAGGACTTTCAGTGAAATTATCTCTTTTGACCACAGGTTTCTGACACAGACATAAGTATGTTCCAGATGACATTAGTTCACTTAAGAGGAAGCTGTTAGGAGTACATCCATATTTGATACTAACTATGGAGCCAGTTTCATACATAGCAGCTGGAACAAGGCAACTAGAATTAATAATGTACATTTCGAGCTTCAGCTACAGCTCAAGGGCTATCTGAAGAGGGACCATGTTTTCAGAGTGCTGCAGTCTATCTCACAATAGTACCTTACTTTTGAAAAACACTGTGAACCTCAGACACATGTCTCTCAAGCGGGGGTCCCCAGGCTTGCTTAAAGCTGGACTGGTTTCTCATTAGACTATGTGGTTCCCCAAAAGCTCACCAGGATGGGGAACAATGCTGCTGGGCAGATGAGCTGGGAACAATCACTACGGGGCCTCCAGATGAGCCAGGGACTTTGGGAGCTGCCTGTATCCCAGTCGGAGGAGCCAGGAGATGCCAATAGAGTATCTACGTTACCGGGGGTTTGAAAAATCTGTTCTGAATAGGAGCCCAACAAATTTTTGAAATGTCAAAACTTACTCAAACTGGAAACTTGTGGTTTCATCCAGTCCTGTCTTCAAGCAGATACACAAGTTTGGTACTTCAACCAGGTACACAGAGTCTGACTTGAGATAGGGATTTCTGTTGTGCTCTTGAGGAATGATTTGAGATTTCCAGACCTTCTGCCAGTGGAATTAAGATATCACTCCTTAAAAGGCCAAGCTAATCACATCAATTGCAATGAACAGAACAAGTGCTGCCACGTAAGAAGTCAATATGCCACCTGCAATTGCTTTGTCACAACATATCACTACACCTGAACCATTATTCAGAAGCTTTAATGACTGTCATACTTGGCCTTAATATCATGACCAAAATACACTCCTATACACGCTGTGAAAAAATCACATCAACTCTATGTCTGCCCAGAAAATGACCCAAAGAAAGATGTACAGTTTGCAACCCCCTCAAGTTTCTTGACATACCATATATATTTTTCAAACGTTCTGAAGTTCCTTTGACCTTCAGATGCCGTATATTGATTGCTCAGTGAAGTTAAACCTGCTCCTCTCAGCATCCTCCACCCGCGCTCATCCCTGGCAGAACTTCTATCATCTCTTGTCATCAGCTACACGAGCAACTCTCGGAAGTGAGCCCTCTCCTCTGTTTTGCAGCTTATCTCTACATTAGTATTAACTGAATGCAAACATAGATAAAGGAGGGATTTTTACAGATGCCCTATTAACAGAAGCTACTTATTCACTGAGTGCAAGCTTTCTTAAAACAAGCTCTGAAAGGACTGTTTCCCCCATCTCTCTCTCTGCTGAAGTGCTGCTAATACTGCTAATTCAGACTAGAAGATTTTACCCTTGCTTGAATCCAGCATAAGTCTCATGTACTTCTGCAGAGGGATTAAACAAGTTTAAAATGATGTTTAAAAGGCCTTCTCGCAACTCTGCTCAGGGGGGTGAATTTTATCCACTACTTTTTTTTTGGTCCTTGTTTATGTGTATATTCATGGGTTTGGATCTTGTCAAGGTTGCTAGATAGTCTTTGACAATTCTGTAGCATTCAATGTTTTTGGAAGACATTACCTGGGGTGATATATATTGCAAAAACACTCTCTCAATCTTCTTCTCTCTGTCTTAATTTAAATGCAGTTTTGATTAAGGCTGGTCTTCAGTATTATTAATTATAAATAAACATTTTGGTCCCTCTTTTGGATTTTTTTTTTTTTTGCTTTTCTTTGAAATGATGCTTCTTTTGTTTTCTATTTATGAAACCTTTTACAGAAAATGATTACTTCATGTATGGGTCTTCGGTGGCACATAGAGCTTCTGCAGATTTTATTTTAATTAGGTTGCTTGGTTCCATTTCATTTTTAAATGGCTGTAGCAGGGACCTTGTGTTGTGATCTGCTGAATGGGAGGGGATGTCTGCTGAGGATTCTTCCCTTCTAGAAGTAGTGTATTAATGAGACATTTTCTTAATAAGAGCCTTGCGTCAAGTCCTGTAATCAGAACACGAGAGACACCCAAACCAGCAGAAACATTCATTAATTCCAGAAGCCACCATTTCTGCATTCCATTTAAATATGATTCCAAAAGGAATTTAACCTTAGCAGTGATTTGGGGTGAAAGGATGTTTATGTATTACAGTGAGAGATACAGCTAGACAAATTTATTGTGCCATATACTGATTGGGTTTCCTATCTATAAGGCTAGTCTTTCTTTAGAAACAAAAAAACAAAACCTGTTAGATATAGGGCTGCAGTGCCTTGGAGTAAGGAAGCAATTTAGTACAGGACTTTAAAATTGTTACCTGATTATTCTTCAGTTTGCCCTAACCAACACTGAGAAATTAATTGGTGCCTGACTTTATACAATAGGTTGAAATAATTCTAATTTAACACCTGTGAACTCATTATTAAGTCTTTCCAAGCAGAGAAATAAGTGTGTTATTCAACACTTCTGACACAGTGGTGCAATATGATCACACCACCTCCATCTAAACTCTCTGGGATGAGAAGCCTAAAACATTAATTAAAACAAAACTCAGTCACATACCTCATCATACTACTGTAGCTTGAAGATAAAATCCTCTGGGGAGATCAAGAGACTTATCTACAAACTATTAACGCAAGTTCTTCTTTCTATGTTCACCAACCAATTGTATTAACACCCCTTATGGAATTAAAAGCAAGCAAAGAATAGACAACTCAGAAAGGTATACCTGTTTTTTTGGATCTACATGCCATTATTTGCAAAGCAAGAAGAGCATGATAACAGAAATACGTTATACTGGTGTTATAATCAGCATTGGATTAGGTTACTGTATACAAATATTGTATTTTTTAGTAATTGCTAGCATACATACAATAGGTAAAGTAAAAAATCCATTAATTTTCCCCAATATGTCATGAATGGCAGAAGAAAATTAAATTTTTATCACCAGATTTCATAAGGGTCATCTGCTTGCATCTAATCCAAAATAGTCACTATAATAATTTTTTGCTTTTGTGAGCTCACAGCTTTTCAAAATATTTACCATTTGGGCTAATATGGTTCACATTTGGCCTTATCTGATAAGTTGCTTCAGTTAAATCCCTTAAGCCATCTTTAAGCCATGAACAAAAGTGAGTAAATATAGTTTACTACTGTTTTCTGAACAGGGAGAAAGCCCTTGAAACACTGGTAAACATGGTGAGCATTTTTATCAGTGATAGTAAGCGCTCCTGATTTGAGGAAACTACAGTCAAAGTGGTTTAGAAGAGCACACCGAGGAGCAAAGTACAGTATTTCCCAAAGTGTATGGATATCCATATACAAGTATTGTCTGTCAAATGCACTCAGTAAAAAAAGCTTACTTAAGTAGAGGGGTAGGTATGTGCAAGCCCACCGGTAAAATACATTTCTCAGATCTACAGGAGAGGTGAGCAAGTCAATCAGCTGCAGAGCAAAGACTTATTTTCTGCAAACCAAGTACTCCCTGTCAGTCTCTCTTACGCTTCTCTGCAGCCATCAAGGTTCATTTGAACAATCTGATTTGTGCATGAGGCATTATAGATCAAATTTTCCAGTGGTACAGAGTCTCCTTTATTTATTCGTTACAGAATAAAATAACTACTGAAATGACCTAGAAGTTCCCCTTCTCTCACTCAAACAAAATGAATTTCTTGGGAATAATGGGCCTGATTCTCATTATCACTAAACCATGCCTCTCCTCCTTCATCCTGACAGTGAATCTCTTTACAGCGAATGTAATGGAATTTAAATTGCAATTTCTACACTAATTTTAGGGCTCCTTTATAAAGGAGATAAAAAGCAAGATAAAGGGACCTTACCATAAATAAAAATAGGGCCATATATAGTTCATATTGATCCACCTACTTCCCACCTTTTGTTTTTTCAGTGCATCGTGCTTAGGAAAACGATTTAATGGATTATTATTTTTAAAGTCTGAGCCAGGACTTTCAAAACTAGACCCTCAAAGTATGCAGGGTCTGGTGGTTTTTGGTTTCAAGCCTGGCCACTCATCAGCCCCCCGAGCTCCTCCCCACTCCAGCTGTGGCACTCCTTGGGCCGCGCTGCTTCAGTGCGGAGAAGAAAGTCTCAGGCCATGCTAGACCCACAGAAACTGTCTCTAGCTTACGAGTAACTAAAGAAACATCAAGAGCTGCCAAATTAACACAAAAAACCAGCAATTCCCCAAACATGAACCCTCTAAGCATTTCCTGCTCTTTACAAAAAACCTCAGAAAGTTTTGTTTCACATCAGTAGTGGTCACTGGGTGCCATGACGAATCAACAGAAGAACATCAGGTCAGTGCCTATAGATGAGTATTTAGTTTCTCAGTTTTGGAAAAACTGGTCCTGGCCTTCAAACGTTAACATCATGCAGCAGTAAGTGCTGCCAGTATCGATGTTGGTCCACCACTCTGCGCACCCTTTCCTCCAGCCTCATGGAAAACGAAGTACAAACCCCACGAGCGAAGCCACCTCTCTCCAGTTTTTCCAGTGCTGCTACAGGAGCTGGTACTGAACTAGCACCAGCGCACTGACACGGTCAGCAATGCTTTCCCTGCGTCTGCAACCTGAATGCCAGAGAGGACAGAAATAACCGTCTGAGTGGGAATGTGGCCGGTCAGCAATGTAGTAGTTGGCTTTTTTGTTGTTGTTGTTTTGGTTTTAATCACCCCTGCTACTTTGTCCTGTTCTCCTTCTTCCCTTCCATCACTCCCTTAACAATACATAAAGTGCACCGATGGATGCAATTTGTGCGGCCAAAATGCTGGGACTTGATTTACTAAGTTTATTCCAGAGGACACTGCCAACTGAAATAGAAGTTGTTTTTTTAAATGACAATTAAACATTGGTTTTCCCCTAAAGCTAAATGTAGGACTTACTCACTGAAGTGTGACCAAAGGCATACACTTCTCTTGTGCAGCTTGCATCCCTCTTGCCTTCAACAGCTATAGCTTTAGGCGTCCTCTGCCTGATGCGGCGTTTAGGACTACCCGCGCCAAGAAGCGACGCGCCACCTTGGTGGGAGAAGGCAGTTGCTCCCATTCAGATGGAGGACTCCAAAGATGACCACTTCTGCAGCCCTTACCTCCATATTTAAGAAATTACTGTCCACTCCATGTAATGCAAATACCGTTCTGATGCTCCTGGAAAGGTGCCAGCAGGCTCCCTTGGGGCAAAGTTGGGGCCTTTTGTATTAGCTTGTTCAGTATACAAAACAGCTGTATTCTGGGTTTACTGCAACACTTTCTCAGCAAATGCTCAAGAAATTAATCACTTTCCAACTTCTCTGTTAATTATTTATTTCATTGTCACTTTTTCTTTAGGAAAAAATGGGTGCATTAAAGAAGGGAATGTCTCATCAAATACACACAATGCAAAATTCAAACGTGGAGACTTATGACTATGACTGAACATGGATGGGAAATATTCAAGTAAGAGTTTAACAATGATACAGAGTTTAATTCTGCAAGATATCCTAGATTTCTGATGGGAATACTTCACAAATGAAAAACACTTTTCAATTTAAATTAAATTAAATTTCCAATTAAGTCACAGAGAGCTGTACTCCAGCAGGAAAACCTACTAAAAATCACATATTTCTTGGCCATGAATTAAACATTTAGTATAGTTCAGTCTACAGTGACCCAAGATAGGAAGGACAAAAAAATACCTTCTGGGTCTCCCCCTCCTCTTCTATTTTAAACCATCTGTTTTATAATGGAATGTTTGTGACATCAGTTTAAGCAAGATTTTCTTCATTATACAGAGTTATATCTGTAAAGTTTACTTCAAAAACCAAATCTGATAGTCAAGCTACTTGTGTCATAGAGTTTGATACGTTCATAAATATTTAAGATATTTTATGCAATATGCCCATCAAGTGACAGGCCAAAATAGCTCCTAAGACTTTACCATGAATTAAGAATGTGAAAATAATGGATTTTCTGGGTTGGTAGCTGAAGTGAAAATTGTAAGGAAAACTGTTCTCATTTGAGCTGCATATTTTTGGTTTGTTGTGTCTTCAAAAAGGAAAGAAGGAATAGTAAATTAATTATACTACATCAATCAAAACAATTTATTTGATTTGAAACTAAATGTTCTGATTTTATGGTAATTTTATCCCTTGAAAAAGTAAGAAACAAAGGAAAATTTTGAAATGAGGGAATTCTTTCACATAAAAATTTGAAATGTTTGACTTACTTTGAAATTTTGAAATTACCTGTTTCAATATTTCTCTTTTTTATTTTCTCCAGTTAAAGCAGTTAGTTCTGTTTGTCTCTACACCAATTGCTGTGGAGAATCTACTACTCACAAAAAGAAAATCAACCTAGCTTTATCAAAAATATGTCAAACTTCTTAAAAAAACCCTTGAAGCTCATGACAAGTTTACCTTTGCCTTCAATGGAGCCAAGACTTCTCCTCTTGTCTTTATCTACGCAACAAAGATAATGCGTTTTTTCTAGAAAGGACTGAGAGTAAACCTGCTATTCTGAATTTTTAAGCTACATTGATGTAGATTTTATGTATTATGCACTTTTCTATGATCTGTTATTTTTTGAACTGTAGCTCCAGGAGTCATGTAGTTGTGTGAATCATCTGGAAGGAAAAAGCTCATGTTATCTAAGAAAAAAAATCCCTACAAACACCTGGCAGTGGCAATGGAGCATACAAGACAACCAACGTCGTAAGAATGAGCACATCCCACATGGAGTGGGATGCTGAAGGTGAGTCCCAGGGTATTTCTGTGTGCACCTACATCAGGGACGCAGGGCTGTCTCCTTTATCCTTAAATGTGTTGTATTTGCGGGAACATGGGGCGGTGGGGTGGAGAAGCAGGCATGCGGCAAATGTCCCACTTTTTCATCCCTAGCCCCGGGGGACTGTTACCAAGCTGCTACTTGGATCAGCAGGGACTGGGCATGATTTCCTCTCCAAATTCCTAGCAGAACACACTTCTTAACCATTTGGGTTTTGGGGTGTTGAATATAGGGCATCTTCTTCCCTTATCTTGGCTGACAGTCAGTAAGTTACTGGACAGCAGGAGGTGACATCTATAATATGTCTTTAAATCTTTTCTCTGCCTAAATGGCAAGACCCTATCTATCTCCCCTATTTTCACACCAAGTCATCTATGGGGATCAAAGATTTTGCTGCCTCAGGTGCTTTACAACCCCATGCATTGATCCAAATGCAGTATCAGACCTTTGTTTTTGTACAGAATATATTTGAAAACATTTGCCAACACAAAAGTAAATGCTTTTTTATGTAATAAGGAAAAGGCATAAAAAGTTGGAACAGAGGGCAACCCCATGAAGATGCCTTTTAAGAAAATTTTGTCACTTTGAAGTGTGATTACTTGAAGTATTATTATAGTGTGATTTCACAGTGTAATTAGTATCATATGCACCTCTTCTATTAAAGTACCCTCTGTAACATATGCTGAAGTCATAAGTCATAATTCACTGTATTCCATTTTCAATTTACTGTGTCAGCAAATTTCAGTGACATAATGCTACAGAGAAACATTTCTGTATATTTATTACTGTAATCACGATACTGAAGTGTGAAGACACCTTGCTAAAACCTATAACCTCTTGTAAATGGTGGTTTTTTTGAGGGAGAAAAAAATCCACTAAGTGAATAATATGCAATTCACAGCTACAGGCTCAGTGACTACTGTTCAAAACTACAGTAATTATTTAAGTATGCAACATGCTTGGCACAGCAGCAATGGAAAACAGACGCAGAAAGCAAGGGATTTATTTGACTAACTGTAGACATATCTACATGTAAGCTAACTGCTCTACATTCCCTTGCTGGTTGATGGGGAGGGTTACATGTTTTTAAGGATTTATCTTATTCTAAATGGACATTTAGGAAGGTCAGAATAATTGCACGTAAGAATAGCCTATTTATTTCAACTGAGTGCAACGGGAGCCTTGAATGACTAGTTCACATAACCACATCTGTATCAGAAACATCTAATGCTAGGTCCACCCAGAAGCCAAGAAATGGTCAAAACAAACAGTCAGAGAAGACATATTTAAAATGTAACTTCAGTGGAAAAGCCAGACCTTCCTCACTTCTCCAGTAACTTCATCATGACTCTTGCTGCCGTCCCAACTCTCCTTCTCATAAAAACAAGCATATGATATGGAAACATGATTTGACATAGACAAGAAGTCCAAAAAAAACCTTTTTATATTCCAGTAGCGATAGCACTTGGCCTTCCCAACAGGAGACGAAGTACCTTTCTGAAGGAAGTCATGCTTAAAGGAAAGTATGGGGAACTGGAGAGATTCATGGCTGCGTTCTAACATTTGGGCTAATGGGAACAATATATGCAGCTCAAAAGGGTAAAATTGGCCATGCACAGGCATCTTGGAAAGCTCAAAAAAATAAAGTAAACTAGGAATTTGTAAATTTCAAGACATGCCATTTATTCCAGTGATGATGCCCTGCAGTCACCCACCACAAAGGTGGGTGCACTGGCAGCAGACAGGCAGTGGTACCCGAAGGCAAGCCCTACTGCAGTATGCTTTACCCACCACTGGATAAGGCACTATGTCTTCTTGCCTACCTGCTATGTGCTTATACTATTCCAGTTTCTCACCAGAATCCACTGTATAAACGTCCTTCTCTTTTTTTTTTTCTTTTTAAGTGAACAACTACTTGTGGGCAGGATTTCCTGACAACTATCCCATCTATCCATGCTCATATATCAATTCCCAGTATGACCATACCCAAGATATTTAAGCATATTCATCTACTGAAAAACAATCCATCAGTCAAATAATTTTTTATTTACAGATTTACTACCTCAGACAGCTTAACTTTGAGATATCCTTTGTTTATAAGTAAGGTAAAGTTTACCTGCATGCTCTTGTTTTCTCATGATTTTGCATTTCCTTTAGTTAAAATGCAAGATTTAAAAATCAAAAGAGCAGGAGGAAAAGTTGAATTGCAGAAAACAAAGGCAGAATCCTTCTCTTAAGTGAAGAGTTATACAATCCACTGAACTCTTTCTGTTTGTGGAAGCAAAAGCAAATTGCTTCTCTCAATAAAGAATGCCAAATTTTGCACATTTTTTCAAGGCCTATACCTGCTCTCACCATATTTTGGGACCAAGTTTGCATTGGTTTCAGTGATGCAGGGTAAGACATCAAAAAGTTAACCGAAAAAGGAGCAGGGCTGAAATCTGTTTAAATTCAGTGTTGCCTAGATCAAAAAAACCAAGGCATAAAATACTGGTGTGGAAACAATCCAGTGTGAAACAGACTATTAGTCTGTGATTGTAGAGACACCATAAATGTTTCATTCAGTAGGCTCTTAGCACAGAAGTTTTAGTATCAATAACTTATGTCTTCTTTTTATTCTGTTTTCATTTGCACTGCAATTTTTTGGCCAATTTTTTGTTATGGTATGAAGTGTTCTTGGTCGTTTTCTGTGTTGATTTGCAACAGCATTGCCTCATTAACAAATTACTGTAAGAGATCGTGTATTCAGAAAGGAGTTTTTTTATCATCCTTTTATAATCTTCCCACTCTTTCTCTTTCTTCCTATTATCAAAATATTGAGGAAATAGAGTATTAAACTCTCTGGCATTTACAAACTTCAGTAATCTACTGGGCTCATATATGGAAATGAAATAATTGAGGAAGGAAAAATAAGCTTCCAAAGTGTTTATCAATACATTATATTAATGCCATCTGTCCCACAGCTATGATGTCAGACATTTTTTTCTTTCTTCATTAAGGCATAGTTCGTTTACACGAACTGCTGCTTAAGATACTTGCTGGAACACTTAACAGCTCCCTCATTTGTTTGGTAGTTTTATAGGCCTCTTGTGCTGGAGCAGAGGTACAACAGCTTGCAATGCAGGAAAAGAAAAGATAAAACTACCCCGCTGTGCAGATTTAGTCAATTTTCACTGGCTCTCGCACAGAAAACAAATTGCAACCCCTCACAAAGAGTTCTCTCTCTGCACTGGCAGCCCTGACAAATGCAGACAAAAATGAGTAAATCAGGCAACTTCACATCAGGAGGAAAAAAATGGCTACTGCTCCAACAGCTGCTATCATAATTAAGAACAGATTTCATCACTAAACTCTTGCTGGTTGTGTCTGCAGCAAAACAAATACACAGATGTGGCACATTTGCATACTGAAAAATGTGTGCCATGTAACTGAAACAAATTTGCATTTTCAGCTCTTAAATATTCACTTTTTAATATGAAACAATGGGGGTAGTTTGCATGCTAATCCTCTGTCTTTGCTCATCAAACTCATTCAGTCAGTATATGAAATATAATGCAGCACTAATACCTAATAAGTCCACATTTCAGTTGTGCAATCCAATACCAAAATTTGTTATCATGCCCGATAAAATACAATTTCAAATCACTTTCTGAACTGTCCTCTAGCACTTCTATTTGTAAATGACATGTTTTAAAAAGAAGATAAAAAAGGGAAAAATGTGAGATGACTTCTTTTAATCATGACATCCACTAAATTTATTGCTCCTTCATTTATCCACACATTTTAAAAGGTCACCTAGTCTGATCTAGTAGAGAAGAAATGCAACCCTTTTAAAGTAAAAAGGGTATAGCATCATGCCCTGTGAAAGTAGGGTGGGATTATTAATGCAACAGTGACTGAACCTTCACAACTGCAACACGTCCATCAGAAATTGCATGCAGTATCTTGAGAGCCTCTCTTACAACATAAAAAGATGGTCTAGCTTCTCTTCTCCTCACTCCAAAGATGCATCTTTCTGAGCTATGAGTATTTCATGGCTAAATGACCTAGCTGGTTTTATGCAAACTCTCATAACAGTATTCTGGAATTGTTTCCTGTCTGTAAATCTGTGATAATTAAAGAAAGAATGTGATAATCATGGTCTATAAACTGTTTAAAGAGCAAATCTGCAGATTTGCTGATAATCTGAAGAACAGTTTCACCTTAGATGTATTTTAAGCCATTCAGTCATGCTACTACGCTTTCCCTAGTGAATACGTTTGTTCAATTTAAATCCCTCTGTAGAATTAATTTGTTTATTTTAAGTATTGTGCAGAACTAGGTGCTTAAGTTGGAGCACAGTTATTTTTCAGACATGCATGTCTGATCAAAGAAGCTTGAACACAGCTCTTTCTGGAGGTATTCAAAACTCCATGTCCTCAGTCCTCCTCTTCTGGCACCCATTTCAGAAGCTGATACGCTGTGTATTATAGGCAGTGGGATTTAAAATCTGCACGTTTTAGTGATACGCACCTTTACATGGAGGGTTTGAGACTTGTAAAGTGTTCCTGTAGATATTTGCATGCACATCTTTGCATGCTTACAAAAGGTTATTGCTTGAGAACCAGTTTCTAGACAGTGGACACCTTTATAAGGCAAATAATTAATGTCACTGCATCATCAGTGCTATTTCACAGAAGTATATAACTATCTGCAGATGGTAAATGTCAAGATTTTAACGGCAAACCGGTGTGCAAAGAATTCAAATGAAATCTCCATTAATAACGAGGGGGCTACACAGCCAGGAAAGCAGGGTGGTACTGATATGTACGCTTTTTTTCCATGTACTGTTTGTTTGTGTTTTGCAGTAAGGGCCTCCAGGTAATACAAGATACTGCCTTTTACCTTCCAGCTGCCTCTACCACTCTCTCCCAGTGTGGCAACACTGATGAGGAGATTTGTGCAGCCCCAAGGACAGCAGCTCACCACTTTCTCTTGCTGCTCTCTGGAAATACGGGGAGCTGGCCATGCCCTCCACAGGCAGTGGGAGATACCCACCAGAAGGTAACAGTGCCCGAAACAGAGCCCAGGTCTCCTGAACCTAACCAGCACTGCAACCTAGTGTCCTCTTGCATAGGACTACACTGATCCTGCACCAGCCAATTCTTTTCTTTCTTGGTCTACTTGTCTGTTCAGCAAGGGACATGAGAGGTGCCACACTGTCCAGGTAATGTTATGTTTGAAGACATCTATGATGCCATTACTGGTGTGCAGGGTACTAGACCTTACGCACTGATAATCTGTCACTTAAAATAAGTGGGCATCAGGCTTGATGCACAGGTGCACAAGCAGGTGATTCTGTACCTATAACTTTGCATGCATAGAAAAAGGAGGCCAAATTAGGACTGCTGCAATCAAGGCTGAATCTATTCCACAAGCAAAATTCTTCGGCATTTTAGAATGAGCCCTGTGTTTGAACCATGAAATACCTTTGCAATGAAACTTGTTGGCCTGATGTCTTGAAAAACACAGTTTTCCAGATCTGTGCATAACTTTATTATTTGTTCTTTCATAACAATATTTTTGTCTTGAATAATGGCTCTTAAAAGCTGGTTCTTAAAAGGAAAAGGGTACAGAAAACTTTAGATATGGTGAAGGGCCTTTCCCATCTTAATGGCAATCAACATATAACAATAGACTAGTAACTCCAGGGTTTTGGGGAGTAAACAATATCAAAAAGACACGCTATATGAATCAACTATGGTTTTGCATATCTCTTAGCTGTAGATGTGCAGTGCGAGTGACATAGGAGAAACAGCAAGAAGCCCATTTTTGTGCACATCTGGATTCTGTTTTGGTTATCAAGTCCTCATTCCTGTTTGTCTGGCAGATGTTGTGTGTACATTTTTAAGATGAGTTTGCAGAGGTTTCCAAGGGAACTCAGGGTCATGGTTTCATTTTTTTTTCATCTTGTCTATGGTCCACTTTATCATAAAGGTAGTATCAGTCAACTGTTCAAGCCTTTTGCAGTTGTTCCTTTTCTTTATTGTTTTCTTTTTTTAGGCAGTAAAAAAAAAAAGATAAAGAAATAGCAAACAATCAGAAAGTGTAGCAAAGGCTATAATCAGTGAATTTGCTTTCCTTTATGTATTTAAAATTATTAATTTCTTAGCAACCAGTAAAGTAATCTCTGCAAAGCTATCTCCCCACAGCACTTAAGTACAGTATTTTCCGTTATATTAGAGCAAACGGGACTCAGGAAAAATTGGTGGGTTGGTTTTAATATCAGAAATCAGATAACTGAGCTCAGCTCCAGGACACTTGTATGAGTATTCCCTGGTGCATGCTGCATCAACAGCAGTCAGGGAATCATTTTGCTTTTGAAGGACACAAGCTTTGGGAGTTGGGATATGTACAGTCTAGATATATCATTCCAACGCTGTTTGCATGAAAGTCAACAAAAGCTTAGTTCAATTGTAGTTTTATTCAACTTACTTATAAACTAAAATTCTCATGTTCTTGACAATATTAATATCTCTAAACTGTTCATCAGTGCCAAGTTTGTTTTGTCTGTGTGCAAAGACTTAAAGACCAGGGTGGAGGTATGGGCTAGTCAAATCTGACATTTTTGTCACGCCTCATAATTTATATGCATTTTGAAATCTGAAACAAATATTTGATTGCAAGTTATTGGGTCGGAGGTAGCCTTCAGTCGCCAGGTATTGTTGTTATAATGGAAAAATGGTAGCATTAGTTTAATGTATTGTAATAGCACAGGGTAATGATCCTTAGCTCAGTAGTACTGAAATACCTTGACAACAGCAGTTGAAGTCAATGGGAGCATTGCAAATGCATATAAAAGTGCAGTCTGCAGACCATTAGGCATAATTTCATCACATCTTTATTGGAATAAAAATTGCACTTAAGCTTCTGCTGTTGTGTTGGCAATTTAGAAATGCTGTATCTGTGTACATGAATTTTACAAAGACCCTCTGTTAAACCAGAGATTAAACTACTTTTAGGAAGCATGGGACACTGGGAACTTTTTTGGGGGACTTCTTTGCATCTAATAAGAGACCAGCAAGTAAAGAGGTAAAACTCCAGTGTTGGTGGCATGGGGCCAATTTGTACCTGTAGAGGCCTTGGTCCATGGCATGTACAAATGCAACATACATATATTTTGAGCTAGTCTAGATACTGCCTTTTCATTCACAGCCATGCTGACAGAGCAGAGACATTTCTAGAAATCTGCCCTGCCTTGAACAATTCCACAGGTCTACTTATTAGGGGAGAAATGGGGTCTACATGCAAACAGCCCCCTCGCAAACGGTGCCTCTAAGGGTGCGCTACGTGCTTGCCTGTGTACTCTATGTTTTTGCACAAGGTTGAAAACCAGATACAGCTCTGCTAAGAAAAGTCCCAGAGTCTGCAAGCTGGTCACGTAATGGTTTACCACCGCCTCGACTGCCTAGGGAGCGCTGCCACTGGCTTGCTAACAGCAGAGGTTGCAGTCGTCCCTGGGAATTCCCAGCTGGGCACCAGGATGTGTCCCGGCTTGTCTCTGAGGGCGGGCTGTGGCTGCTGCCAGACTTCCCTGCTCAGCCTTCCTCGCCACAGAACCCAGTGTATGTGGTTGTGGGCTGACGTAGCCCCTGACCCAGCTCTTGGCCTCCAAAACCAACACAAGCTCTGAAGCTTGTCACCCCTTTCCTGGTGTTTTATTGGAAATGCTTGTTTTACTGGAAATAAAACAGGTTGGAGAAAAACTTTAAGTAATTTAGCATTTTTCTGAAGCCTAGGGGAAAATAATGGCTGCTAATTTACTAGCTGACTTCTGTGAGAGGCAGCAAAGAGAACACCATCCTAAAAAGTCTTATAAAAAAAAATATAGCTTCAAAGAAAAATTTCTTAACAAAATGCTTACATTACTGAAAGCCAAGAAGGCAAAGGAAATTCCTCTAGAAAGTAGCCTCATGCCCAATGTCAAAAGTCATGACAAGCTAGGAATAAAAGAAAATGAAGAGAAAGTAAAATGAAAAGGTTTAGCTTTGTGTGGTCTCTGGAGGATGGAGAAGATAATTGTCAACATCTTTATCATCTGGACACAGCTATTTCAACTATGCAAAAAAGAGAAGGCTCAGTGACCCTAGACTGAAATTAGCACAAGGCCATTATGCATGTCCCCATTACTCGGTGGAACTACTTTCCATTTTTATCTTTCAGTAACACACTTGGGATTTTTAACACCTTGTGCCTTGAATCTCAGCCAAACAATGCCAGCAGCCGGGAGTCACCACAGCCTGCGTGGCAATGGCACCTGTAGCGCTGCCAGCCTCTGCCGACTCACTCTAGGACGTGAGCTGCCTTCAGTGAGCAATTACAACTTCCAAGTCTGACATTAGCTCTGGAATAATTCCATGCTTTGTGCAATGGGTAAATTTTATTTAGGGAAAAAGAAACCCCCACACTGCACCTCTTCCTGGCTGATCTTGCCAAAGTCAAAATAAATCCACCAGGAAAGGGTTTCCCAAGCTCCTCAGCTAGCTGCAGAGCACTACTGCAATTCTCTTCTCCCATATATGAGGAGAAAAACAACAAAGTGCTATCAGAGGGCTGCCAGCTCCAAGCGCAGGAAGTCAAAAGTGGGCTTTATTACATAGGGAGGCATCAGTTTGTTCTCACATTCACAATATGTCATACCAGTGGGGAAAAAAATGGCAATTAGCATGAGCTCCACATCATTTGGTTTAGCACAGCTTACTCAACACAAATGTCTTCATTTATTTCCTCCCCCTGTAAGTCCTCCGACTCACACTGATGGTTCCCCTCCTGTCTTATTCTGCACAGCTGCTGCATTTCTTTCCACCAGTCTCACACATGCGCCCGAGCCATCCAGACAGATTCCTTCAATGTCCTGCCCTTCTCTGAGACAGAAGTGTCCTTTCAGCTCCAAAGAGTGTCCTTCATTATCATTAAAGGAAATGCAGTGAGTCCTAACTATCTTCTGCCCCTTTGGAGCCCTTTTGTTGGACTACCTTCTCCAGCAAGCAGAGTAGCAGACAAACGTCTCCCGGACCAGCCGGGCTGCGCTTTCAGCTTCACCTTCTCCATTCTTTCCTCCTTGTCTCACTCTTCCTCCCAAGTGTGGTCTTTGCTCACCCTATTAAGACCTCCTCCTCCCAAACACCATCTATGTTTTTTCCATTTGGGTACTTCTCTCAGCATTGTCCCTATCTCCTTTCTTCAGGTGCGACAGGTTAATTTACTTTCCAGGCTTCTGTTAACCTTTCCTCTGCCTTTCCAGGGCTGATAGGCTCTATCACAGGATACCTCTTGCCGTGTGCTTGTACAGCACCTTGCATAATGAATCCTGACCTCAAGCTTTTCAAAAACATTATCAGGAATTTAAGCTTCTAGTCAAACCCAACAGAAAACCATCCCGCTGTACATTTGCTGAAGAATACGTGGGAAAGGAAGAATAGGTAGAGCTGACCTGTCCTCATGGCTCTTGGCACCATCCTGCAGTTTCCCTCTGTCCTGTGCATTTAACCCTCAGCTGCAGTCATGCACCTCAAAAGCCTACCTGAGTCAAGTCTAATTTTTAATCTGAGCATATCATGGTTTAATCAATAATTTTTGTGTGTGCCTACTACTTGTTACTTAATCTGTGAAATACAGTTTGGGGGAAAAAAAAATCCAGCCTATAAAACCTGTTGGTGTAAAGATAAGCACTTTATTTAATATCCAATTAAATGTGGTCACCGGAGAAATCACAGCTTATGCAACTTTATCAGAAAAAGATTAATCTATTTGAGGCTTAACCCAAAATGTCATAAAAGAACTCATGAATTTAGATAGGAATCCACTTATTATCCAAAGACATTTTCCTATTGAGTAAGAACAGCCTAAATTGCTGCCTATATTTATACTTGGTTCAATCAAATTTCTGTACTCAGTAGCTGTCATTGATTTTTAGGACAATTATCAAACAAAAATGATGAACAAACTGAAGGAACATTATAGAGTCTTTTTCAACTCCACAGTAATCATTAGAAAATGCACAGCCTGCTCATTGATAATGGTTTAACAGCTCACAGGGTGACATCATCACATTTAAAAGATAGTCACACCCGGAAGGCAGAAGATTTTTTTTTTAATAGCATTACAATTTGCCATTTTAAAGTTAATTGTATTTTGCTTGGTGTTTCAAACCACGCAGGCTGCACTGAAGTTACTTTGTTCATATTATGTGATCATGCCCAAACCCACGATTTTAAAATAAGGAGGCAAATAGTTGAATTTATTTATTTAAATTAAGCAGACTTTCTTGCCTGTCTAGAAACTGATATTCTTCAGTTCATTAGCTGAATTTCCCACAGGGCCTGCAAATGCGCATTTCATTTCTATACTGTTTGATTTGTCTAGTTGATTTATTTTTTAAAAAGTATTCTGTATTAAAATTATTGAATAATAACTATTTGGTTTCATCTTTCCACATCAATTATTATCTTTAGTAGGATGCATATTTCACAGATAGTACAGAAAACTTGTTTAAAAAAAAACATTGTATAGGTGTATCTGTAGAAGTAGCGGAGCAGCTCTTAGCTGCTGGGGTGCAGCACTTCTGATTTCTGTCTGCCAGGTCAACCTAAGGCAAAGGGTTCAAGTGCAATGGCTAAAAATCAGTATTAAGCAGTGATGTTTAATGGCCTACTTAAAATCAGCTCAGTGATCCAGCCCCATTCCACTGAGCGCAAAAATACCTATCTGTAGTCAGTGCATAAAAGGTATCATTTAAAAAAGCTACAAGAGTATAACTCACACCTGGTTACAGCACATTTGCTGAACTGTATCTTCCCCTCTACATCATAAATTCTTTTGCGGTGCCCTACAAATATGAAGCTCATTTGCAAAGTTTGGCATGGATGTCAATTTAGTACAGATTTTGCAAAAAATTTGGAGGATCATTTATGTGGACAGCACCTTCCTGTCACTGAATGGCAAACCTAAGCTTCACAGAAGAGGTAGTGGTTGTCCATTAGTTAGACCAGCCTATGCTCTGAATACAGAAAAATTCAGTCTAAGGAAAGCAGCACCTTGATTTTGAGAGCCAAGCTCACGGGCGAGAAGATGGGAGTGGGAAATGCGATCTGGTCCATTTAAAGAGAAATAAATCAGGCTTGCATTTGGGTCTGGTTTAGAATCATAGAATCATAGAATCATTTAGGTTGGAAAAGACCTTCAAGATCATCGAGTCCAACCATTAACCATGCCCACTAAACCAGGTCCTGAAGTACTCTGTCCACTCACTTTTTGAGTATCTCCAGGGACGGTGACTCAACCACTTCCCTGGGCAGCCCATTCCAATGTTTGACAACCCTCTCAGTAAAAAAATTTTTCCTAATATCTAACCTAAATCTCCCTTGCCACAACTTGAGGCCATTTCCTCTCGTCCTATCTCCAGCCACCTGACAGAAGAGACCAGCACCCACCTCACTACAACCCCCTTTCAGGCAGTTGTAGAGAGCGATAAGGTCTCCCCTCAGCCTCCTCTTCTCCAGACCAAACAGCCCCAGTTCCCTCAGCCGCTCCTCATCAGACTTGTGCTCCAGGCCCCTCACCAGCTCGGTTGCCCTTCTCTGGACACGCTCCAGCACCTCCATGTCTTTCCTGTAGCGAGGGGCCCAAAACTGAACACAGGACTCGAGGTGCGGCCTCACCAGTGCCCAGTACGGGGGGACGATCACCTCCCTGCTCCTGCTGGCCACACCATTTCTGATACAGGCCAGGATGCCGTTGGCCTTCTTGCCCACCTGGGCACACTGCTGGCTCATACTCAGCCGGCTGTTGACCAACACCCCCAAGTCCTTTTCCGCCGGGCAGCTTTCCAGCCCCTCTTCCCCAAGCCTGTAGCGCTGCGTGGGGTTGTTGTGACCCAAGTGCAGGACCCGGCACTTGGCCTTGTTGAACCTCATACAATTGGCCTCGGCCCATCGATCCAGCCTGTCCAGATCCCTCTGTAGAGCCTTCCTGCCCTCCAGCAGATCAACACTCCCTCCCAACTTGGTGTCATCTGCAAACTTGCTGAGGGTGCACTCGATCCCCTCGTCCAAATCATCAATAAAGATATTAAACAGAACTGGCCCCAACAATGAGCCCTGGGGAACATCGCTTGTGACCAGCCGCCAACTGGATTTCACCCCATTCACCACAACCCTCTGGGCTCGTCCATCCAGCCAGTTTAGGACAAGACGAGAACCCAGCCTGGGCACCGCACCCAGGCAGCAAAGAGCCGACAAGGTGGGAATTGCTCCCGTGCCGGTAGACATCCCCCGATGCCAGCGGCAGCCCCCGGAGGCGGCAGCCCCCCGTCCCAGCCCCTGCCTGGCCGCAGCTCTGGCCTGCAGGCAGCCACCAGCCCTCCATGCCTGAGCTGGCTAAGCTACAAAGGCTTCGCTCAGCGGAGCTCTGCCGTGAAGTGGCAGCAGCAGGATTCACTCCGCCGTGAACCTTCAAAGATTTGTGGCAGGTACTTTTTAGTTGAACTTCCTCTGTGTCAGCTCTTCATCCTGTGCTCTTTATATAGCAGCAATTAGCATATCTGAGAAATCCCCATTCGGCGTGTTTTATGGTCTCTTCTCTGTGTATTGAGATAGTTCTGTAAGTTATGTGCAGGGATATGCCATAATTCCTAATGTACAACTGTCAGGAAATCACTCATGGAGATTTATTCACTGAAGAGTTGGTGAGGAAACTGATTCTGAACAGGGAGCTGGAAACTTTAATTACGAGAGAAAAAATGACTCAAGCACCTTAGACTGGTCAAGAAGCTCCTTTGATGCTCTAACGATATGTCCTGAAGTTAATGGATTAACGCAGTATAACATTTCTGAATTCAAATGCCACCTTCTGCCACTGATTGTTATTCTGTATTACTATCACTGATTTTCTTCAAAGTAATAATGATGTCAAAAAACAACCACAAGTATTACATCTCCATTTCTGGAACAAAACAATGAAAGATTGAAGAAAAAACACCGTCTTCCCTCAAGCAATATCTTTTTGACCAAAGGAAGTTCATACAATGTAGAAAAGAAATATTCATCCCTGTCAAACCCTGATCTTGCTACCACTGAATGCAATGGCAAAACTCCTATTAATTTCTAGTGAGGCATGTGCAGTGAAGAACTCAGATGGAAGTGGTAAACCGTAAGTGCCATAATTACTCAGGAACTGTCTCTGCCTTAAGTGACCTAAATGATAGGAGGAAATACAGTGAGAAATAAGAATTCAGTTTAGCAAGAAACCTTTACTTTTGCTTCTGTGTCAACTTCCATTTCCAGCACAAAGTTACAGAGGAGTTTCACGTGCCGCTCTGCTACATGGCAAGCTGTAGCACAAACATCAGACCACAGAACTGGGAGTTCAGTCTCTTCAGTTTTGCTCTCTGCTTTGACACCAGTTCACCCTGGCTGTGCTTGCTCTGGGCTTGTGGCCAGCCGTGATCGTGTCCAGCCCTGGTCTGGGGGTGGGAGAAGGTCCACGATCCAGGTGCACCATCCTGTCCTCTACCCGAGCCTCCTGCATCATTTTTAAGCTGGTCCCTCAGCCTGGTCCACCGGCAAACAGCGCCAAGGGGAGCACGCCTGGTCTGCGGTGTAGCTGCTGGCTGTCCCCATCCACCTGCACCTCGGCTAACTCCTCTGGAACCAGATTTAATGTATTCCTTTCAGAGTTGTCATTAATGCTTATGAAGAGCTTTGAAACTCCTGAATGGAAGAGATTACAGTAGTAAAAGACACAGTGTTTTTCATTTATTGATGAGAATGCAACCAGGTATTATCAGAAGCTATAAACCCTCTGAGTGGGGGAAAAAAGAAAGACCTGCTGTGTTTCAGAAGATGTCAGCTCTGTGTAGAGGCTATTCACAGACATTCAGCACATCCTATGTGAGCATGAGGCTTCGCCTCTTCCACCTCCCACAGAAGCTACATCTACATCCAAGCCCAGGTTTGTGCATATTGCCACATGGCATATGGGAGGAGATGGGGAATGCATTTTCCACCCGAAAGTGATATCACACCTGTGAAGAAAGTGATGGCCACTGTCTAAATTTTTGTCCTCATGGGAGAGGACAAGTTTCTTTAGAAATAACTGCAATCGTGCAGTTCGATTCTTTGTCAGGGGTGTCCTCTGGACATAGGTCCATTCCTGTCTGGGAGTGGGAGCTGCACAGGAAGGAAGGGTGCTCCCAAAGGCTTCCTCGTGGGAACAAACACACTGCAGCAAAACCCTAAAGTTTTGGCGCCTGCTCAGCCATCTCTAAGCTACTGAAAGACTTTATCATAAATTACGACTGCTGTTTAAGGTATTTTTCAAACTGTCCATCTCACATTGCACTTGGTCCTCCCATGAGGACAAAAATTTAGACCGTGACTAACCCTTCCTTTTCAGTGGGTTTCTCAAAGCATAATTTCATACTTTTCTCTTTAGGCTCGCACATAATTCTTCTCTCAGACTCCTCCACTCTTATGGGGCCTAGCTCATTCTTATGTCTTCTCTATCTATGTATAACTTTTCCTGCATGCTAAACATTTACGATTTGGTGCAAGAAAGACATTTCCTTATCTGCTTAGGGGACTTTTAAAACTGTCCCTCTCACATTGCACTTGCTCCTCCATCCCATGCCTTTTTTCTAGGCAGCATACTTCCGCTCTGGACTGCTACTTCCATGAAATCAGAAATTAACCAGCTAATATGTTTTCTTGTGTCAGATGTCCCTGAGATTGTAATTAAAATTGGAGAAGGCCTCTTAGGAAATAATGGATAACTGCCAAATCATGGCCATTCTAAATACTTTGTATTAATATTGGTTTTAACCACATTTGTAATCAATAATCTTGCAGCTGTCTTCCCCTTTTCTCCTTCAGATCTAGAAGCTGTAGCAGTCACATAAAGCTGTACCTGCCTCTGAATGCAGTTGTACAACTAGCTTTAAATAAATGCAAAATTTGATTAGCAATAGATTATGCTGCTGGTATTTGAATACTAATATTCTCTAGCATGTGCAAGAAAACCCCCCATCATCTTCAACATCTCATTTCAAAATAGTTACAAAGCAGAGAGAGTGTTTTAAATCCCATCTCTCCTTAAACATGTGTTATTGATAAGAGTTAACAAGAAATACTCTCAGTTTTCCTCTCTTTCTGGCTACACAAGCTTCCCTTACAGCCATTTGCAGTAAATGCAGAGGAATATGAATTTGCAATTTTTGGTTCAGAGACAAAATGCTGGGTCTCAGTATTCCTGGCCCTGTGGCTCACTGGCCTGAATGCTTTTTCCATATTTATCTTCTGAATAAAACGTTGTGTAAAGCCACCTCACACTGAGCCTCCGCTGCTCAGAGAAACATACTGGTGGGGAGGGAAGAGAGTGGGGCATGTGTGAGGGAATTTGGGAAAGGAAATGCTTATCCTAAACCATGTAAGAAGCAACCTCAGCCTTTCTGGCATGCTGGTTTTAACTCGTGAAGTAAAAAAGGTACCATATTTCAGAACATGTGATTGTTATATATAAAAACAATTAAGAGATTTGGAACTACATGAATATGTAATGTACACATTTCTTTACAGATGTATTTTTCTCCAGACAGGCCGGTGCCTGATTTAATTTGGAAGCTATCCATTTTCATACAAAGTTAACCAAGAGTGACAGGAAATCAGACGCCTACGTTATTTATCTTTTCTGAACTTAAAAAAAAAAAAAAAAAGCCTTCTGTTAATTACTTTTCTAGGAAGCTATTTTGTGATACCACAGGGATAGATCTTCCATATTCAGAAATGCTACGGAAATGACAACTTTACGATGTGCAGGGTGAATAAAGTATGTTACATGCAGATATTTAAGGGTATATTTGTCTTCATTTACTGTAAATGAATATGTGACCAACAATAAAGAATTTAACTGCTTCTGGCCTGGCTGGATGCATTTACAACAATTAGTGGAGGTCTGACCTCTTTAACCTTATACATCAAGTGGCACATATACATTATTTATTTAGCTGGAATTAACAGTGATCTGTGAAGCTCGCTGTATTTTCCTTTGGTTCTCTTGCTCATCAGTCATAACTGACTCCCGTGAGTATGTTCAGTAGTGACAGTTTCATGTCACTCTGATTCATGAAAGACTGGGGAAACTACAGAACAAAGCAGTAAAATATTTTTCATGGATATTTAAAAAAAAAATTCTAAAAAATCCTAAACCACCTTTACATCCAACACGATCCCTTGTAGATTGCTGTGAAGACAAAGAGTAGACAGAAATGCTCTACCCTGCTATAATTATTGGAATGGAGAATGTGAGTTGGCATTAATAACGGCTCTGCAGGAGCAAGGAGGGCTTGGACTCCACACCTGACTGCACACTGATACAATGCTCTAGTGTTGTGCAATGTAAGGTCTGAGAAGCAGGGTCCGTCTAAGTATTTCGCTGGTAATCGGAAATCCACAGCAAGCTCACCCTTGCTCTCTGTCCGTACCCTAACCCTTTCTAAGCAGTCCTTTGTTTAAGGAGCCACAAGCAGATGGGGAGGAGATGCTCAGCTGAAACGTAGGGCTGAGGACAGCTTCTTGTGCTTGCAGGAGGCGCACAGCTCCTGCAGCCGCATCCAGAAAGGGACCAGTTTCTCCAACTGCTGAATACCCTTACAGGCCTGGGAGCAATCCATCTTAATGGGGCCAAAGGTGGAAAAGTGATAGCAATGCCATGTATCTTCTGAGACGCATTTCACAAAGGAGGTCTATTAGACCACTTTGTTTCTGGTAGGGAGGATTTTTATTACATCCAGTTATCATCATCATAAGCACTACAATGGATTCCAAAAGATCAGACAAAATGTGCCATTAAAAACTGTTTTTGTAGTTGTAAAATGTTATTTCCTTCATCAATAACTTTAGTGCTTACCAAAAGGAACTAAAGAAGTAATTATGCAGGGTTGTGGACATTTTTGTGCATGCGCTTTTGTATGAACTCCAGGGCTGATTCATAAACCAAACCATCCACTTGACTGGGGGGAAAAAAAGTGAGAGGAATACACTTTTCTCACAATGAACCATATTCTTACATTCATTGAGCTCTCCTTATCCCAAAAGTTGTTACTTTTCCAACTTTTGAAAAGACGCCAAGACCAGTTTTATCAAAGGGAGGATCTGACTTATGAGAGACCCCAATGAACCACTCAAAATATTTTTTCCATAATTGGAAAAAAAAAACCTTGGGGAAAACTTGCAAAAAGGCAGGTGCATACTTAAGGAATTCCCTTAACAATCGTAAGTTTACATCCAGTTTCAAGAGATTTTTCTCTGATGATAGTCGTCCTATCAGTGAAAAACAATGAGGAACAACAAAGTGATTCACCATAGCAACAAATGCATAGCACATACCATATGGTAATCAATCCATACAGCAAACTATAAAAAACCTATAGATAAGTTTAGCTAGTGCTTTCCCAGAAAAACATTTTGATGTTTAATTCAAAAGGGAAAAGCAACTTGTTTCACTAAGGGTAGAAACAGTAGAAGTAGGGAGATCTAAAAGTCAAATAAAGGTGTCTGAACAGTGTTTTCCTTCTACAAGAGCTGCCATGCAAGAATAACTGGAGGGATTAGGCCCACTGTGTTCAGTGAAACAGCCTGCACACACAGTCACTGCGTGCCTCAGTGACTGCAGAGCGCGAGAAAAGCAGAGGCTTGTGTCACAATTTGAAAACTATACTGAAAATCCATCTTTGCACATTGTGGTCTCCACTGTGTTTGTTCAGAGCGTTTCAGACATCACTCTGTCTATTTAATACACTCTTTCTATGGAGTCCTAGTCTGTTGAACTCTCCTGCATAAAAACAGGCAGTTATGTACAGCCCTCCCACAGACACACTCGAAGGTCCTGAATAACCTACGATTAGCGGGGATCTTTGCACCACACTGCTCTTGTTGTCCAGTTCTTCCTGTTTAACGTGGGAAAACATGCTTTATTTGTGGGGAAGGTCAGCGGTACCATTACAGGGATGAATTGAGCTGTGTCTTCTTGTAAATGCAGCTTGCTAACTCATTCCCATGAACATCTGGGAAAGAAAACATCTACAACTGGCTCATACTTACAGTACTTACAGTACTCGAGTGCGGTGATTGCTAACTGGCTTCTCAAGCACTGCAATTCTTCAATAAAGTTATAAATGGTAGAGGAGTATCAACACACTTAATTCTGCGCTTCTGTCTCCAGCCTCTTTGGGCACGTCCTAGAACGGTGCCGGAAGAACCCTGGACCTTTTTGCTAATGCATTCATCCTCTCTCTCCCTTTTTATCTAAAAGCATCTTGCAACTGCTCCTCTGTTTTCATTTCTGCCTTTCTGGGACAGCACTGAACACCCTGGGAAGCAGAGAAGAAAAACCTGGATTCAACTCCCAGTCCTGCAACAGTTTAAGAGGCTCCATCAGATCCAGGGGAAGGTGGCATTGTGCCTCTGGGGAAAAGCACTTACTCAGATCTCCTCTAAAACCTTTTCCTTTCTTGTGAGACACTGTCTCCCCTCCACTTTCCTGTGGATCCAGATATGCGGTATTTCCAGGGGAAGCATGCACTGATCATGACAATCTTCCCAGTTTAGTCTACACTGGTGCTTCTGTTGTTGAATGAGATGTAGCTGCACTTGTTCTTTCACACCTGAACTTCCACCTTCAATTTTACACTGGAATGGAACTACTTATTATACATGCTGTGCACCAAAGCTCTCCTTAAAAGACTCTGGTGTTGAACAAATTATTGACATCAAGTCCATATTTGTGAGGGGTTTTTTTCAGAGGGAGGGAAGAAGGAGAGGAAAGAGTTGTGGGGGTTTTTCTGCTTTCCATTAATACATGGGGATAGAACTGATAGGCAAGAAAAAGATTGCAGATTTAAAGAACACTTGCTAGCACATGTGCCAGATGCTGATAGCTATATATAGCCACTCAAACGAGAATGACTGCAGAGAGTATCTTAGCCAGGCAAATAGGAATTTGCCTGAGTAAGGCCAGGGCAAAACTGAACAAAAAAAAAACATATTCAACATTTAATCTATCGTGCATTACTTCTGCTGCAGAAGTTGTGTAAGTACTCTGTGAAGTGGAATAAGAACATGTCCTCATGATGACCTTATCTACATTTCACGTAAATGTGTTCCCAAATTTAACAGAACCAAATCTATCCTTTTTACCATTAGACTGCTAGTCATTCTTGAATACAACCTCTATTTCCTTGCTCCATAACCCTTAGAGAAGTAAGCAAAGGACAATAGATAAAGCTTCTTCAAAGTAATAAAAAAAAGCAGCATGCAGCCTATAAGATGACATTACAAAACAGTACTCACATATAAAGAATACGATTTGCCATCTTAGGTTATTCTTATTGTCTCACTCATAACAAATTTTAGAAAAGAGAGGCACTTGATACTCCTGCCTCTTTTCCTCTATATCCTGGTATCACATTTCTCTTCCCTTCTATCCAGTACAGTAGGTTTTTACCTACAGCAGTATAATTTCTAAGTAGTTCAAAATGTGAAATAGCAGTACTTGAGATGACGAGCTATCATTTCTACAGAGCACTATGATAATTTTGGAAGGACCGGGAGGTTGGGTATGGATTCTAATTAACACTGATGAACCTGGCTCCTAAAGATTAAATTCCCAAATGAGTAACTGCTACCTTTCTACACACAGGTCTATCCAAGTTATTCTCATTAAAACAATTAAAAAAAAATTATAAGCTTCAGTCTGTGTCAAGATACTGAAGGCTTTCCAAAACTGATTAAAAATATTAAATGAGGTATTGAACTACATTAAAAATCAACCTTTTTCATGTATTGAAAAGTAATGGTCTATAATTTGTATTCAAGTGATTTTATTTCCAGTGAATAATAATTGTACTGCAGCCAACTTTGTGCCCTGTTTCTCTGAAAACCTCAAGGGATGTACAGAAGAGGATTTTGTATCCTAGTCAAGACAGAAACGCTTTGCATGACATTGCTTCTTATTCTTCAGTTCTTACAGGGAGGCTTAACTTGGTTTCATTATGTGTTTGTTTTTCCACTGATGGTTCCTTCAAACTGGTAAACAAAAATGAAAGTGCATCGATATTAGATATACTGATAGACTCTGGAAAGTACCATAAGCTAAATGCAAGTGCATGGAAGCAGAGGACTCGAATGCATTAGTAAGTGGACTGGCAAATCAGGAGATTTGTAAAAATATATTCTTGTTTCCTGGTTTCCTCTGTGGAACTTGAAGTTGCCTATAGTTATGTGATGTTCAAAATAAAACTGAAACGTCACACAAAAGTGCTCATCACTTCATGTGCCCCAACTCTGCAGGAGTTGGGGAAGTGGTCATTTCTCACCATTCACTTCTCTACTTGGTCAGGCCAGGCAGTTTTTCCCCTGTCCTCCAATTTTTCCTCCTCTGACTCTAATGGTTTTCTCTCACACCTACAGCCTGCACTCACATCTTGCTTCCCCTATTTGCATCTTTTTCCCTTACAGCCTCCTGCAGTTCAGTTTTCAGTTCACTTAAGCAGCTGTAGAACTTGCCTAGGCCAAGTTGAAAAGTATAGGCTTTGGACCATGGTATCACCAGGAACATTCTAAGAGCTGAAAATAGGAAAAAAAAGGTGTAATGACAAAATTAGGCCTGCAGACAGAAAGTAAAGGCTATGAAAGTGATGCAGAAGGTGGTGACCAGTGGCACAAAGTCTAGTTGGAGGCTGATAAACAGTGGTGTGCCCCAGGGGTTAATACTGGGTCCAGTCCTGTTTTACATCTTCACTGATGAACTGGATGATGGGGCAGAGCGTACGGTCAGGAATTTTGCTGATGACACAAAACTGGGAGGAGCAGCTGATAACACCAGAGGGTCATGCTGCCATCCAGAGGGACCTTGACGGGCTGGAGAAATGGGCTGACAGGAACCTCATTAAGTTCAACAAGGAGAAGGGCAAAGTCCGGCACCTGGGGAGGAATAACCCCAGCACCAGTACAGGCTGGGGACTGACTGGCTGGGCATGAGCTCTTCAGGGAAGAACGTGGGAGTCCTGGTGGACAAGCTGACCACAAGCCAGCAACACCTCACAGTGCTGCCTACACTAACCCCTGGAGCACACTGACTGCCCTACCTAGCCCATCTCAGCTGCACACCTTTTATTTTAGCAGACATAAAGCTTCATTCCACCACCTGCACTCCAGATACCCTATGCCCAAGCTCTCTGCCTCATTCCTGCTTCCCATATTCTCCTGGCTGCTCTTAGGCAGCTTTCTGCCACTCTCCTTTCTGTTTCCATAGAGCTTCCCAGACACTGTTGTACCCTACTTGTCAGCCGACTTTCCCTCGCAATCCTCCTATATGGCATCTCTACTCTTCCCATGGCCACGAGGGATACAAGGTCTTTCCTGGCCATCACCTTTAGCCCCCCCCTGGACAAGAGAGGTCTCATTTTGCCTGCAGATGTTCACAGGACCATGACAGCTTCTGTGCTGAGAGCAGCTTAAACCTTCTGTCCCTAACAGGGGACAGTGAACATTTGATGCAAAGAAGAAGTTTTATGAGTTTGAAAGCAGAAATTTAAAAAATGCATGGAAATTCTTACAAAACTGTGCTAGAAGATGTATGATACAAATAACAAGAATGGAAAAACATTTTGAAATAAAAAGAAGTATGATTGAAAATTAAAGGGAGGGTGGATTAGGCAACACTGACTGAAAAAACTTTCAGTCTTGGTCAATATTTCTCCCTGTAGCAATACCAGTGGGTTACCAATTTCATCCTGTGCCACTTGGGATGGAAAATGTTAGAACAAAGGAAATGTCAGGATAAAGGAAAAAAAGCTGGGCATTTTTATCACCAGGACTCTCAGCCCTCCAACATGAGATCTAAACATTGTCTTTCATTAGCTCCAGTTTCAGACCCCAACACCTATAGCTCCTACTATTTTTCTTCTGATTTTTTATAATCACTTAGCTCTTTTTTAACCTACCATGCAATGTTTTTTGCCCACCTCCTTCAAGTTCAGTTAAATGTTTATATTATGCTATCATCAAATACTGTTTCATTAATGCTGCATCCCATAAAATCTGTGAGAAGTTAGTGAATACTTTAGCAGCTACCCTGCATCTCTCCTACCATAGCTTACATTGCCATCAGTATCTAAGCAAGTTAAAGCAATCTCAAATATATCTGCATGTATAGAAAATGCTGTATAAATCTACCCTTATGCCTCGGTATGGATTACATACAACAAATGAAAGCTTTCTTTCCTGAGGTAGGTGAATTTGGAATGCAAATGGTAAATCCTGAATTTCAGACAAACAAATGATTGCCTATCAAAACTCCTTTCCAAACTAGTCCTTAGAGTATTGCATACATGTAAAGGGGGAAAATTTGAAAGATCGAGACAATTGCCACAGGCATCTTCAATTCTAACAACACTTCCCACTTGCAGATAGGAGCACAAGTCTGAAAGAGGTAATAATAGCTAAATGGATATTAGTACCTGCCATTACCTGATCTATCTGCACAATTACAGCAGTTTGTGAATGCTAAATTTGCTTATCAAATCCAGCTTAAGAGCCTAAAACAACCCCTTTTCAGGAACAACATATCACCTACATGTTGTTTGGAACTGATGGAACTTTAACTTAGAGAAAAACCACATGGGTATAATGCCTAAAAGAGCTGAGAGAAGTAATTGCTTCCAGAGAGATTTCTTTCCCAAACTGAACCGAAGGGGGAATACAACACTCAACTCCATTTCTGAAAAACAGGCATTAAGAGGCCAGACAACTCCACCAAAAATTAGATTTTTCGTCTCCTTTAACAATGCCAGAAACAAAAATGTTAAGACTAAAAACATCCCAAGACACACCACAGCTGTCAAATAAGAGTAAACAATCACTATCTCCGCTCTGAGAAAGTCCCAGTGATTCAGCCAAATAAAGTTGTTTAGTCCTATAAATACTATAAATGGTTTAAGTCATGGGAGCTCCACCAATTTGCACAAGAGGATGATGTGACCATCTTTGTATTGGCATACAGGCCTCTGAATACACCCAAGGAAAAAAAAAAACACCTTTTGTTCTGCCAAAACCAACCATTTCCTCCCCATCCAAAAAGCAAAACCAGAAAATCACAGACTATGTAAGTGATAAAGCAAGGTGTCCTACTGGCATAAACAGAATGTGAAATAAATGAACATAAAATAAGCCCAAGCAGAAATCTTCCGTATCTACTGCTGATAACAGAAATGTTGTCTAGAAGCTTTTTCAGACATGTTCTCATACTTGTAGTGTGGCTGGGTTTCTACAGATGGTGATTCTTTAGAAAGAAAACCTCAATCTTCTTAGAAATAGGTTTGAAACAGAAACAGATACTATGAACTAAAAGGAGAGTCTCATTGCTATATTCTCATCTATTCCACAGATCTCATATTGTTTAACTAATTTATTTAGATTGTGAAACTACTTTGACATCATTGAGGATGGCAGAACTACTTCTGATCGCAAGCACTTCATTTAATCATTGGCAAAGAGAAAAAAGTCAATGAAATATGAACAGTTAGAATACCCAAGCCTAGCAAAAAAAAATCCACATTAAAAATATCCAGATTTATATGTGGACAGTAAGGAAAAAAATTCAGTGAAATAATATACTATTAGCGCCACTGTAGGAGATGTTGTAGTTCTGAAGATAGTAAGCATTTCACCGTTGAGATATCTTTATATTACTGTGGGGCTGATATTTGCAATATAGTATATCAGTGTAGTTAAAAAAAATTAAACGTGCAAACTAATATATTAAAAATGTGTAAAGAGACAGATGCAATTTGCAGTTCTAAGCGACCATCATCCATCCAAGGGGGGATGTCATAAAAAGCATAAAACCACTTACCTCTTCTTGCTTAGGAATGCTGAACTTGGCTATCTTTGACTTGGTCCTGGCCGAATCAGGCTTGCTAGAAGGCACTCCCCTATACGACTTGGTTGTCTCTGCTGGTAACTTCAGCTTTGGAGACTCATCAGGAGCCTGGTCTTGACCGTCCATTGGCCTTACATAAGCTGTCGGTTTCTGCTGAACCAGACTGGGCTTCGAAGCAAGAGAGGGTGGGAAGTTTTGGACGCAGTGCCCGCCACCATGCTTTGCTGTCCTTTCTTGCGCTTGAGCTCCTCCTTCTGAGCTACAATTGAGCTTTGCCGGCTGCTGCACTCTGTTGACGTTGTCTCCTAGTGTGGCCCTCAGAGAGCTTTGCTGGGCAGTGTTGGAGGAGGAGGAGGAGGAGGAGGAGGAGGAAGAGGAGGAGGTGGGACTCGATGCATAGCGTTTGAGTTTCTCCAGACTGGATTTTTGGTTCGCCAGTTTGAAGTCACCCTTGTGTGACTCCAGCGACCGGTGCCCATGCTTGCTCGCTCTCTGCTGGCCATCCGAAGCGGCATTGTGCCCGGCCTTCTGCCAACCCATCGTAGTGCTTTTGCTCTGCTGGGCAGGTAGGGCTGCTGGTGTGGAAGAAGTAGTGCTGGAAATGGGAGGAGGAGGCGGCGGTCTCGAGTCTGCAATAAGATGTTCATCGGGCTTGGGAAGAGACGTCTGAGGAACCCCAGGTTTTGGAACACCAACAAGGTGGCTCTGGTTTGATCGGTCAGTTAACAAGTCTTTCATTTCATCATAGTTGCCCAGCGTATTCTGGATGCGATTCGAGAGCTCATCCCCTTTGTTAGTCTGCAAAACAAAAATTGAGTGTTCTGCAACAGTCAACGTAAGAAAAACAAAATTCCCTGCATGCTTCTGCCGAAATCCTTACTGAAGTAGCACTGCCTTATTCAGCAGCGGCGTTGAGGGATGAAATCGAAAATCCTTATTGTCTCTGAAGACACTTGTCAACATCTTAAATCTACCCTGAACTGGAAAAGCTATAAAGGGCCTTAGAGTATATAAAAAAAGAAATCTATCACTGGTATCATGCTGTAGTTAAAGTATATTACCTGGAAACTAGAAAATTTATTATTGCAACTACACAGAATGGTTTGGATTAAATCTGACCATGATAAAACTTTTCCTGTAGCCCAGTGCAAGCTCTCCTTCAGCCATGAATGAAAACACTGCATTCCCAATTTCCTTCTCCTGCCTAAGTTTTCCCATGGCATCTGGGAAGCCACAGAACATCCAGTGTAAGCACTGAATGAACCCACCAGTGTAAGCCAACCAAATACTCTGAGGTGACTTGAAGACAGATCGTGGGGCAGTGGGAAAACTACAGATGATTATGTGCCTTCTTTGAAAATACTCTGACAGGATGCTCACTCCAGGGCACTCTCCTCTTTGAAAAAAAAAAAGGTGAACAGAACCTCTCAAATCCTTCGCATTGCTCAGTGCTTGCTGTGTGCGGCAGGGGAAACACAGCCAACCTCCCTCCCCTTTAAGATTAATCATTGTCTTTAAAATCATCCATTTACTTCCTGACTGAAAAGGCAGACATTCCACAAAGAAATAAAACAAGCAAATAAAACATACTGGAAAAGATTGAAAACCCTTGCTTTAAAAAGCCACCATAAGCAAAAGGGTGTATCATTAACATTTATGCAGCAGAGATTTTTCTGAACCCTGCCAAGATTCAGGCGTGTGATGCTCTTTGCTTTACGTTTTCAGAGGAAGACAGTAATGAGCTAGTGGTGTTCTCCTTTCTCTCTTCCAGCCATGGGGTCTGGATGGGAAAACTCCCATTGGCTTCAGAAGGGCCAGCTTTCATCTCAAGACTCTCTGTTTTAGAAGAAAACAGAAAGAAAGAGAAAGAAGGGAGTGAAGGGAGTAAAGGGAGTGGGGAAGACCCCCTTAAAGTTATATAAAAAATATGAAAGATGTAGCAGCAACATCAGTTACTCTGGAAAATAAGTTTTCCTTACATTTTACTCAAAATATAAGGAAAACTCCCCTAGTTCAGAAACTTTTTTAGGGTTTCCTGAACCAACCTAAATCCAAGCAAAAATGCCCTGTAAATGAGTGCAGTGATTGCCACATGCTAACTTTCAGAGGACTATAGTGGAAACATTCCTAAGTCAGACAGTAAAAGCAGTCCTGTCTTCCTTGAAACTTGTGCCCTCAAATTTCAAGGACACTACCTTGTAACTACGTAAAATACATTACAGCTAGCTTTCTGACATGCATTTTTTGCAATGCTAACAGACTTGAATATATAACAACAATATATATTGAAGGGAAATGGGAAGGGAAAAACTCAAAAGTGTTGCATCCGAAACATTGCTTTGCAAACTTGGAATAAGAGGGCTCAACCTCTACAGCCTGATCTCTCTGCATATGAAAAAGAAATATGAAATATGCTATGAAAAGAAACATGAAGCATTAATTCACAGACAGCAAGTGGCTTAAAAAGGGTATTCCTTCACTTCACAGGAATCATATGGATGTCCTAAAGAAGAGGAAACTATTAACAAGGCTTCCAAAGTGGGAAGCATCACATACATCTGAAAAGAAACAAGATTGGAGACATACTCAGGTGTCTCCTGAGGTCAATGAAATGGCTTCTACACTTGGGCATTGCCTTGACCAGCAGAATTACTTTCCAGAAGGCACAAAAAATTTTCCTTTTACACAGTGGATCTCTTCGATGCTTCCAGTGGATCCTCCACCTCATAGATACCTTGTAGAGAGATGTGTTTTCAGCGTCCCTCTAGGGAGAGAGATGTGCCCTTGGGGCTGCACCCAGCCTGATTCAGCCAGCTTACGCGTGTGAGGTTTCCATCCCTGCCAGGAGCATGGTGACAAGCTCCACCAAATGGAACGGGGCTCCTGAAGCACAGACAGCTTGTGGGGCAGCTCTCCACCCGGCTGCCTCTAGGTCCGTGTATGTAAGTGAATGTACGTGCCAAGTTTTGCCCCTGAAAAATCCAACTTCCCTAACAGAAAGTCCATTCTTTCTGATGGCTGCTATTTGGACGGGAAGTAAATGAAAGCCTAATTTCAGATTATCTGTAGACTATCACTAGCCCAGAGAAGTTAGCAGATTGTCTTCTATATGGATGTGATGTGAAGATCACACAGAGACACCTCGTATTGAGACATCCCAGATAGCACAAGAATAATTGCAGCAAACCAATCCAATGCCTGTACCACAGCACGTGCTGGCAACTGGTCGGTGTTGTTTATCCCTTCTGGATACACTGGGAACAACCTGAGGTGAGAAGATTTTGTGTTGAGCTGATATCATCCAGAAGAGTTCTCCTACATCCTTTTGGGAACAAGATGGGATCTGAGGTAATTTGTTATGAGCTTTAGATATAACAGTTTGTCCTATTATTTGCTCTGAAATATTGCTAGCCTTATTTAATCATTCACATAGGGAAAACGTGATCACAAAATGCATAAGTAGGAAAAGCATTCTGCGCAAACATTTCTGACTTACAGTGCTCTGATATTCTTCTGTAATGCAAGATGTATCCATGCATTTGAAGACCGCAAGATTCAACACTTCTAAAAATATACCTGACAGTTACATGGAAGGTCATCAGAATTTTTTCTTCATTAAAAAACTGATATGGTTAATGTGGCAAGGTATTCTGTCCAGGAAATATCGGGAATGAAACTCCTACTTTTTGCCCCCTGTAAAAGACATTTTAAGTAAAAGATACTGGATTTCCTATAATCCTCCATAAAAGGGTTGCTATGGATACTCTGAACAGGATAAGGGGCAACCCAAAGAGTCAGTATTTTTCAGAAAATCTGATGTTACAGGAGTAGTGATACATGTCAAGGTGAGAGAGGACATAAGATTTAAGAGATTTCCAGTCTGTCTTTGATTTTCAGATATGGCCTTCTGAATGGCAAATCCTTTGGCTTTAGCTCGTGTTTCTCAAGCTGTGCAGAGGAATACTGAATTTAATCAGAGCTTGCAGTGAATGTCTGCTGTAACTTCACTCCCCTCTGGAAACACCTAAAACTTGAACATGATCTTTAAAGACAGGAAGAGTGGGGTTCAGTTTTTGCTTTTGCAGAAAGGTTTCCTCTTTTGCGGTCAGCCTCTCTCCACGTTAAGATCAAAAAGCCCAAGCCTGCTCTGCCACACTGAAGGTTCACAAATGCTTGGATGAGTTCAGACAGCGCAATGGTCCGTTGCCACTGTACGCATCACATTCAGAGTATGCCACTGCTGAAGTTTTGATGTCCAATACTGTCAGAATGACCTGTCATCCCAAGCAGCTGTGACTGTCACAGCAACAGAGCTGTGGGTGAGTTATACTGCTGTCCTAGGCTTTGCCTTTCTCCATGTTTCTTTGACAAAGCCAGCTGTAGGATGTATTTCTGCAGCACCTTCTTTACACGCTTGTCCAAAATAGGGACATAATGTTTAAAGATAAGAACCATGGATGGAGCCGTTATTCTGATCTCCCCATAGGATACCCACTCACTATCCTCTCTGCTTCTAGAGACGGCAATGATTTTTCATCCACTGCTATTAAGGTTGATGGAATTATACTGTGGTTGCATAAAGGTGCCTTCAGACATCGTAACTTAGAAACTACTGGTGCATCCATGATACATGAAGTCTGTGCCATGACAGTCAGTACATTGGCACACAGGTAACAAAGTGCACAAAATATTCCAACTATACCACTTTTATAATAGATTTGAGCTTCAATATTACCAACTTTAGGTACCACAGACAAAACAGTATCAGGGAACCAGCAAAAGGACAGGCCCTTTTTGTGAGGGGTCTATCTGATTGGACCTACCCAATGGAAAGTTATTAAGTCCCCATTGCAGCAGAACCCTCACAAAATGCCAAGACACAGCTGACAAGCTTTTCAGGTTTTTTCCATGGCTTGCCCCTTGATTGGTCTCACAGTAGACTTTTTCAAGCAGAGCCTTGAGGAGTTCAAGACATTTGCCATGGTTTCTAAACGCCTTTGTAATGAATCTGAAATTCGGGCAGCTGGAGGTCAGCTTCAAGGCAGACAGAGCTGTCTTCTATCAAGGGACATGGTTTGAAAGTGGTAGATCTTTCTTTTTTATTAGGGACTAGAAACAAACAACAATCTGGAAGAACAGCAAGCTAAAAGCTGACCCTGGAGCACGGGCAGAAACATGGGAGCATGGTAGTCAGGTGCAGAAGCCAAGTGCCAGGTCCCAAGTAGGACTCCTGGAAAGAGGCACTAAAGCACCCAAAGCATCAAGGACAAGTGATGCTGTGTAGAGGGAAAGGCTTCACAACATGGTGGTTGTAACAGTAACACGGACATTACTGGAAGGGCACCGTAGGTGACACATGATAATGCTTTGATGCACGCAGGCAAAGTCACTGGGTTAGCTGGGGAGAGGAGCAGCCCCCATGGGATAGCACTCTGGTCCTGTTCACAAGGGCTTGGTTTGCAGGCTTCTGCAAAGTGCAGAAGATCCTGCTTGACTCTTCTAATAGGCAGTGGGGAGAGGCGGTTTTGCCTCATCACACTACTGTTACCATGAAGAATAAAACAGGGAGTTGAGACTCATAAGTTACTTCTGCCTTTGATGAGGGCAAAGCATGTCTAGCAGACAAATTTTATTGGTAATGCCTATAGGGGAAAAAAAAAAAAAAGGCAAACACCAAGATATTTCATTGCATTAACCTTGGCCAGAGCATAATGTTTACTGTATCGCTTGACCTTCACACACAATTCTAACACAATTGTTTTCTTCTAAGTGTTGCAAAAACAGGGCACCATCACCTTCACCTCCTAGTTTTAATTCCATCTCAAATACTGTTAGGATATTTCTAGTTTATTTCATTCTTATGTGCTGCTGAACTTTATAAGAAGCTTATAAAAAAAAAATATATATATATATATATATAAAAAATCCGATTCTCAATGAACCATAAAAGTTCTCTGTGAATTTTGTGAGGCTCGCACTTGTGGGAGGGTGCTGAAACCTGGACAATGCCTTCTGCAGGCTGCATTTTTGTACTGTGGAATAAATAAATAAACAAAGAACCACCCAGCTGGGAAGCATCTACCTTGTACGGTTCACTGAAGAGGGAGTAACTTGTGTTAAACGCGCCATCCTCCTGCTGGGCCTCCTGATTTCTCCTTTCCCATTCTTTCCTTCGCAGCACGTTTCTATCCGGCTCGTAGACACTGCAGCAAAAAAGAGGAATAGCTTTTTAAGCGTTAAGAATTAGCGGGCAACATATAAACCAGCATGAATTTAAAAGTGAAGAACTCTGGTTTCCAGACAGATGGCAAAAATAAGCAAGAACATGAATCAGATGAATGCCAGTCCAAGCAGGCTGGGGATACTCAGGTCTCTGGGAATGCTGGTGCTTTCTTCACACAGAGAATAGATAATTAAATTCTTACAGAAGAATAAAAAAGAAATCACAGGGCAGGATCTAGTCGGTGCAGAACTTCTCTGCTTGAAATGTGACAAAGGAAATATCTAAGCAACTTCGACAAAGACTGAAAGTACTCTTAAGGCAGATGGTAATTACAGCTATGAGTAAATAGAAATTATGAACATATTTCCACTTATGACATATCCTCTGAGTGTTGTATGAGAATGCTCCTTTTTTCACATGGATGTGTTTCTGTAGTGATTCTTTCATTAACTAGCTCCCTAAAGAGCTGTTAAAACTACATGCTGTAGTGGTTTCCACAGTTAGGCTGCTTCTTCTGATCTCTGTTAATCAGCCAAGTCGTGAAACTACTACTGAAACAATTCCTCTTTCTGATGGATTTGACACTATCACAACTTCAGAGCATGAATAAATGAATACTGGCACGATAGTGCATGTATGCCTGGTAGAGTGTAGCTAGAGAGAGAATAAAATCACTGCATTACACAACAGTATTAATTTTTAGAAATGAACTAGTCTGGCTTCAATATAGACATCCAGAATGAAAATTAACTTTTTTTTTTTTTTTTCCAGGATTCTAGTTTAATGCACAACATAAACCAGAGAATCCTTTCCCTGAATTTTCACAGAACACAGGTTTGCACATTTCAGTCTGTTATGTTTTATTCTCCTCACAAAGGAAACCAATGTGTCTAATAAGGTTTACATGTTATTTCAGGACAATGTGACGAGTGTGCTGATTGCCTATTTTGCTTAGCTCAGCTAATGCCTTTCTTCTGGCACTGTAAATCTGTAAAGTAGAAATATATAATAATGTCACGTAAGTGCACCATGTGTTAATAAAAAAACAGGTTGTCTTGCTAACCAGCTTCCCAGTTAGCAAAACATATGTTGCATCGGCTACCCACGTGACGTTACCTAGTACGCCTCAGGCAAGGCAGTAAAAAGGCCAACAGCTATCTGATTCTAATTCAAGACTTGCGAAAGTTGAAAATACATAGGATATGTTAGATGCCATTAGTATTTAAAAGCAATGCCTTAGCAGTCAGCAAACGAACACAAAATCTTATGTTTACTTGTTAACGCTGCTAACTCCAAGTGGCCTGCAGAGTACCCTTCTGATGGGTCGGAGGACGTCTGAGGGCAGATGCCAAACGCTGAGCAGGGCTCTCAAACACAGGGGTTTATTGGGAACACAGGGTTTCGGTACAGCAGGTTGGAGACAGCTTCCAGCCACCCGTTTGTTTATTCCACTTACAGGGGGTTGAGGTTTTTGGGGGTTTATCCTGTACGTGTTATTCACACCAACACCCTCTCTTTGAAAACAGTGTAATGAGGAGGCAATCATAGGGGTGAAGTCTTGGGCTTGGAAATGCCTTCCTCCTGGAAGAAGGGGATAGCGAAGGCCTCCCCATGGGGCCCCCGTGAGTGGAGATCATCCGCTGCACACCCTGCCAAGGCCGGAGGCAGAGCAGTTGTCATTTACTGCTACGTGAGCAATGGTCCTCGGTTACCACATCATGCCATCTGAGAGTCCTCCCATCAGTTAAGGCGGGGTAAAAGACCTTCTAACAACAACTGGTGTGTCTAAAGTAGACTTTCTGTCACCCTGAAGAGCTGCTGTTAGATTGGGTTTTCCTGGAGTTGCAGGATCTGCAACTTCATCCTCAGCTACGTTTCCCCATCCAGAACCTCTGGACTCTTGAGACACTTCGCATTTGGACTCTAGCCTGCAGTCAAATAGAGATGGGCAGGTCCTCTGAGATTAATTGTAATACTGATCTCTACCCGGTTTCTAGGAAGTAAACAAGTGCAACATTCTTCACTAGGCCTCATAAAAATCTAAAAATGCACTGGTGTGATACTCCTGAAGTGGAAGGATATTTTAATCCCTTTATTTGATGGAGACGTATTTGATGAAGACATACAATTTGTCAGATCTCTGAACCCCCCTCCAGAATGAGAAGTTCACTGTTAGCAATGCAACGCACAACCTGCAAATGGCAAAACCGTGTGACAATGCCTAATATGCCATCTATAAGCAGGTAAATTAGGAAGAGCAACAAGTTGAGAGGTGTCTTCCTTTGGTAATACCAGATGGCAAAATCTGTAGCATTTGTGAGGCTCCTCCTTATTTGCATGAGCACTGCAACAATCACATTTCCTTGAATGTATGTCACCAAATGTATTTATTTATTTCGGTTCGAGGAGAATACTGTGAACTGCTGTAATTGTCTTTATTGCAAATACTTCAGTTAATGGGAAATGAATCTTTTTAATAGGTTACAGTGTGTGTCTTTTCCACAGCCTCAGTGGGGCATGCGTGCCTATGTGGGTGATGTACACATATATATATATATGTGTTATATACACGCTCGCACATCAGTTTATTGATGAAGAGTTTTGCTAGTATGGGCCAAACTATTCATCTCTCAAAAGTCAGTGTCATTTATATCTGTTTCATATAGGTCAAACTCCAAAAGGATGAATTTAAATGGTTTTTCAATGGTATATTGTTATTTTTAAAATGCTGCACCTGTTTCAAATTCATGGTTAAAGGACATGAACTGAAGCATGAGTAACAAGTCAAATACTTGCAAAAGTTATATATGAATAAATGTTGTATTATAAAAATTACACTATCTCGAATTTAGGACACTGCTTTAAAAACACACTTTGATTTATCTCAGCCCTGAGACAAGAGACATACTGGACATGCCAATTAATTATGTCCAAATACTGGTGCCTCAGGCTCAAAGCACCTTCAGCACACCATCACCACCACATGGTCACAGCAGCCCTACCTTCTCTGCTTCTTCTAGGATACTTTGAATAATTTCACTCTGGGCTGGTTTTGGCTGGGGTAGTGTTGATTTTCTTTGTAGTAGCTGGTATGGGGCTGTGGTTTGGATTTGTGCTGGAAAGCGTGTTGATAACACAGGGATGTTTTCGTTCCTGCTGAGCAGTGCTCACCCAGAGCCAAGGGCTTTTCTGTTTCTCCCCCCACCCCACCAGCGAGCAGGCTGGGGGGGCACAAGGAGTTGGGAGGGGACACAGCGGGGACAGCTGACCCAAGGGATGTCCCAGACCACAGGACATCATGATCAGCATGTAAAGCTGGGGGAAGAAGAAGGAAGGGGGGGACGTTCGGAGTGATGGCGTTTGTCTTCCCAAGCCACCGTTAGGCGTGCTGGAGCCCTGCTGTCCTGGAGATGGCTGAACACCTGCCTGCCGATGGGGAGTGGGGAATGAATTCCTTGGTTTGCTTTGCTTTTGTGCGCAGCTTTTGCTTTCCCTATTAAACTGTCTTTATCTCAGCCCACAAGTTTTCTCACTTTTACCCTCCCGATTCTCTCCCCCATCCCACTGTGAGGGAGGTGAGCGAGCGGCTGCGTGGGGCTTAGTTGCCGGCTGGGGTTAAACCACGACACACTCTCCGGTATTTTTACAGATGAGAATACCAATGGATTGCCAGACTTATCAGAGTAGGTATGTTTAATAAATTTTGATCTGTTGCGATGCCTTTTAGACGATTACCTTGATGGCTCCCCACTCTTTGGCCATGCGCTAGGTGAGCGTGGCTGCCCATGAGACCAGCCTGAAGAGGAGAGCCCAGGAACGCTGCTGGTGCCTGATGGGAGGGCGGCTGCAGCACCAGCCTCCCCACAATACTGACAGAAATGCTCATAGCTTTCTTCACGCTACTCCTGACATCAGAAGGAACGGCTTCCTTTAGTCCTTAATTAGAAATAGACAGAGACATCTCAGGAGACAGCCTAGGAGCAGAGCAATAACCTTACCTGAAAAACCTGGGACTGGATTTAATCTCCTGCAAAGTCCAAAGAGTCATGTAGTCTCAGGCTAGGTTGAAAGCAATCATATAAAAAGCCTAAAGTTGTAAGTGTTGAAGAGTCTCCTTTTCTTTCTCTCTCTTTTTTTTTTTTAAAAGCACACTATTTCTGACTCAACGTACCTCCCTCAGACATCACTAGTTGGTACAACTCAGAAAGGTCTAATCTCCATGATGAACTGGGTGGAGACAATGCACCAACATATTCTCCTGCCCTTCAGTTTTAGGGAACGCCCAAGTTTTGCATTCAGAGGAAGATGTCCTTTTCCACAAACTAAAGCAGTGCACCTTCACTGAGGAATTACCCACCTTCACAGATGTATGGCGTGCATTAATGACGTTGCTTGACCTTTTCTGAAACCACAAAATTGCCACATCACTAAGGGGAGATTCAGGAAGGATACCGTTATTTTGCTAAGAGATCACCATCCTCCTAACAGCTGGCGTCTTTCAGGCTGTAAAAGACACGGGTAGGTAAATTGAGGGCGAGATTGCTGGTGCTGCCCTTGCCTCACATCAGTTTATTTTGTGGGAAAGGAAAGGGTCAGCAGCTCAGGCTGCCCTACAGCACGACAGAGGAAGGCGTTACCACACGTATACACACACCTGGCAATGATTACTGAACTTGTCATAGTTTACAGTAACCTGCGATCTCACCTTTGCCTTTCCAGACTTTCCAAGATCATTTTCCAGTCCAAAGATTTAGTTCATTATTCTCTGAATTGTGAGGGCTTTGCAACATCCCCCCCACACACACACACCTTCCTTCTACCTCCCCACGCACATAAATATTGTGATATAGATTTAGCAGGAGTAGCTTGTTTATTTGCAGTTAATGTTTTTAACCCAGGAGGCTGATCTCCTTCACTCCAGCAGCTACGGGTGGCACTTCGCACAAAACTTTCAGAACCTGAAGTCTAGACACATTAATAACAAAAGCAGAGCTGACGCGTCAAGCTAACACGCAACAATTTCTTAAACTGGCAAAAACACATTTCCCCCGGGCTCCTGGCAGGCCTTTGCTAGGGAAGACCTAGATCCCATTTGTAATGGCTGAGCTTCTTTCTCAGCTTTTGTCGACTTCCCCATTTCTGCCCACACTGACCCTTCTTCTCCCATAATCAGATTAAGAGCCTCCACACAAAACGCCGTCAGACCGAAACACCCGCTCCCAGCATCACGGAAATGATACCGTCCCCAAACTGCCAGGTGCAGTCCCTGAATATCCCCTGGGAGTGTACAGAGCTGATCATGTTCCAAACAAACAAACAAACAAAAAACCCCAAAACACAACCTGCACCAGAAGTGACTAAAAGATACGTGCATTTCAAGAATAAAACTAGACCCGTGAACAAGTTTTCTATGAGGACACATATATCTTTGAAATTAAATTTTAGCACACGATCATTTCTGAATTATGAACAGAGTTGGAACTGATTCAAAACCATGAAAAACAGGCAGTATTTCAAGAAAATAAATTTTAAAATGCTTTGCTGATTATTTTCAACATTTCCCCACAAATTGTAATCTGGCACACAAGTCAATATACTAAATTTCAGGCTGAAGTGAGGACATTTTCTTAAATATTTAATAGTCTAATTCTCCCCTGAATTACCCCATTTATGCCAAAGTAGCTAAATAGAGTAACTCAAGGGAAAAACTTATACAACACAATAAAAAAACAGTCCAACCCTGATGCAGGACAGTGATTATGAAACTGAATTCAGAATGGAAATTGGATTCTGAATTTAAATGTGCCATCATTCCTGTATCTGCAACATTTTAAAACACAAAAGGACTAACCAGCCTGAGACCTCATGAAGGCAATAGCCTCAAACATTTTTAGAAAACAGTCTTAATTCTGACAATTTAATTACAACAATTCAGGTTATTTTCCATGCTGAATTGCTGTGCCTAACATCAAAGTGCTATCATTTAATGTCTGTTTTCTATTTTACTCTTCGTGTCCATGGTTTTCGCTGGCCAATTTCTTGGTACCACTTCCATTTCCAGCTAAGTATAAACGATGCCTGTTTGGGAACCCATTGCTAATGGGTTATGGGGAGCTCTTAGAGACGGCAGCCTTGCATATTTGAGCATTAACTGTTTTCCCTAATGACATTTGAACTATCAGTTCGATTATAACAAAGGGGCTGCCTTTGATGAACAAGTGGCATAATCAATCAAATACCTTCCTAGGTTGCAACTGACTTTTTTAGACTTTTTATCTAGCTTAAACAGCAGAAGTTAATTTGAGGATTTTTACAGTATTTTTTCCCATTTACAAACAGGAATGCCGTAGGGTGAAGCAATTACTCTGATTTACTGTTTTCACTTTGATTGAACATAAAGATGTAGCAGGGTCTCAAAAAAGCAGTAACTTAACAAACTGTGCTCCTATCCACAGACAGATAAAGTACCTACTTTGCTATTTCAAAGAGTTTACCTCCAGGCAGCAGCACAGAGCAAACATCAATCAATGACATGTGTCTAAGATGAGATTGATGTTTACTCTCACAGCTTTTCATCTTACATCCAATAAATTATTTTTCCTTTACCAAAATGCCTGGTTAAATTTCATTTTTCACTTTGCAGTATCAGTTTTAAAACTTTAGCTTCCAGCAATTTTAAAGCTAGGATTCATTGACGCTTCAGCTTTTACAGCCTGTTTATGATTTGTATTAACCATGAAACACTACCGTCCAAACATGAATATGATCGGGGGAGCTGAGCTGGGCCGGCCGCTCGCATGGTGGCAGGTGCAGGCTGGAAGGTGCGAGATTGCTTTAATTAACTGCCTGGAAATTCCAAGTCTGAAACCAGGAGCTGTATTTTCCGGGCCAGATATGTCGCATCTACCAAACGAATGCATATATACATGTCATATCTGCAAAATCAGCATCTAAGCGTTCAAGGCAGGTCTTCTGAGGGTTCATGCTGGGCAACTGGAAGGAACCAAGGAAAGACTAATTGTGGGTGCAGTTATTATCTTACAGGCATTCACACCTGACATTTGCAAAATGCGAGTGCTTTGCATGCAACCTGACTGAATTCTAAATATGTATCAAAATAGTGAGAAAACCTAGGGCTGCAACTGAGACTGGGATCTAGGTTGTTGAGTCAGAGCAGTAAACATCACAACAGAGGAACATTAAAAAAAAATCCAATTTAGTTCAACATCTGCTTGTACAAGAGCACCTCTTCCAGCTCTGCTACAGACAAAGCATGCACGTTTTCTTCCCTCAGTGAAGTTTTGCCCGATGAGACAAATTGAGACACAATTCCAATTTAATTTTTTTTTTAGTTTCAGGAAAAATAACTTCATCACATGATAAAAATCTACCAGTCCTTACCTACAGTGTACACAGATATCAAAAAATTCACCATTCAGTATTAATGAGTAATCCTATATTTGATGCCTTACTATATTCTTTTTGCTATTAAGTGTTGGTGCTCTCTTTTTATAACCCTAAAACCACTAGCAAAAATACCTAAGATGGATGAAGATCTAATAACAACACAGAGCCAAACCAGAAACAGAACATCACTATTACTTTTAATTTTGCACTTCTCTAACAATATATTGTTTGCAAGTTTATTCACAAGTTACAAATTCACCACTATTAATAATCTTACACCTGGAATGAGTGTTTCTTTTTCTCCACAATCCAAAATGTTATTTAAAACCTCCAGAAATTAAATGGAGACCTCAGCTGTCAAGAAACAGATACTGGAGATGAGATAGGGAAAAGTGTTCCTTTTGTATCCTCATCCATATTTTCCAAGTAGAGAGAAAAAAAATACCAAGACTGAAGAGCACAAACCAGACAAAGCACACTGAAGCCCTTTCATTTGATTTTGTTAATGTTACTTTTACGTTGTAATTCAAAAATACAACAGCTGAGGGGATCAGTAAGGAATCTTTTTTTCTGCCTAACCTAACACTGCTGAATTCCCTGGGCTGCTACACACGGCCTTACCTAACTTGGTGACGCCTGTATCTGATCCAGTTTCTTCTTACATTGCTTCCCTGCCAGAGATGTCAGACACAACGCCCCACTTGTCTGTTTTTCTCCACAATGATTTCTGCTTTCCATGGCATCCTTATGCATGGGAAACTGTTCCAGTCATCATCTGCCAAGCCTGGGTGGTTTTTTGCCTTGAAACTTCTTCTTTAGACTCCTTACAGTCATAATTAGTCATAAATGATAGGGGTTTTTTTTTGATCAGCCATCCGGCTCATCTCTGTAGAGGATATGCACACACAGGCAAATTATTCATATAGTTTTGGTGCATATCTTGAAGAGTTTACAGACTGAATGTTGCAATAAACTGAATTTACTGCTATCATTGCGTGATTTCTAGGGATGTTCTGAACATTTTAAATGCAGTGAAAAAAATCTGGCCTTTTAAAAATCTATTTGACATTTTGCAGCAAGTGTTTAATACTTTATTCAAAATGTTTGTTGAGCTTCTTATTGATGTGTTCGCTGAAAACTGGATTTTAGTCAATAAAGATCTTCAGTGCTAGTTTCAGTAGTAAAAAAAATGAAAACAAGTATCCTGAAAATTGTGAAAAATTACGTTTTGCCTCTACAATCTTTTTCTTGAAAAAAGGTCTGTTTCAGAAAAAAACACCTCCTTGCTCCCATTTTTCTCTAGCAATTTAAATAGCCTATTCTTTCCATGGGGCTCTGAACAGTGATCCATCTACCCACAGCTAATTGCAGGATTGAGAAGTACACCGACATATACTTCACATAGCACACAAAAATTGAAAGCTCTGTAACTGGTAGAAAAATGTTATCACACAAATCACCCTGGTGCAACTTGACTTAAAGTAGCAAAAGCAAAGACTGTAATGAATCAGTAAGGCCAGATCTAAGAGTACTTTGGCACTACAGAGGTAACAGCAGCAACGCCTCTTAGAAAACATTCCTGGCACAGTAGCAAAAGGAGCAAAACTTTACAGACTTCCACGCATGACAAAGACCAGTAGTTTTAATTTAAGCTGTTAAATGCTTTTGGCACTGCTAAGAACCGCTATGAAACATGAGTGAAAGACACACAGAGATTCAGTACCTGCATGTAAAGGTTGTGAAAATGCTTGCCTGTATTTATATTCTGTGCACTTCACTTTAGATTAACTTTCAAAATCACCTGATGTCCAAAAGGCACTGAAATACAGCACTGAAGCACGGGACAGAGGACTGCAGCTTTATGTAGTATTGCACTTTCACGGAAAGCCAAAGTACAGTATTTCATTATGAATGTGTCAGCTGTTAGTAACCATCAAATCTATGACTCATGAAAATGTCTATACATGTTTTATTAACAAAGCAACATTTCCAATTTGCTCTTACTATAATGGATAATGACTGAAGGTTCATCAGGGTTAATCAAGAAAATGATGTAAATTTTATATTGTATTATGTTTCACTTGGCTTAAAATGGATCTTGGGCGACAATCTTTTTTATGTGTTTAATCATGATTTACAGCATTATGGAAACCACACAACAGCCCCAGTGTGAAAAAAAATTATGAACAAGTCAGTGCATAAGTCATCAGATTTTTATGTATTTGCAGAAAATCACTTCTTGGGATCTTCAGCAGACGGTCACTGAGTTTGGATTCTGTAGAAATAGAATCGATATGTTTTGAGATGCCTTGCTTTAATTTATCTTTCTTTCATATTTTATAGATAGATGGAGACCTTATTATAGCATTTTATATATTACAGAGGAGCCATCACTATGTACAGGTAAGCCTGAACTGAGTTTTAAACAGATGTATGTTAGCATGTCTACCTGATAAAAATAAATGTGGATGATGTTAATAACTGCATATGCAGATAAAGCAACAACCAGAGTAGTTAAACCCTATGCCAGCTGTACAAAAAGATTCAGCCACTGTATATGCCCAAATAATAAATCCACTAAAATCTGTGCTTTTGCTTATATGAACACCTGAAATGTAGCTCAGTATACGAAGAAATTGTGACTGTTTTTAGCAATAGTTTGTATCAGAGTCTGTAAGCATAAAAATCTTATTATGGGGAATTACGAGGTTCCATCTTCATTCTGCTCAGTTGAGGTAGAACATTTAGAAAATGGAATAAGAGAGAGAGAAACCTAAACCTAAATCACAAGCTAAATCTATCTATCTACCTAGTGCCTATATAGATAGCTTGCTTTCACAGAACAAAAAGGACTGTAAGAAGTCTGGGTTCAAGAACCTAAGAAAGTTGTGGTTCATACATAACTTTAAGTTACAAACAGTGAAAAAATGCTGATATAGAGGATGTTTCATGCTCCTTTCACAAGAAACTAGTGCTAGCCAAATATATTGCATTGCACCATACAGCTGGGTAGCTTCTCTAAAATACATTATATACATTTAAACTCCAGCAAAATGCAAATTTCTTCCCAGTTCCTTCTTCTGAAAATGGAGAATGTAAACAAGGTTTATGCTTGACCAAATAACAATATCACCACATATCCTTGGAACCTGCACAAGAAAAGTGCAGAGCACACAAACCATAGGACTTCAGTTTCTTATACATTATATCCTGCTTGCCTTGTACAGCTCTATCATATTTTGACATGTAGCCCCACAGGATACACAATCAAAATTAGGGAGAAAAGTTAGCCAAAACCAGCACACCCATGCATAAAAGAATAATTTATGTTCATACACGAATAAAAATACATACATGTTAAAATGATGAAAAAGTTAAAACTTTTATGCCCTGTGACCGGTGTAATTCATGTCAGCTTCTTACACATGCTAGTCCCAATTCATTCTGCCTACGAAGACGACTGTATCATAACTCATGCTGCCCACCTTCAGAGCTGCACAGAGAAGCACCCATGTGCTCCCTTCCTTAAGTGACGTGCAATGGGAAGTGAGGTATTTTATCTCTCATTATAGGAAAAAAAAAAAATTTAAACAAACATAGCTCTTTTTTTTTGGTTTGTGCCTCTCTTGACACTTCTGCTTAAGAAGAGTGGTGGTGACATGGCCATGCCACAAATCCAAAACAAAATGTAACACATTAGGAATGCAAAACCCTAAACATAATAAAGTGCAAAATAAGCTCCTGTATTTTAACTCACAGAAACAGCATGACTGGTCAAGTGCCTCACTTTCAAGCAGGTTAAAATTTCTTTAAAATTTCCCAAATCCAAAGGAAATGACATAAAAATGACAAAAGATTACGCAAAAGCTTTAATGGTTGCAAGAGATGCAGAAGCCATGCCAGAGATACCCATGCAGGGGCGGTGCCAGAGAGGCAGATGCTGTCTGTTGGAGGGGATCAGCCTAGTTCCAGTCCAAAGCTGGGAAGCAAGTGACCTGATGAAGTTGGACACATATAACAGCTGCCTTGCCCTGACTACTTTTTCTCAGCAAATTTTAGCTTTAGCAACAACAACAAAAGCTTATAAGGGAGAAATGTTTTATTTTTACTGTATACTTTGTTTGAAATCTAAGTTCATAAATGCATGTTCGTGTCACAGTAAATTATAAAAATATCATTTACCTGTATAGTGTAGGTGTGAAATTATTCAGTGTTTCATTTTGAAAGTGGTGAGAGGTATCTAAATTCTATATATTGTTGTAAAAATATGAGGAGGGAATCTAAATTGTACGTATTATTCTAAAAGCACAGGTTTGGGAGATGTCTACAACATTTCTATGTGAATCTTCCATAGCAAAGATCCCCTTTTATTATGCTAGGAAGCTTAGAAAACTCTGGCTCATTTTTCCTGCAAATGTTTTAAATGTTTCAAACGATTGGACTTCAGTTTAACCTTCTCTCATTCCAGTGTTCAAGAACATCAAAGTTGTGTCTCCTCCCTGAAAGCCCACTGAAGCTGGCTGGTTTCATGGGAACAACTTAGAAGGACTAAAATCCTTCTCTGACAGGTTGTGCATAAAAAATGCCAGAATTTAATTTTCTCCTGTTTCACTAGGATAACAGAATATAACCAAAAGGAGTTAAAACACACATTTTAAAAAAATAGGGGGGGGGGGGGAACGGGACAAGGCTAAAGGAAATTCCCCTGATTTTCTCTTTCAGAAAAGCCAACAAAATGGTGATGCTTAAGACAGGAGATCTTCTGCAATGGAAAAAAACCCAAAAAATCCATACAGGAGGAACCCATTCTGCATCTCTGTATTGGCAGATTATCAACCTATGATCCCACAGTCCTCTGGGGATGGGACAGGATTGGAGTGGATGGGATTTTGAAGACATGGCAAGCTCTGCCCTGACCACTATCCATGAAGTTCACTGAAACTCACGTTCATGTTGCTAAAAACCCAGCACTTACGAGAATGCTAATCATGCAGTTTGAATTTAGCTGCTCACACGCTCTCAGGCTCTCTAGTCTTAGAAGTGATGACAATCAAAACCCCCGCAGTAGATACCCAAACTCTTGTTAAGAAGTAACATTTGAACCTCATGGAAGGTGTTAAAGACACAGGATGACTCTGGTAGATTTAATAGCACATTTTTTTCCCACCGAAAGCCAACACATTTCTGCCTGTTGGAGAGGTGGTGTTCCTGGAGTGGGCTGTAACACAAGCGAACGGCGGCATTACTCCATCAGTGTTACTTGCTGGCAGAAACCTGAAATAGCACTGAACAGAAAGGCGAAAGAGCTGCTTGCTGTCCCCTCCCAACCCTGCTGGATGGGCCCACTGTGGGGAAAAAATGACATGGATGAGGGTGGGAGAGAGCATGAAACTAGACCACTGCGGGTGAACTTGACTTTTATTTGAATCCAAACAAAGCATGGTATAATTCACACTTGCTAACTGGAATATCCCAGTGCAAAAAATAAACAGAAGCTGTTATTAGCAAGAGGGTATTTTGTTGCTAGCATACCGTGTTAAGCACAAAACTGCTACTACATTTAGCCTTCCTTAAAACTTTCCGAAGTAGCAATGCTGATATAGCTTCTCAGTAACAAAGGAAATGGCAGAGAATTATTTCCTTCTAGGTAATGGAAAGCAAAAGACTTATGTAAAGATATTCCATTTGGGTTTTTTACTACAAGAAAATAAGCTCAGTGATTTTGTTCAATTTTAAATTTGTGACTCTTTCTTGGGAAACTGTGAAATAACTGTAATACCCATGTTCAATTTTGCTCTGAACCAGAATAATATCTTGGTAACTCAATGACAAATGTTTGTCAAAGATTTCTGAGTCTTCAAGTAATCCTAAAGAACATTTTGCTGTTCCTGACATTGGAATACCTAGCCTACCTAATTTGATACTAATGACATATGATGAGAAAGAAAAAGAAAACTTTATTAGAATCTCAGGAAAGAAAACATGAAAAGGGTAATGCACTAAATTCAAAGGAATTGACTAGTTGGGTAGACATAAGTATCAAGCTGAAAATAATATTATTTAAACTTGTTCATTTCAAATTAATCTGTTCTCTAACCATTTAAAAGCCTAGGTTTACCATCTTATGACATATCTCATTCTAATACACAAAACAGAAAAACCATACTGCTCTGTGTATTTCCCCAGGGCCAAATTAAACAAAACAGAAATTCCAGAACCTCACCTCCCTTAATCAATCTACTTGCTCGAATGCTTGTGAAAATGTATAACCCTAAATTGTTAGCTGATTCTCTGAAACCAAGGAAGAAGGCACTTTATACAGTTAACAGCCTCCCACTTCCAGTGTGGGAACCATTGTATTGCACAGCCTATTTGATGTCCATTGTCATGAAAGCTTGCAAGGAGGAGCAATCTCTCTGGTACGCAGCTTCAAAGCCCCACAAAACTTACAGCTAAAATACAACAGGCATGTAAAGCTACGTCGATCTTAGGGAGGAGGTATAAGGCTGTAGGTTCCCTGAATCTGATGTGACCCAGAAAGTATCCTGCAGCAGAAGAACCAGCTGAATGATTCATGGCCCCATTTAGGTCCCATTTTAGCAACCCTTGCAGACAAAACATCTCCTACCCTCCAGGTCTTCCTTTCACTCTACTCCTGTTGCCTGTGTCTTTTTGGTAACAAACTTCACCCCAAACTGACCCGCAGCTGGGCACTGAGAAAACGCACACAGTCGGTGCGGTGTCTGGCCTGGGGACCTCTGCTGTAGGGAAGGGGTGGTGTAGCCCAGAAGAGAAGATGGATAAAGGAGTGAGGTACGAAAAAGGACAAATTGGGTTTGTCTGGTTTAGAAAAGAGAAGACTGGGAGACACATGATAATGATCTTCCCACCTATAAAAACTTGTTGCAGAGCAGACAATGATGAATTGTGTACTCTGTCTGCTAGGTCACACAACTCAATTTGCAGCAGAGGAGATTTAGATATGATTTTAGAAAAGCTATCTAACTTAAAAAACGAAGGGCTGGAAGAGGTTGGTTATCTACTCTACAGCCTCCTTCATGGCTTCTTTATTTCAAAACAGGTTGGTCAGTCCTTACCCCGACCCTGTCCCCACCAGCAGACAGTTATTGTTAAGACTGTTCCTTCTCAGCCAGGTTTAATACACAAAATAAACAAGAGGATGAAATCCTCATCCATTGAACAATACAACTCCCTTTCCTCCTTGAAGGTGAGCAACAGTGCCTTACAGCGTTGTATGGGATGCCTTTCCTCCATAAGTACCTGCCTGTTAGCACTTACCAAAGTAAGACTAGTTCTCCCCAACAATGAAGACACTTTTCTGTGAGGAACATCCACTAAACATGGATTATTTCTGGGCTGGGGAGCTATGGAAGTCCCTATGCAGCTGCTCTACCATCTTGAGGGACTCGTATGGGCTATAAAGGTTAGACTCTTCTCTGTCAGGCTGGTCTAGGTGTGCTTGTCCTGCCTTAGAGCCAAGGGATGGAATAAGGGTTCTGTGAAGCCCAGCATATGGAATATTTTTTTTTTGTTTTGATTTTTTTTAATACAGGGGCTAAAGGACAGAGAAATCTTCCTTTCTTCAGTCACTGAATTCAGAAACTGATCTGTAAGATGTGAGAGCAAGAACATCTTTTCCATCATCTCCAAATGAACCACATTTAGCTGCTACAGAGACACAAAGGGCATGCAAAGGGAGACATGCAAAAACCAAATAGAGCTTTTCTAAAATACCTTGCATTGGTGACCAAGAACTCTGAACAATCCCTGGCACTAAAAATTCCGGAAGGGATGCTACTCATGGCAGCTTACATTTGCTATTAGAAATTTACTTTTGAACCCTCAAACTCTGTGGTGCACAAAAGATCTGAATCCTCTTTTACAAACAACAGGAAAAGCAAGGGGCAAGCAAGATGATTTTGTGACCAAACGTCACAACTGCTCCCTCAGTCACCAAACTAACTCCTAACATCTTCAGGTGATGTGAATGGCATAACTCTATTCACGTCAAGGGTGCCATTTTAATTTATTCCACATAAGAATGGAATAAGATCTTAATTATGCCCAACTCTATGTATATATAAAGCCAAACACTAAGCACCAGCCACTCAGAGCCAACTCAGGAGGATTCTCCTCAGTGTGGACTTTGGGGACACCCAGGATATGTGGGTGAAAGCCACAGCTGGCAAGAAGCTAACTGCCTCAAAAGCTGAGTCCTGGAGCTTAAGTTCACTGTAGACTGTACACTGAAAGGACTACTTTTTCGCTTTCTCTCAGGATTTGCAACTATGAGGCAAATACAGTCTAACAAATTCACTTTTGGAATAGGAAGTCAAGGTATTTGAATTCTCCTAGCATGTGTTGCAATTCATGACACATCAGAAGACATTTTACAAAAATTAAATTAAATAATGCTGATTTCCTTTTGATAGGCAAGCGGAAAAAAATTACAACTCTCCCTGCCCCCTGCCACAAAACTTTTTTTACTCTTACAGGTTTAGGAAAAAATCAAGAAAGAAGAAAACAATTTGTCTGTATGGTGCAGATACACTATACCCTATTCTGGGATCTGATGAGACGTTTTCTATAATGTGAAAATTATGGCATCTTTTGTCACAAATTAAGGTAAACTTTTTTTTTTTTTCCTACTGGTTTGGCTATTTGTGCTTACCTGTCCATGGCATTCTATTAGGTCCATCATAAAAAGAAAATACTGTTGGCAATATTTGTTTGTAGAGACAAACATCAATGCTAAGCACTTAGCAGTACATTATGTTTTTTTGAGGATGCACTTGGGGGAATCAAAGTATTTTATTGCACAATAGATATTATTCTGTTTGTACTTGCATTCCTCCAAACTTAAACCATTCACAATGTTTTATTTCTGAGCATACATAACCAAGAACACTGACTGCGGTGATATTGTTAAGTATTCAAACAATTCCTGCACATCACTTACAAAAATAATGCCTTTGGGTAAATATCTTCACTTTCTCTTTTTCTTTGCCTCTCCTTTGTCAGTGCCCTTATATGACATGTTCTTGGAAAAATGAACCACATTTGCTCCATTTACTGTTTAAGAAAAATAAAGCATGAAAAATGTTATAAGCTATAAATAAAATCATCTAGTATTTGTATTGCACTAATTTGTCAGGGGTTGAATAAATGTTAATTATACAGCTTTTTAAAAATCAGACTTGTTAATGTCATTTTTAATTTAGAATGTTACACTGTAAATGTTTTCCATTGTGTTAATTTACACCTGTTATTACAGCCTCCATTATTAGGTTTACACTGGAACAGCTACTTTGTGCCACTGAAATTTGCTTAAAACAGCAGAAACAATTACTAATTAGAAGGGCATGTTTACTTTAATTATATTTATTTCCTAGTCTAGTTTTATATGTAGCACACTATGAAAGTGTATGATTCAATTAGCCAAACCCATTTATCTTAGGCAATTCCTCAAATGAGCATTGCTTAGAAAGACAGCAAATTCTTTCAGCGCTACTTTGCCTCATAAATTTCATAGGTGACACTAATAAATACATATGGTGACTGGGTATCACGTTCTATGTGACCTCACTGCTTTCTCCCATTTTTGCTAAAGCTTATTCAGTAATTGCAGATTACCAGAATGACATTTTATTTAAACAACGAGCCCAACTGTTTTAATCAAAGATTTTAAACCAGTGACATGGAGAACCATCTTTAGCATTCATAAACTCAGAATCAATACAAGATAAGCATTCAGCTCATTCAGTTATCCGCACAATGTGAAACTACTATCGATACTCATCCACTGATATCTAGAGCTAGTCTTATGTATTACACAGTGCTTTATAAATTTGCAAACCAAGTGCAATTTAAACTTCTTGGGAACAAAAAGTTAATGTCTTTATCCTTTACAAATAAGACTCTTTGAGTAGTTTTTCCAGTGAAAGCTGTATTATCTATCCACTCTCACAGATTAAATAGGAAAGCCATAAAAATTCTTTACAAATGACTTCCCTGAAGCTCATTCCTAGTGTTACATTTAAAACCTGAAGTGAGGATTAAAAAAAAACAAACAAAAGAGTTACGTTTCTAATTGATAGTTGCTGCTTCTAATCTATGTAAATTATATTGGCAGGTAATACGACATACCGTTGCTTTTGAATAACATTATTTTAGTACTTATAACAAAATTCAGTACCCTGAAAATTAAAACTGAAGATAAAATTGTACAAGCCAGGGGGAAACCCCAATGAGTTCTACATTGCAAGGCGCTCTGCCTCAGTCAGCCATCAAGGTTAATGCATTTATACTATGTCCCTGTCACTGCATGGGCACAGCAGTTGTATGACACTCAGCGAGTGCAGCTGATGCTGTCAAAGTGGCTACGACAGGGCTACAGCTTCCCAAACAGGGGCAACCATTGCCTGTGGAATGACGTGCAACAGCTCTAAGCATCAGAGCTACCTATAATGATCAAATACATGTATTTAGATCATCACACTTTGGACTGCTTGGGCCACATTTTATACCTTCCACCACAAAGGGAATTCATTCCTAGTTAAATTTCTCTTTAACGTATAGAACATAACAAGAATGATGAAAATCTGAACTTCTAAGAAGAATTAAGCCGGTATCTTGTGTGGCCAAAGATCACAGACCTACCTTCTCCTAATCCACTGCAACGCAGAAAAGAAAACAGTATATAATAGAAAGCCTGATGTAATTCAGAAAAAGCTGGTATTAAAAAGTCAGCATTTTAAAAAAGCTAACAGAGACATATCTCAGCTCAGGCAATTATTTTGTAGGTTAAGAGGAGAGAAATACTGCTGCAATTGAAGATTTGTCTTCACAGCGGTTCTCAGGAAAGTCAAGGCAAATCAACGGAGGGAATGAAGTCAGTTCCCAGTCAGATGAACATATATTATGGCAGCTTACCCTTCCTCCAAGAGGAAAAGGGATCAACTGTACTGATGTAAGCTTGCTTGGAGGATGGACCAAGCACGTTCAGGTAGGGGTTTAACATGCTTTTAGGTACGCAGACCAACTTCATGCATTTAGTGCCTCCCCTGCTCTGGTGTTGCCTTTATCCACCCCGCGTGGTCGCTGATAACGAAGGCTGACTTAATGGACCCCATCTCTGACCTCTCACTAATAGCACCTTCTCTTTTATTTACATACGGGGCGCGGGGAAGGGGAGGTTATACGAAGTGCACTTGCCAATTTCTAATAGCTAACTATCTTTAATAATGAAGCGTAAGATAACAAATCAAGTCTGAGTCATAACTAATTAAAAGAAATGGGAATTGAAAATGAATGTAATTAGTCAAAATTTCTGAACAGTGCCTTTATTATAAAGTCAATAATTAAAATGGCGAAATCAGTGGTTTGTAACATAATCAAGCCCATACACAAGTAACTTCTGGCCTTTCTTCAAATGTCTTGGTTTTAAATATCTCTCCATTTGGAAAACTTGGATTACTATAACTGTTGGGGGTTTTTTTTTTCCAAAGAAGAAACTGATGAGATGGACTTAAGTTATCTTTGCTGGGGCATTGTCATGAAAAGTTGACCACGGTATGTTGTTACTGCCTCTGTAATTAGGTTACTCTCTTTGCAACAGCAGGGAAGAGGCATCATCAGTGAAAACTGAAATAATGCTGGCTGCATTATTTTGTTTAAGTCAGTAATACACTTACAGGTACCTGTATGGTACATACAGTTGTAATGAATCTGAGTTCTTAAGTGCTAGGATATATACATGCAAAGCAGATATGTGCCTTTTAAAAAGGGGCCTGTAGGTGTTAAATTAAGCAGACATCAGAAGAATCTTTATTTATAAGAGAAATATGGTGATTCACTCTAATATTTTCCCTCTGACATACACCTTCTTTTAACTGTGGGCTGGCTCTTTTTAGGCTTATTCAATATGGCTCCCCCAAAAGGGGTTTTCTTATGTGCAACAATTGACTAAGAGCAACGATACTGCTTTTCCAACCAAACATTCACCCTGGTCTAATTCTTTTTGTTCCACCACAACATATTTTGACGCAAAAAAAAAAACCAGAAAAGCCTGGTATTTTCCTCAATGTTTGCAATGCTGGCCCAGATCAGAGCTTTTTGATTATTTTCAGCCAATATCCACCAGGTAATTTTATGCAGGCTCGCTTAGTGGGGAGCAGCACATCAGCCCCAGCTCTGCCCAGCCAGCCAGGCACTCTGCCTTGCTGGTGCAGCTGGGAACAAGCTGGCTGTGCAGCACTGCATTTACACTCTTCTTCTCCTCCTTTTGCCCCTAAAAAAAAAAAAGATTGAGATGTGACTGCCTTTTTTGAAAGAGGGGGATGATCCAAAGGTATTGCAGCCAGTGGAAACCCACCACCACAAACAGCCAGATAATACATGACACAGTCATATGTTCTGTATTACTCCTAGTAGAAAGTAGTAATATTTTAACCCAGCATCCCAGACACAGAGCATGAAGGGGAAATGCACTCATCCTCAATTCGGGGCTGCCAGATAAGCGATGACTGCATTAAGCCATGCCTGTGATCTGACACTATCTGAAAGGCAAGGCTGCTGCCCGGGGAGCCTGCCTGGTGCTCGCTCCTGCTGCTGTTGTGCAAAAGGCTTCAATTAGTACTGACCTCAGCATGGGAATATTTCTCCCTGGGTGGGAAAGGAAATATCACAGACTTAAAGCTCTTCTCTCTCCGAGACTGGGGTGAAACTGTGCCATGCCAGATTTACCTCCCACAGACCCACCTGGGTAAAGGGTGCGCATCAAGGAGCAGCACGGTAGCACAAACTTAAACAAAGACATTGATTTCTTGAGTATTTGCAATGCGCGGGGACTACACCCACTTGGTGCTATCAGTAGCAGTCCACAGCGTGTGTGTGCACAAAGATGCTCCCCTCCGCAGGCTCGCTAGCTACCTTGAGGCAGTGCTGCTCCATACACACACTCACACACAGACACCAACTCGCACATACACAGATGTGCATTATGCACAACATGGGAAAAAAAATATAGAAAATTGGAAGTTACAAGAGACTGAAAGATATACTCAGAGTCTACAGGGATCCTGAAAGCCAAAAGAAATGGCAAGGAAAAAAAAAGGGGGAAATATCTGACTGTACTCAAATATTCCCTACACAAACGATTTTTTACTAAAACTATTACACTATCTTCCAAAGGGCTAACACTTCAAAAACATAGACCTGAGTGCTACTGTAGTGATAAAGAAGCTAATGAAACACAACATTCAGGCTACCCTAGTCCAGTGGAGTTAAGATTACCCTTATTCCTGGTTGACTCAGAAACAAAAAAACCAAACCCCAACAGATTCTTGCACACACTTGGAGGCCACTTTAAAATAGATATATGTGCCCATCTTAAAACCATTAACAAACCTCTTTTTACGATAGGATTCTGGCTAGCATGGAAAACTGGGCAAGCACCACGGAATCAAATGATTAATAATGCATGAATTCCTCCGAATCAAAGGTAAAGCAAGCAAAAATGACAAGCAGAAGGAGAAAGCTTCTTAAAAAAATTACCAGAGAGCTAGTTTTGGATCTAAAGGCAACACCAAGCCTGCCAACTTCTCAAAGAGGCTGCCAAGAAGCCAGATGCCATAACTGGAAGGATATTATCCAGAGTTTTACATCTGAGTCTCATGAGTGCCTTTGAAAAAGGACAAAAAAATGGATGCTGGCAAGAGCTCAACTGTTTAATTTCTATCCCCACCCTAAATATTTATTTAAAAGTTAAATTGAAACCATTGCAAAAATTAAAGACAGGATGTGTAAATACAATGTTAAGTATTTACAATGACCCACAAGGGCGAGTTAGCCCTACCAAAGTACTGGAAAACTCTCTGGAAACCTGAATTAAAGACCGGAGGTCATCCCAAACTCCCTGCTTGAGCTGGGCTTCAGAGAGCACGGAGTCCCCGAGGAACGACTTGTGATGACTGAGTTTATAGAAGCAGTGCCTGCCCCTGCAGCCGGGGTGGGCACAGGAGGACTCTACGCAGCTCCTCTCCCACCAAGTACAGCAGGCCCATGGCTCATCCCCATCACGCGATGTGTTACACCTGCCCTACACGTGCCTCGGTGCAAGAAAGCTCAGCCCATTATAGGAGCCGCACGTGGCTGTCACACAAGAATGATGTCTTTGTTTTGGCTGTGCCGGAGGCATGTTTGATCATGTCATGGAGGAGATGCTGACCACCCTTGAGACAGAGGCCAGCTGTAGACCATCAGAACGGTTTAGATGGTCTACAGCCTTCTCTATCCTCATACCTGAAGAAGTCAGTGCAATGAGGTAGGTAAACAGCCTGCAAGTAACAAGCGGCAAAAAAAAAGGCGCTGAAGAGTCTCTAATCAGCGCACAGACCAAAGGTTGACGACCTCCGCTCTGCAGCAACATCCAGCAAAGTGCAAGGTAGCACCGATAAATTGGATCCAGCCCCTATAGCAAGAAAGAAAGTGACCATAATATTTGGATTTTGAGGGTGAGTGAAAGAACATCTACAGAGACCTCCACTGAACCTGCAAGGCCAAACTCTGATTTTACTTCATGTAGCCCCCATTTCATGAACACATAAACACACACATTTAGAACACTTGAATAATTTCATCTAAATCACTGGAACTCCTCCTGTGCATCAAGTTAAACACTTGCACAGGGTCCTCTTAGGTCACAGTCTTGCACTGTTTATGCAAGAAAAATTTTGCAACCAGATTGATTTGTATATCCTGCCATCACTCGGCACTGAGCATTTGTATCCCTTGACGTTAACTGGCATCTGCCAAGCACTCTCCTATAAAAAAGTTATTCAGTTGCACACGTTTGTAATGCAACTGCATATATTACTTGGGTAAAGGAAAGGCAGTTATTTTGATTTCTGCCATAAAATACAGCGTAAGTGTAAACTATGAACTGCAGAACACAAAAAAATGTAATGACTTTTTCAAATACTGGCCAAGTAAGCAGTATTTTACAAGACAAGAAACAAATGTTCAGGTCAAAACTGCACATGGAAGTGACCAAGCCTGCACTGGACTTGAAGGAGCACAGGATCCCCCCTCAGGACTGTGACAGGTTAACATCTCATCTTATTAAACACACCTGCTCCATCTCTCCTTCTGGACTTTCTACAGGCTCACTAGGATTCGTTAGGGCATCGGGGGTTTATTTTTTAAGAAAACACCAGGTAGCATGCAAAAAGAATAAATGAAATACTGAATTAACCTAAATCCCCCTTTTAGCTAGTTCAAGTCTTGTTTATAATGGGCATGCACCACTTTGCATTTACCATGAGGCTCCTCAATTAGTTCATAGACAAGTTAACCTTCTATCTCCCAGCAAATATAATTCATGCTCATTTTATACAACACAGCATTCTGCTGGCTATTATCCATCATTTACAAGTGTTATTTGTCTATAAAAATGACACTAAAAAGTTGAAAAATGATTCCGCTCTGCCTGCTTCTGGATGTGTTTTAACAAATGGTACCAATGCAAAAGGCTCTAAGTCATGTAAGAAGCAATTAGTCAAAGAAGCCATAAATATTTTTTAAAAAGGATATAAATGATTGCTTGCCAGATAGTAAAAGCTCTAAAGGTTGCTACATAATAGAAGACTGAACCTACACATACATGTCTGAGTAACTTCACCCCTGTGTGCAATCCCATTAGGATGAAGAAGGTTACGCAAGCAAGTAACATTAGCCAGGTGAGTAAGTGTTTGTCCTAAAATAGTTAAAATAGTATTCTTCATTATTTATCGTTAATGAAGTTAATCAAATTCAGCACTACTTACTCATGCATGCATTAAATAGAAACCTGAACATGACATGCATATTTATGGAACAGAGATTGAAAGATCATTATCTGTAGGGAAGAAAATCCAGCAAAGAAAAGGATGCGTAAAATGTGTCTGTTATCTTATTAGAACATAAACTGTTTTGCTTAAAACATAAATATTTATTTTAATTAATTCAATTAACCTAAATAATAGCTTCCACACATGACAACTATAGCTAATGTATGAATTTCGTGATTTCTGATGAAGATGTAGGCCACTGCCATAGCTACCATCAACCAACTGGTCTAATTCCATGGAAGTCAGTGGAGTTCTACCAATTTACACCAGTGTGCGTCTGGCCTGTAGTTCCACACTAACTGCATCTCTTATATTGAAGTGAAATATAATATGCTGCACACCACCAGAAACCCAAAAGAACAAAAAATAAACTGTTCTATTTACTTTTTGGTTAACAACTAAGGTAAGCATTCCCCACTTTCATCTTAAAATTCTGAAATTGCAACTAAGGGTTTTTTTGATTTTTAAATTTAGATAGCTGTACACAGGTTTAGAGGCCAGACTGATGGGTTTGGCAATCCCAGAGAGAGAAAGAAGGATGAAAAAACTTTAAAAGTGCAACTATTAAATATTCATGCCACTGGCATTCTGTACCTTCAGTGAAGTTCTTGCACTATATATGGAATGAAACCTATAGTTAAATACATAAGTCCACTAGCTATCAGTTTTGAAAGAGTTTATTATAATGTGAGGGGGTAAAGACTCCCTGGGTTGCTAAATATACAGTAAAATATATTGAGAAAATAGGGAAAGAAAACATATTTCTGCATGTTCCTTGACCTTTAAAAATGACAGATCAATTGTTTTAAAAACTATCTTATTGTTCAAACACCTGAAGAAAAAACAGTGCATTACCTTCAATCATATTTTCAAGTTCTAAGGTGATTTTATTAACTCCTTTTTATTGCCCAGTTTAAATATTCTAATTGGCACACATCACACTTGCAGTCACTAGATATCCATTAGACTTTAATGGGTTTGAAATGGTCTACAGTATTATGGGGCTGGCAGACCTACCACAGTCCCATTTACAGTGACGCAAGGTAAGTGGGGCATAAAAACACAATGGTTAATGCCACTGCAAAAATAAAAAAAAAAAAGGTTCCTCCATTTCCTCCAGCGTGTATCCTTACCTATGGTTTTGCACAGGCAAGGGCCAGTCCCCACAAGTGCGGATGACCAAAATGAGGTCTACAAGCACGTGTAGGTAGCAGGGGAGGAGCGGAGCAGGTCTGTAGAGCAACACAGCTCCTGCCCAGCGTGTGTGCTGGGGTTTGCTTCCACGCCATGAGCTGTACACCCACCACGACCGCTTCCTATACGGAGCACGCACCTACCCAACACATACCTCAACTGTCCTCTCTGCAGTAAGCGTGAGCCTTTGTGCATTCCCACCACGGAGGTAACCTGCCTCCCCTGTGCTCCAGGTCACGCCACTCCGTGCAGGGAAAAAAAGGAAAGCCATGCGCTCTCCACAAGAAGGGTTTGTCTCCTCCTTCCACATCCCCCCAAAATCACAGATACAGAGCATGTATGTGCCTGATACAAGAAAGAATCATATATTTGTGCCCAATGTGTTGCAAACCTTGTCAGGAAGGTGGTTCTTTTCCATAAAAACTGTCCCTGCAATGCAACCAAGGGCATTTAGATCCCATTTGGGGACCCAAATTCTGGCCGTTTCAGGAGAACAAGTTCATGACTGTGAGAAGCATGAAGGGAAGACTGAGATAGTCCGATATGCCTACTCAAGGAAGAAGTGAGGGCTGGGCAGCCGTGTTTCTGTGAATGAGAAAGCCCTTCCCACCGACATGCCGTAGCTGTGTAAATGCCAGCCTGACAAGAAAAAAGCCTCAACACCTGAGTTCCACGTGGTAGTTTTTAATTTAATTCATTTCCATGTGAGAGGCTTAAAACATCCCATGTTTTATGATACTTAGGAAATGTTAATAAAAGCCTACAGAAATCTGGAGATCTTTCTGCTACTACATAAATAATTCCCCTGCCTCCACTCCCAGGGAAGTACAAAGGCCACATGAAGATTCATCCCCTCTTTCCCTCTCCCCTTCCCCAGCTTTTCAGGGCACTTCAATGTGTAGGAATAATCATGTTCTTCAGCAGACTCCTTTATTGACTCAAAATAACTGATTCCACATATTTAATCGCAGAATCCTCCTTTTATCCTCTAATTACGAAGCGGTGCCTGTCGAAATTAAAGCGGCGTGCTTGTAAATATTTTCAGGCACAAAGGAAGAAGCAAAGCCAGCTGAGCAATTTGGTAAGAAGGGAGGGAAAAATACCCTGGACCTTCTGCATTCTTTAGTTACAAGTGATGAGAGCATTTTTATTTGGGTGGTTTTACACAATAAATTTTAAAGAGTAGTTGCTTAAGTACATCTAAAGGTTAAACCTTCAAGCAGCTAATCTGTATGTGAGAACAAGTAACTGTCAAATACTTAACCTTTTACAGATTAAAACTGTCTGCCTAACAGATGTGAAATCATCATTGTTGTAATTGTTATAAGTAGATATCTGAGCATTTTCTGGAGATAGATCATTTTTTTTTGAGCAGTAATTTTATGCCCCAGGTCACTTGCGTGTTCATGGCTGTGATAAAACCAGGACTTTATAACTGCTGTACTGGTTTCCAGCACCAAAGTTATTGGTTGTAATGGGCAGTTTTAAATTATTATAAAATGAACTTGTAGCGTGACTGGAAATGTTTTATTGTTCAGTTGCTGTAAGTGATTGTATAAGTGAATTTTCACAATGGTATGGCCAAGGCATAGGAGGAGAAAACGCTTCAATTTCTGATAAGCTGTAAATGTTACTATAAAATACTGCTCTTTGACAATGTTTGATAGAAATAAACTCAGTTATTAGAATATGTCTAAAATGCCATTATGTTATGTTTATCAGTTATATGTATTAAGGATATAACAGAAAAATGTTTCTACTATGGTAAGTGAGCATGGAAATGGTATTTTTCCCCATATGGTACTTCTATATAGCAGGGCAAACTAGCTCGAAACCCTTCAGATACCACTAAGCAGACACATGTTCCTACATAGGTCTACGTTTAGGCCAGCGTCCTGCAACTAGACCAGGCATTTTCCTCTTAAATCACAGTGAAACGTAATCATCAGACTATCCAGCAGCCAAGTCAGCTTATAAATCCAGTATGTTACATTCCGACATGTGGGGTTCGTGGGTATAGATTTTGGGTTGGCCCTTGTCGTGCTGCTGAATATGCACTGGGAAAGTAGACCTGTCTCGGACTGAGGTCCAGGCTTCACCCTCCTTTCCCCTTCAAATTTTTGTAGTTTTATATCATTTTAGCTGTAAATACCAGAGGTCAGGATTCTTCTGGTGCGAGATGCTGCAACGGGACCAGCGCAGGCACAGCGACTGCCCTTCACAGACTGCAGCTACCTCCCCACGGCCGTTCCTCAAAGACCTCATTTACTCCAGCAGGAAATTTCCTGCGAGTATGTGTTTTGGGCTCCACGCCAGATACTCAACCTGCACTTTTTTTTCCATCTACCAAGTAAATACAGTTTTGAAACACGAAAGATTTTTTTTTTATTATTATTATTTCTTTTTAACCCAGGTCTGTTGCACAGATCGCTATGTATTGCCTGGTCAGCGGGGCTTCCTTGGGAAACAAAGCGTCAGACCGTGTTGTCTCGCCATCATCTACTCCCTCTTCCCCGGCTGTTACTTTGAACCTGCTAATCGATTTCAGCCAAATCTGACAGAGGTTTCAAAAAAGTCCTACTGAAAATCAGCAGCTGTTTACACAGTGCTAATAACTTGGTGCTCTATCCATGCCAGCAGACGACAGCCAGCCGTCCGTCAGCGTGCGAGCACCGTTCAGCTCAGGCACAGCTCTGAAACCGCCCCAGCTGCTGGCGTTTTCTCCCCAGGTCAGCGAAGAGGAGCGTGAGGGAGATGCAATCCCTGGCAAAAAGTTTATGCAGTGGGGCTGCTGGGTTACAAGGCACAAAACTATGGTCTAGTTTTCATAAATCCACCGCTCAGGGAAGCTTTTTTCCCCTGACTAGATGACCGATATTAAAAAAATATTAATAATAATAAACCCAATAATAATAGCAATAAAACTGAGTTCTAGCAATTGTCAGTTAGACCCTATAAGTATTCAAAGCCCAGTCACTAAAGATGGAAAAATGAGGTTTTGAAAAACAACAAAAATGCCAACAACAAGCGCACACTCTCTTGCAAAGCACTCTGCAAATGGCCCCTCGCACCTCGACTCATCTGAAAGGGAGATGCAAAAGTTGGTGCATCACCACCACCCATACGAGAAGTCATTTCCAGGACACAATGAAGCAATATGCACTGACCTGCACTCTGCATCGATGCAGTTTCCGTACAAGTTTATTTGTGAGCTGAACTTGAGCAGAGAATGCCAGCTGTGCCATATTGTAAAGTGGATTTGTCATGTGGATTTATCCATACTTTGTCCATTAAGTCACCCTTGGGAATGAGCACTAGTTAGAACTCTCTGATAGATGTGAAGGGTTTTTATACAGACAGGGGAAAAAAAAAGGAATGCAGAGATTCCAAGAGACTGAAGGAAAAAAAGAGAGGTATTATTAGCACATCGAAAGGCATCTGAAATATAAATTATTTGAAAGCACATCACTTTATATATCCTGTTAATTACATGGTTAATATTATGGAATCTGACAACTCCCCATAGACACCAGGACTATTGATGAGTTCCACTTTATGTTAGAAATTTCTCTCTTCTTGTGCAGAATTACCTCTTTAACCTCTTTCAGTCCAATAAATTCACATTAAAATGTGACCAGGAGTGACAACCTTGGGAGAGGACTAACCTCTCCCTCTATCATGTCATTTTAGCCTCAGTCTCAAATTGGTACAGCACTCCCATAGCTATTAGCTCAGCTTTTCTCTTGGCTTCTGAGTAGATGAAGCAGTATGTCTAATTAATTTACATTCCTTAAGTACAAAGGTAGCTATCAGCAAAACTACATTAAAATCAAACTACCAATAAGGTAATTGTAAAATCATAATTTTCTGGGATGTTTTCGCTAAATACCATCTTAGCTCTGTAGCTGAATGTTTTCCAAAGTCTAGCCTTACAGCTACGTGAAAGTCAAATATTTCATACATTACAGTATATCTCGCTCCACAGAAAAAAAAAAAAAGACAGATACTCTTTAATACAATGAAATGCAATTTAAAGCCAAGTCAATAAGATACGAACCTCTTATCCTCAAATGAGGGTTACGTTATACATCATGGGTTAGAAGTTAAAAATGAAGAGAATGGTTCTTGCCACTCATAATTCAAAGACTGTTGTCAAAAGCTTTCTGTTCATAGAAATGCTATTGGTTTTATTCAGCTGGCAAAAACTGTGCAGTATTCTAAGTAGCTCAGACAGATAGCTTTTTTAGCTCCACAGTTCAGAGCCAAATTTTCCTGAACAGCATAAGGACTTGATTTTGCTAATGTATACATGTTGCACCGTACCCGGTTCCAGAAATAACCGGCGTCCGTGAATGCAGGCTGGGGTCTAGGGAGGATACATGCGAACAGCCAGATTCCCTATTTTGCCGTGTACTCAGACCAGACACATCCAGCTAAAAAAGGCTGCTGCACGAAGAAGCCCTCTGACAGCACAAAGCTCCAGGAGGAAGCTCTGCTGCTGCCCAGCTCCCTACTTGCTTCTCGCTGAGGAGAAAATACCGAATATTGGGGGTGGGAGGCGAGGGGCACACTGCAGCACGTCAGCGATGGGCAAGATTCTCCACCGAGCTCCAGCCACCCGCCCCCGTGAAACTCTCATTTTTGCTGGGACCAACTAGCTGAGGGACACGAGGGGCGACTAACCTTCCTCGGGCAGTCATCCTCTCCTCCCGCCCGCCAGCCTGAGGAGAGCGGGGATGAGGTGTAAAAGCTGAAGCCCCCTTCGCTCCCACGTTTTCTCTGTTTGTCAGACGGGTGACACTTGCCAGCATCCTGAAGGGTGTGGGGAGCCTCTTTTCTTCCTCCTGCCCCTGAATAAACCCCTTTCCGTAACCGTGCCGTTCCTGCATGGTCAGTGGCAGCCGGCGAGGAGCTGAGCTCGTTTGCTGTGAGGAGCTGTCAGCATCTCCCTGAAGGAGGGCAGGTTGCCAGCCTCTCCGAGGCAGTTACGCGGTGGCCTGGCCTTAAGCAACCCTCATTTCCCACTGTCACATTCCCACTCTCCGTCACACCCAGGGAATCCTGCACACCGCATCCTCCTTTTCCCCTAGGGCCACCCCTGATGGCCACAACATAGTCCTAGACTTGGTCCTAGCCCTTCACGGTCGATGGAGCTTACGTAAAAGACTGATGGGGGGAGCAGAAAAGTGGACCAGCTAGAGACTTCGCTGTGACAGCCCAGAGGTGGCTGCAGAGGAACAGATGAAGCCTTAGGTGTGAAATCTCATACTGTTTGCTCGGTGCTGTTTAGCGTGAGTGGCCCCGAGGAATGAGCGACAGCAGCAGGAACAGCTAGAGATGTTCCTGCCGACAGGAACAGAACAGGATGCTTATTTGTCCCCGTCTTCTTTCTGGAAGGAAATCATCTGCTACTGCTAACACCAAAATCTGTGCATCATGTTCATGTCTGCACCAGGTCGAGTAGTATGACAGAAGTTGCCAATTACAGATAAAGGCTATCTTCAAAATTTGGATAGAAGCTGCTAATTTTGACTGCTCTACTATATAACGGCACTTCTCATTCTTACGTGAAATGCCCAGAATTTGGTATGGGCATTACATTAGCTATATTTTAAACCTATACAAGCAAATTCAGTTAAATAACAGCACATATGTGTATAATTTTCCACATACCAATGCCAGCACCCTGCAGACTGTACAGCAGGCTACTCAGTTTACATCCTCATGTATTTTGCTTGCTCACATATAGGCAAGCCCATAGTTCCTGATATACTTTTAGAAATCTGACCTGCTGTCTACTGGGAATTATTACACGTCTCACCAGAAAATGCTGAATAGAGGGATAGTTCCTGCATGAGAGCATGAGGACATGCGTGCCTTTACCCTTATGCGCTGCACATGCCTTTTCCCCAGGCACATACCTGGCAGGTGCAATCCAGACCTTCATTTGTCACTCAGACACCAGTAATGGGCTCTCCAGAAATACTCTAAATAGATTAGATTAGATGAGAATTATCTTCTGTCTTTGTAGACCATCTTGGCATTAACAACAAAACTGGGTGTATTTTCCACGCAAACATGCTTTCTCTGAAAAACTAAAAGATAGGACAAATGTTCCTGTCTCCTCTGAAATAACATTTACCACTCCTCGCTAGCGAGAAGCAGCTGGCTTCAGTTAATCTGGTGGGATAACATTAAACTTAATAAATGTAATGACATTAAGATCTAAACCTTCTCCTAAAAGACTTGGGTCCAGGGACAAGCTGCACAGCTGGGTGCAGAGTTAGGCACCCAGCTCCCAAAATGGATCTCACAGTGCTGTGTTGGGTGCCAAAGCTCCCCGTACCGAGGATGGGGAGAAGCCGGCACCCAACAACCAGCTTCACCGTACCCAGAGGTTACGCTGGGAGCCAAACCCTATGCCTGCCAAAGGAAAATGTCAAAGAGAACTTATGGTTTTGCTGTGATTAGACTCCACCATGAAAGCAGAACTCAGGAAAGCCCGAGTCCCATCCATGTGTCCTCTTGGGCACTTAGGTCAGACAACAGGGGCACGCCTTTGAAAAGAAAACCAAAGGACACAGCCAAGCATACTGTTTCGATAACGTCCTAGTGGTTAAAACACCCGCATAAGAAAATGGGTCCAGATCCAAGTATATCCCCAGCATGGGGTTCACATCCATAGATTCAGTCTTAAGGAACATGCGCTACTTATTAGGCCAAAGGCTTTTCTGGGTGACAAGCCCTTCACCACTCTTCCTGGAGCTTGACCCCAGTATGGATCTGGGAATGGAGGGACCATGAGACCAGGAGGAAAGTGGCTGAAACACTCAGCTGGAAAAGGGGGAGTCCTGAGTTTCAGCCCTCACCTCCCTGGGTGCCGTCATCCCAAAGCTGTATAATGCGTGACAAGAAAGGCGTACAGACACTGTGTGGCCACAGCATATCTTGGACCTCTCCAGGCCCTTACGTACTAGGCTAACGAGTCTGCTAATCCCCAAATTGCCTCTAGGCATATGCACTAGGAAAGCTGGAGATAATGTCTAAGTGTGCTTCTGCCACAAAACAAGGGCATCTTGGGTGCCTAGCTGGGTTGTGTGGGGTTTCTGGATTGTGGGTTTTGCTATGTTAATTCTGCCTAAACTGTGCACATAAACCACTATGTTGCACCTTGCTTAAGAGCTGTAAAGACTGAAGTATCTGCTTTGGTGGCACACAACCAGCTAAATTAATCTCCTGGCATAAACTTGCACTGCTTGGTTCAACGAACAAAATCAAAATCCAGTCTCCAAGTAACTCAGAGGAATTTCTGGCTGATGTGGCAATCATTAGGCAACAGATATATCAGATAACAACAGATATAATGCAAGTGATTTTTAGTGGTTCAGATAGATAGGCAGCTAGTACATTAGTATCGCATTCAGCTTCCATTCTAGGTATGTCTCCAGCCTGCTAACAAGCATCCTTTGTGGATTACTTGCTGTACTTTGACCTTCCAGAGCTGCTTGCTTTTTCTTTACACTGGAGACCTAAGATTCTTCTGTGCTCCCTTAGTCTGTACTTCCCATAAGCAATAAAACTATGTCTCTTGCCTTAACTGACTGACTTTCTCAGTAACCACACACCTTAGATTACAGACTTCAGGTTTAGATGCATCACTGTATGAAGTACCGTACAATGAGCAATCTACTGACTTTCTGTCGTGCTTAGAAAATACAGTCTTACAGATAAGTCTGGTTCCACCCCTCTCCTTTTAAGCTTGTCAGGTGCCCGTGCCCACAAAAAAAAGGTTCATCTGGCCCACATCCTCCAGGAAACTTTGGGCGTGTGTACACAGCACAGCGGGGCAGAGACCCCCCAGGCTAACAAAGACTGAAGCACCACGCAGCCCAGTAGGCTTTCATCGAGGAGAACCATAGCTGTTACTCACATCATGCTCAGCCCAAAACAGATAGTCTTGCCTCCTGAAAGAAACATGGGACAAAGCCGATGAACACAGATATTGTTCCCTACGAACACAGCTGAACTGCTTACAGACCTATGAACTGCTTACAGACCTACTGACGAGACGTTCAGTGCAACTGGTGCCACATATCACAGAGCATCACTTGAGGTAAATACAACCCCAATGTTAATAATAATAATAATATCATTTGTTTTTATCATCACCCAGTGTATTTTTGTAATGTCTTTCAATGCATCTGGCCCATATCAACTGTATGGTAATTGAGCACTGTCAGTAAAATTATGTAAAATTAATTTTGACACCCTTTCTCTGAAGTGTCTGTTCTGTTCTGTGTCCTTGGAATGAAATATTTTGATGCCAATGATTTCCTTCAGAGAAAATAGCTCTCCAAGCTCCTGTTGCTACCCCTCTAGCTGCCATACTGCCGAATGTGTCATATCCAGGCTCTACCTCATCTTCTATTTCTGCTTAACGAGCCCACAGTTATTTGCAAAGATCCTTTTCTATGTCTTGCCATTATTAAGAGTAGGTCAGTTTTTGGTCACTTGAGTAAAAACATAACTGATGCTAATTTTCTGGTGTTAAAACCATGTATCACACACTAAGAGAAGCATCAGGTGTGCTCTACCTATCAGGAAAAGACTGATATCACATGTACTAAAGACTTGACCCGAACATGTCCCATATTTGGTTGCATTACTTTTGCTTGATTGCTGAGAGCTGAATCTTTGCAAGTAGATCATATTCATGAATGTGTCACGCCTCACTATGTCATTTCGCCAGAAACTCATTAAAGATCTACTCAAAGCTTCCTTCCTAATTTATATTTCTTCTATGAGTTGCTTTGATTTGAGAAATCTCTTTTGCAAAAGGAAAGCCGTCCATTGTTTGGACTCTAAAAGGAAATGTAGGTGTTTAATTGGTGGATGTGGTTTTCATTGTACTTTCCATCTCCACCACAAACCCTCTTCATAAATTGTGACAAGTCTGTTGGCAGCCTGCTGTATCAGACGGGAGGTAGCTGACTTGATAAGCATGTCGCCCAGCCGAAGAAAAACATGAATTCCCTCCAACTTTGCTCAGAATTGCTAATTACCTTAAAGGCAGTGTCCTGAATTGGCACAGAAAACCACTGTGCGAAAGTCCTAGGGAGATGCGCGACTGTAACTCAGTAGGGTCTAGTAATACCTCAAACACTTTCTTGTTTATTGAAATCATGCTAGCATCTTTGCTCTAAATATACTCCTTATTTAAACGCAAGTGCAGTGATTTACAGTCCAGTAAAGTCCCCAGCTTCATTTCTATGCAGCCCATATCATGATGGTAAAGAAGGCTCATTTGCCAGAGAAAGTAAAGAGGGAAATGTTTTCATTTTTATAAAATCAGTCACCCAGCCTTACAGGGCTGAGGTCCTTTTCCTCTCAGATGAATGCAGAGGTGGGGGTAAAGGAAGCACTGATCTGGTCAGTGCTGTGATTCTCTGCTGCCATTTCTCAATGGGGCTTTTTCCTGCTCCCACTCAGCCCCCAAAAAAAAACCCCAAACCCTTGGCCCTACACTTAGCGTTTCCAATAGCCAAGTGGCAAGGAAGCATTTCCAGTAGGCAATTTACATGTAGCCACCCCGTCTTCCACCACATGGAGATATTCTGTGTCAAGCCAGTTGGCCTACAGGGCAGAGAGCAGCCCTTGGTCCATTTTTGTATCTCCACTCTGGCCAGTAGTTCACCACTTTTGAACATCCTCAGACGTGGGAGGAGAATACTCGATCACTGCATGGGACTATCAGGAGCTAATCTCTCCCCAGCTGAGACACCCTGACCCCCATCGCCCTCAGGAAGGTCCTCACGCATTCACAGCTCTTAAGCTAAAGCTGTCCTACAAAAGTAAACCTTTTGGTGCAAACTGAGAGGGTACTCAGGACGCAGATGCCCTGAAGTGATAAGAGCATTCCCCTGACACACACAAAACCTTTGTGCAAAGAAATTGGAGAATAGATTTAAACTTGCAAGGATTTGAGGTAGAACTTACAAAAAATGCCTGTTGACAGAAAGAGCATCTTTATGGGTGCGGCGTTGATTATATTCTCAAGGTGGTATCCTGGCTTGAATTAGTATGGGCACACTGAAAAGTAATGTTCAAGCTTTAATCTCCCATACATCCCACTCTCCCTGGACATGCTCTGGAAATGCTGACATGAGAAAGGGAAGTCAGCAGCTTTGCCAGGACTCCCAGGCAAGCCAGTCACAGTGGAAGCCTGACATCCAGAAGACCTGGAAAACGGCCAGTTTCTGCACAGCATGTCCATCCTGTATGCCTGCATTCAGGTGCATCAGATTTATTATGCATGTGCAGATGACCTGATTTATTGCCATGGTTTATTACCAGGTGCAGCAAGGCCAGCAGCATGTTCAGAACATGTTGGATTTACTGCACGTACATGGGACATCTGCAAGCACACACAATCACCTTTTCTCCTGAGACTTCCTAGGAGGAAATACGGGAACCATACTCAAACTTCTGGATTCACTTTGGTTCTGTACTTGTCTGCAGGCAGAGACAGACTTCTGGGGTAAAGTAAACACAGCTACTTTAGCATAGTCTTAGCGTGTATTGTGAGAAAACTTGTTTGTACTTTTCAATCCTCCAGAGGGAACTGTGAGCGGGTAAGGGCGAACTAGCAGCATTTCAATAGAGCTAGCCTGTTTCTCTACCACGCAGCCGATACATTAGCACCTAATGAGTTATGATGACTTCAGCTTTAACAGATGACTTTTCTTCCGCCAACCAAATTACAGTATAAGCACCACTGAAATTTTATTAGCTGGTTTTGCATGTGAATATGAGTTGAGGAAAGGAAAACACTTGAGTTACATATTTGTTCAAAAAATCAGAATTCCATTTTCTTTAAGGCTTTCAATGAGAGGTACATTTCCAAGTCATTTCTGAAAGTGGGAATTAGGGTATATTTGACTGGCATCCAGGTGTGGGCTCCAAGACTCGCTCTGATCCAAAGCAGCAGTACTGGAGTAGTACTCCATAGTAGTACTGTAATAGATGTATTTAATTAGTTCCCATTGGTGTCACACGTATTCTGATGAGGTGCTGGAGTGCCTTGAAGAATACCCGATAGTTATCAGTGTTTCACTGTGCTGAGGAGTCTCTCTCCTTGCTCATTGTGGAAGGGCTCCCAGGCAAGAAAGAGTTTACCTGCATCGCGGGGCACGGCCCCAGGGAGTGCTCCCACACCCCCAAGACACTTCTTCAGGTACCATCCCTCCTGATCCTACCCAGAGCAGGGGGCTTGCTTCGTTCACCCAGCCCATGGCTTTCTGCCCCCAGAACAATGTCTCCTGCCTCCACTGCACCAGTGCCTGGCTTCCCTGCTGTTCCTGCAGCTGAAGCTGTTACCTTCATCCTGACTCTGTAGCAGTTGTTTTAGGTAATTCTGCAGGTTCCAGTATCGTGTGCATGGAGGTGGCATTTCTTTGTGTCAGGTCGTGGAGATTGCTCAAGTACACTCGATGCCTTTGATCTCGTATGACCTCAGGCTCCAACCCTCCCACGAATAATGTCCTGGCACTGAGATACACCATCCTACACCAGTGAACCTGCAGAACTTTAACAAATTGGGATTATGGTAGCTCCAAACTACAGTGCGTTAGTGACTGAGACTTAGCTTACCCATCTACTGAGATCTTTGGGCAAGGGCATTTTTCTGCTGCTACACATACCTCAGTTTGCACAATTGGACTTCATAGATGAGAGCCAGCTCCAGCTCAGATGCCACAGCAAACAGCATTTCCCAGGCAGGATGCTTTGACTATTAGCCCCTTTTCTTTACAGCTCTTCACTGGTTCCCACTTTGCTCACCATGGAGGCCCTTTGTGGCCTATCCCCATCATTATGAAAAGTAATTACGAAAAGTTATTACGAAAAGGCTGACTCTAGTCTTCCCTTGACCCATTAGGGCAATTCACTCTCCAAGTTTCCAACTAACACCTTCAGGGTATCCCCGTGCTGTCACGCATGCTTGGGAGAAGTCCTCACAAACATGCACAGAATCACTCCATTGTTCTTTTTGAGGTTCTTGAAAAGAAAGTTCTGTTTTTTCCCATCATGCTCCTACTCATGCATTTGGCAGCACTGCCAGGCTGGCCATTTGCTGCGACCACTATTTGCATGATTAAAATACTCTGGTTTTTCTTTCCAACCAGATTTGCCTATATCCATCATTTTCTTTCATCTTTCACTTTGTCTGCAAAGTTTTTGGTCCCATGACTGATGCTCTGTCCCATGTCTGAACCACACCTAGTGCAGCAAGCCTGGGTCCCTACCTACAGATGCAAAGTCCACTGGTGATGCACCTGAATAACAACAGCAACAGGCAAAAGGGTAAAGTAACAGAGCTGCCACCCTCTCCTGGAGTCGGTGCAGAGCACTAGCCATTCCATTCCATCAGTGAAATACGTTATGATGGGAACATGAGGAGTTTCACTATTGTTTCTATTGGGCTAAAGAGAGCTGGGACGTTTTGTCTTCTGGGAAACCTTCACTGTAGTTTAATTTCAAATCATCCATGCTCCAGAATTAACTGAAACTTTCATTATTTGACTATTTTCCGTCCTCTTTTTAACCCATATGATAATTTATTCCTTTTTTTTTTAGCTATAGGTTACTTTGCTGTGTGAGAGTATGTCACAGAACTCATTTTTCTAGTTACTTTGACAAACCTGACATCTTGCAGCTATTACACATCTTGTTTCAATTACGTCTCTAGATAAAAAGAATTCTTAAAGCCTGAAGGCTGCAGATGGCTTCCTGGTGAGGGGTTAACTCCAGCTTCGTATGAAAGCCTTTTGGGGGTCCCTTTTCTTGGGCTGTTCTCTTCAGTCTCCTTCTCTTATACCCTTCTAATTTTGCTGTCTCACTCACTGGAGCGCCAGTGTCCATCCCTGCCTCCTTCCCACCAAAAGGTGCCTGGGGGGAACCAAAGTATCTGTCACTTGAACCTTATCTCCACATATCATGCAGGCTGCTTACGGCAGGGCTCAGCTGAATGAGCACAAATCAGTGGAGTGACAACTCGGACCACCACTAATCCCTAATAAATTCTGGACTGTCCCACAGACTTGGGAAGCTCTTGACAACTGGTGATGCTCTGAGCATCTGGCAAACCACTTGTGTCTAACTGGGTACCCTGAGATATTTACACTGTGCTTAACGGTTACAGAAGAGATTGATCACCCCATTCTTGGTATCTATCCAAAAAGGGTATATAAAATCCTTTGATCTTGCTAAGGCAGCAAAACATGTCTAACCATCAGTTATGTAAAGGTGGTTGTTATTAATTTGAATACTGCACAGAGAGGAAAGAACAGAAGTACCATATAATGAGATATATTAAGACTACAAAAGAATTAAGTGAAGCCGTTATGTTATGAATCATGATTTTATTGTTTAGCAGTCAGCTCTTGATGTAATTCAGATAATAATGAATGGGCTAATTCCTTCCACCTTTATTCAGGCAAAACTTCCATTGACTTCAAAGAGAAAGTTGTCCAAGTCAGGACTAGAGACTGCTGCATCTATCCCATTATTTGCAAATGCTTTTCTGAATATAAAGTGTTCCTTTATAATGGGAATCGCAAATAACAGTAACATTTACATAATATAAACCTCTTACATAAGTGTCTTTCGTGTTCAAGAGACTTTTTATTCTCATCGCAAACTGCCACATTAAAAGTTCTTCCGCTAACCCTAATATTTATTAAAGTATAGGAACATACAGATTTTCTCAGTGTCCCATTTTGATCATCCTTCCTTCTGCTCAATATTTTTCATTTCATTTTACCATAAATTTTTTCTCTGGAGAATGTGTTATTTATTGATTATTAGCAAAGAGATAATTTATCATTGCAAATATTTCTCTTTATCATAGAAAACAGAGTGCCAAAAATGGGAAAATGTGCTAAGCCTTGTTACATTTTAACAGATGCCAGGAGTATTTGAGGAAACAAATGAATAAATAGTCCTACATCACTGTTTCTATCACTCTGTAGTTCTATTTATAAGTTAATGCCCTATATAACATTTCAAATTGGTACTTTCAAGTAATTCTTAAAGTAATGGCTCAAAACCTGAAAAATGTGCTTAAGCATAATACTCTCTGTTTTGATCAGGGCAGGACTCTTCAGGTTTTTGACAAAACCAGATTTTTTTTCTCTGATTATAAAGTATGCACTTCCATCTGGAACTTATTTTGATATTGTGAATCTTAATGCTTCAGAAAAGCACACAGAACAATGGACGGGCACTACTTGATTGTTTTAAATTGAAATTAATTAATTATGAAACAGCCACAATAGTCTAAATTACTTATTTCCCCTTTTGGTGAAAATGAATTTACAGGCATTTGCAAAGCACACAAAAATAAAGAGAGAGACAAGAAAGTCTGTAAGAAGGGAAGTCATGTAGAATTGTCTATGATCTGTATTTCAAGAAAGTAAATAATTAATAGCTCCAAGGAAGCATATTAGAGATTGCTCTTTCTATTATACAGTCACATGGAGCAGTAAAATAATGCTTTAAATCTCAACAACAAATACAGTACAGAACTCGGTAGAGTTTACCTTTCCAGATAATCATTTTTTCAGCTGAAAACAGCGATTTTTTCACATTACAACCAGACTGTGACTTGAAAGAAGCTTCTCAGTCATTTAGTCAAGACAGATGAGCAATGAGTGTTAGAAAAGCTACCAAGGCATCAAAAGATCTACAGTCAAGGCCATTAAAGAATAGCTAATCTGCTCTAGTTCTAATTCTCCGCTAATGGGTTTCCTTAAATGTGCTTTACATCAGCTGTAATTAGTTCAAGATATTGCTACTTATATACTTCTAAGAACAACAAAAAAAAAGGGTTGCATTTCTACCACATCGTATGTAATCATGTTCGCGCAGCCATGCACCCAAGCTGGTAAGTTCTTGTGCAGTTGCAAAGCCTTGAAGAGCGTCATAAAAAGATACTTTGCTTGGATCTACAAAAGCCAGTGCAGGTCCAGCAGCAACAGCATTTATCTATGCTTTCCTTTGTTGGGGTTATCTCAATGCCATTTTACCTCAGATGTTGCAGAATCGACTGTACTAAATGGCCAGGGATACAGATATTGGAAATATGGACATTTTTGCTACCAATGCTATGGGTTTGCAACAGATTTTCACAGCCAGTGGCAGTGACAGAAAAAAAACCAAACCCCAAGCCCTTGCCACTTTTATGATAGAGCATGACTGCGTTTTGAAGGGATTCACTCCTTAGAAAAAGGTTCTTTTATCAGAGAAACCAGCAGTCTGACTCAACGACCTAGGAGAAAAGTACAAACCCGTGGCCCTTTTGGACCCACCTAGACAGCAAAAAAGGGGTAGAGCTCCACAAGGCAGCTGCAGGCTCACTGGTACACCCAAACACGCGAGGCAACGTGGTGATACTAATTCAGATCAGTTGGGATCATGGTGGTTTTCGTGCAGGGAGCCTGAGTAAATAGACTAGCACACAATCACCTTTTGTACTAAGAAATTCCTGACAGTCTTCAGGCCTAACCACAAACAAAGCACATTGTAACATTAATTTACTCTTTAAACTGGCGACATTTAGTTAACTCAAGGTCATCATCCTGCAGAAAATGTTACACTCTCCTTGCCAAACACAAATGAAGAAATGCACATTTAGCTTTTATTGTTACTTTGTCCTTTAAAAACAGTTGATGACATGACAGGTTCCCTCCCTGACTACTTTAGAAACAAAAATGTAAAAAAAAGTGTCTTCTATTGGATGCATATCAATATAATTATCTTCTCCAGAGTATCTCTGTCAACAAACTCTGTTCATTTTTTCTGGACTGAGGTTCAACCAACTACTGCACTTGCTGTTCTAAGACAAAGGAGCACAAAAACATTAAAATCACGTCATTCCCTCCTAAAATCGACAGACCTGAGAGATGAACCCTCCGGGTCAATCAGAAGCGGTCAATGACAGAAAGAATCAACTTTCTCTTGGTGCATCGCTAGGAGGTAGGCACCACTCAGAAACATCAGAACAAAAGCTAAACCCCCATAGAGGAGGTTTAGGGTATCTGCCAACACCTGTACATCAGAACAGGCTCCCCAAAACCTTCACAGTGACCAAAGCAAAGGCGGCAAGGATAGAAACAGGGAGATGGATGGTACGAGAGACCACTGCTGGGATGGCTGCTGAATCTGAACTCTGCAAATGCATACTTCACCAATGCTTTTTCCCTCCTGATGCATCTGTCTGTTGTATTTGCATTTTTCACACCACCACAGGTCATCATAATACCCTGACACCTAGACTGCACCATCACGGCAATGCACGGACTAGCAAAGGCCACCAGTTTCTCCCTAACGGATTTCAAAAGTGATAACATGCAATAAGAAGTGATCACAGCTCAAAGCAATCAAAACATACTCAGTGTAAGAAGACACCACCTTCATCCTCTATTTGTCCACTCCTGCCATTCAGTCAAACCAGGCTGAGCCACAAAGGACTCTTTCTTTGGTTCAAAACATGTGAAAACAACCACACGGAAAGACTGGGTTACATTAAGAAGTTGTGCGGCTTTGTCAGATACAACCCTCATTTTTAGTTTTAAGTACTTACAGTTGTGGATCATCTTTATTGAGAAACAAAACATAGCAACAAAAAGCTTCTTAGCAAAGATTTCTGGTCCCTTCTGCATAATTTTAAGTGTTTCCTGACTGCTGAGACCACCACTGCTGCATTGGAACTAATTTATTTTTAAAAAAATACATAAAGGATCTCTGAGGATAAGTTTAAATTGCATTCCTACTGTTGTATTTCCCAAGATACATCCGTATCCAGGTCCTTGGTACATGCATGCAGGTTAAAATCTTCCTAAGAGGATAAAACGCAGTCAACTTAAGTCACTAACACTACTTTTTGTTTGTTTAAGGTATTAGGAAAGCTGAGATACCAAGCTGTAAGAGAGGAACACAAGTTACACATTTTTACCTTTGAAAAGACATAGAAAACGTTTAGCACGGAATATTAATATTCGCCATCACGTTCATTTAACTGCTACTACAGTTCATTCACTCTTTCGCCTAAATAGAAATTTGTAGTTACCCACAAATTACTCAGAAATTATATAGATTATTGCCCGAGTATTAAACTACAAGTGTCCATTTTTGCTCTCCTGAGGCCGTAGGCAGCACCAGCAAGCATAACCGGTGTCTTAACATTGATTTTAAGAGACAGAAGACCAGCGAGTAGCCCCGCTGGTAACGATGCGAACACGGTGGGCTCGGCCAGAGAGGGGACCAGCGGGCTCCCCAGGAGCGGCCAGCCAGCAAATCCAGCCCCTGGGAGCAGCACTGAAACGGTAATTCCCATTCCCCTTCAGGGCAGGGTTTGCGAAGAGAGAGTTTTGTTCAAAACCAAGGAAGCTTGAATACAGCTTGGGGGTTTCCACTGGAATTAGCCTTACAGCTAACCGGCCCCTATACAAAGAAACTTTACATGGGTTTCCTAGAAAATGCCATCTTTTTGAAATCTCGTTTTGTGAGGATGCCACTTCAAAGCTACAACTTGATCAGTCTGTCAGATTAGACACCATCTCTCGCAGTTTTTAACCTCCTCCCTGTGTTCTAGCTGTATGTGACATCAGTTTTTCTTAATTTCTATTGATTTTACTTTATTACTCCTATTGTTAATAAAGTTATAACCAGACTTAAAGGTATCTCTGAACATACGCTGCAAATAATTGCTGGAATTCTTTTTATCCATGCTTTGTTGTTTCCTAGTCATAAATATGATGCAAATGGATTAATTTGTTATATGAGGTTAAAAACCTTGCAATTAAACAGTTGCTTTCTCTAATGAGAGTGTTGTGGAGTTGAGTATGATGTTACTGCTAATATATGGATGACAAGATGTTCCCACAGCCAGTATTTTTTCTGTGTCTTTTTTTTTTTTTTTTTTTCCTGCTTAATGGCCCATATTTCTTTTCCACTAATTTTAAGCAACCTGGTATTTTCTTCAAAATATTCACATAGAATAGGAAATGCTGCATGCACCTCATGGCCTCTTCCGAATCCTTCTCCAATAACGTAGTAAGGTTTCTGCTTCAACTTCTGATGGAAAACATGCCCAGAGGAGCACAAATCTACAAGTCTGAGTGTTAGGAGGGAAGCCCAAAGGGCTGTTCTCCTCCTGCATCACAAATGGGTGATGGGCATGGGTGCTCAAATGGTCCTCGGGGAGAGGGATGAAAGCACATTCACTGTCCTACTGGTGTATCAAAATTTCATTTATCAGACAAAAGCAAAGCAGAAGTTTAAAAAAATAATAATTCTTAAAAAAAAAAGTGACTGAGTACTGCAAATCAGAGATGATGGGCCAGATTCTCTTCTGATATAAACTGGCAAAGCCTCTGGACTCAGTGGAGACTTAAACCAAATGAGGAGGATGTGGTACATTACATCTAGCAAATGAGCAGTCAGATAGCACGACAGATATGTTTTTAAAATATTATTATTCAGCTGATGTTTATAAAGTATTATGACCGTGAAAAGCTTGCGCTTCTTATTATTTTATAATGTTTAGCACATACAATTTGTTCAGTGCTATAAGAAAAAAACCTCAAACAATAAAAGTAATTCCTGACCCAAAGGGCTTCCAGCCTAAAAAACAGGCATCAGGAAAAGAGAACACGCTGTGAAAGCGAAAAAAGGGAACAGTCTATAGTTATTACTCGTGTTATTGTTTCCTCACAACTTATAATCATCACAGAAAGAGCAAATTTTTAGATGGGATCTCAATGAGGGGAAAGTGGTAACTGTGAGTTGATGCTGGGAGGAAGGCAGAATGGGAAACACCACAAAGATAGAAATAAGAAGGAGACAAATAGGATTTCAAGCATTACTAGTAGAAAGAGGCCAAGAGCTAAAAGGAAGGAAATGAGGGACAAAGTCCAAGACACAGGCTGGAGTAGAGTTGTAAAGGAGACGGGAGATAAAAGAAAAGACTAACTTAGATTTTTGTGAGAAGAAGGTATTATTGCTGTGTATTGTCTGTGAAAAGGATCAGCTGGACCAGCCTCCTACCCTACCGAGACAATGGTCAGAGTGACCCCTCTCCCCTCAAAGTAGCTGCTTACTGTTATCTGAATATAAATATCTTGATATTCTATTTGGGCTGAAGAAGCATTTGTAGAATTAGCTTTCTAAAACTGCCTCCAGTGAACACTGCGCAACATGAGAAAAAAATCTTGACTTACACAAATGTAAAATGTAGTGACTAAAAGCCAGACAACCTGGGATCAAGAAGTTACAAAAGGTTCATTTATAAGACTGCTGGATGTCTGGCCACTTTTTGTTAATAGCAACTTCCAAACAAAACTCTCATTGACTTCAAATGGAGCAGGAACAGACCCAAAGATAGCAAATGAACTAATAATTCAATACATGGTCTGTAAAACACACTGGGCCACCTTACACTGTGGCATTTGATATTGATCTCAACTTGGAAGCTCTACAGCTATACATTTTTTACATGACTATCCAACCCCTACAGAACTGATGCTAACTCAAAATATCCAGAAGTATCAGATAAGTACCAAATAAACCTATTACATACTTGGCTTCTTTTACCTAAACAAACACTGGTTTGTTTGTGGCCAACAAACATCTTACACTCAAAATTATTTTCTTGTTTGGTACAACACAGTAAGTGCTTTAATAAATCTGCTAATTGTTTTTAATGAATGGAGAAAAACTCAGCCTACGCATGCATCTTATATAATAAGCATGTGAGGAGAGCCTTTACTAAGTGGTCTTCACCGGGGCTATCGCTGTGCCTAAATCTAAGCACAGAGTTAAGGACCTGGCTGAATTTTGATCTAAATTTGTTAAATAAGGCAAATAACAACACAAATGCCTGTAATGCAGAACTAGTTCTGGCACTCCAGTTAAGTCCTTTGGTCTGCTCATTTGCTGCTTTCCGTCATGTATAGTCTGCTTTCTGCTGTACAAGGGGCACATAAACACCTCTAACTGAGATTTTCCATCTCTTTTTGCCTGGTGTAAACAAATACAAAGCTATAATGCACTGGAGAATCCACATCCTTGAGTCTAGACGAGTAAAACTAGACCTATAGCATAGAAATAAATGCATGGAGAAAGAAAAACAGGAGGTGGGGCTGTGGTTCAAAGTCGTTAGTGCCGTGTGTTTGGGATAACTGTGTTAGTCAGCAGTAACAACACCTTGAGTTAGGTTGGGCTGATCATCTCAAAGTGTTCCAGAAAAAGCTTACCAAATGGGTGCGAGTTTTGTTTATGCCACAGATTGGTATGTTTTCTTAAAATTTCTATTTGAGTTTGTACTCAGCTTTCGCTATTTGAATTATAGTAGTTTTCTGGGAAGGAGAAGTGTTATTGG